>NC_054831.1:19946666-20249696 GCF_018345385.1 Vulpes lagopus | reverse complement strand
GCCATAAGGAAAAGACTGGTAAGTTTATTTTCCTAAATATTAATAGGACTTAGTGTACATTCCAAATAAAACAAAAGTAAAAAACTTTAAGGGGGCAAAATGGGGAACCTCTCTGCACCACAAAGGAGTGGATTCATTTAATAACAAAAAAGGTGCTTTAAAAGAAACCCCCCCCCCAAAAGAATATATATAAACCCAATTAAAAAAACTAGAAAAGAACAAAAAAAATATATATAAATGGTTAGTAAATAGGACTTTCCACTAACTAGACTGGTAATGCTACACAGAAACAAGCTCTTTTACATACTGTGGATAGAGTATAAATTACAGTAAACTATTGACTTTTCAAATGATGTCTACTTAAAAATACATAAAACAGTAACATTAGCAATAATAACTGCAAACACTTCAAAACCTCTTTAAAAAAAGGTACTTAAATATATTTATAAATAATTCTAGATTTATAAGTGTATGCCAGGTATGTCTGTATCACACACTTGTATATGTACCGAAAGTATTCAGAAGGATAATATAAACAATGAAAGTGGTGTTTGGAGAAGTATTTCTTTTGACTTTATACCACCATGCATAACGGATATGAATTTCTTTTGCTAACTTTACTAAGAATATTTTTGTAATTACATTTTTAATGAATAGTACTCCATAAATTTGTTTTATAAAAAACTCAACCATTAAAAAAATGCCTATTTTTATAGGTATAACAGTATTTAATATACACAGTATCATAGCAAAGTACTTAGTATGAAGTACTAAACTTAGTCTAATAGTACTTAAAATTCTAAGAATCCTATTAATATATTATGCTCTTTATCAAAGAACTTCCCCCACTGTCTAGTCACTTAAACACAAAGAAAAAGGGGCATAAAGTAAGAAGCTACTATAAAGAGAATAAATAAAAGGAGAGATGAAAATAAATGTAGTATGGGCACAACATGCCTTCTTTACCAAACACCAAAAAAAGAAACCAAATGGATACTAAAACTCCTGTCTGTGATCTCCAGATGCCAAAGATTAATCCGTAAATCGTCTGCAGATAAATATGTTTCATAATCACTATTAATAGAAATTGAGTTGATGTGATATGTATGAGCATTGGCAAATATTCTTCGTGGACTGGCCTCAACCATTAGGTCCATGGGCCTAAAGACTGGCACCTGTCAATAAGACACAGGAAAAAAATGGTCATTACAAAATGCTCACTATTTACAACAGCATTTAAAGTTCAGTTCTTTATCCTAGTTTTTGAGGGACCAATGTACTATATTACACAGATTTAGTTTTATAAAGCAACTGATGCTGATCCTTAAAATGTTAAAATGAGGGAGAAAAATTAGTAATTTGGTCAATTTATTGATTGATAGGAATACTATTAGGATTTGCTGTGCTTTCTAGTTCAAATCTTTGGCTGGAGATTTGCAAAGCTTAAATGTTCTGGTTTGAAGTGGCTAAGAAGGAAATTAGCTCAAAGCATTTAATTCCTGGTATTTCTTAGCTGCAACTAAAGTATCTGGTCCATTTCTAATTTTCTGATCTCAAAGAAAATTAATCTTGAAACTTAAAGTTGTAATAGCTGACATTCAAACTATGAGGACAAAAGAGTGTGGCATAGTAATGTCCTATCTGGTTATAAAGTTGTTGGGGGATGGGGGTGCAGATTATAGTTAATCCTATCCAAGTTCTGCTCAGGATCTAGAATATATAATATAGATACTGAAACCTAATCATCAGAATTACCATTATTTTTTTCTTAAGTACTTACTCGTAGTGTAGTGACTGTAGTAGGATCTCTATACCTTCCATCTTCCTCTTTCAAGTTATACCCTTCTGGTCTTTTGTCCCTTTCACTGATTTTCCATAATTTTATTGTTTTATCTGGAGAGAAAAATGAAAAAAGTCCTCAAAAAAACCCCTGCAATACTAATAGAAGAAAAACATTTAAGGCACATTTAAACATGCTATTTTGTTTTTCACCTAAAAGGATTCCAAGAATAAAATCTCTTACGTGACTTAATAAAAAACAAATTTCCTAATTACCCAGTGAATAAAAAACACATATACATAGAAATACAGTATAGACATCACAAATTTTTATGTTAATGACAGTCAAAGTACTATTTGATATTAAAATCAAGTCACAGTCAGGCTCTTGTCCTTTAAAAATAATTAAAGCTAGAGGGGAGAAAAGTTGTGTGTATGTATATAAGCACCCATATATCTGTACATACACATACATATATATACTTAATATTTTATTTTTAAAAGAAAATAAATGGCAGGGTTATTAAGATAGCCTATAATTTAGAATAAAAACGAGAGAGGAGCATCTATCTCCCTTGGTCCCATACTTCCTAGCAGATCCTACCAAAGACTCAACAAATTCCTTTACAGACTGGATGCCTCTGTTTAAATCCTTCCCTGTTGTATTAAGGATTCAAGTCAAGTTGGCATCAGAGTCTGAAAAAAAAAAAAGACCAATTAAAGCTATGTCCTGAAGTGTCTGGGTGGCTTAGTTGGTTAAGCTCCTGCCTTCAGCTCAGGTTATGATCCTGAGGCCCTGGGTTCAATCCCTGCATCAAGCTCCCTACTTCTCCTCCCTCTGCTAGCCACTCTCCCCACTCTGTTTATGCTTTCTGGCTCTCTATCAAATAAATAAAATCTTTAAAATAATTAATAAAATAAAGCTATGTCCCCAAATTCTTTAAGACAAAATTTGTGGGTATCAAGAATATATAAAATAGTATTTTTATAATGAACATTTATTTTGGAGCAAGTTTAGACTTACAATAAAGTTGCAAAGATAGCAGTGTTTCCATTATACCGTTCATCTAATTTCCTCTAATGTCAACATCTTAAGCCACCACAGGTATGATTGTTAAAACCAAGAAATTAACATTGTATGTTACTACTAACTGAACTCCAGACTTTACTCAGAATCCACCAGGTTTTCTACTTAACATCCCTTTCTATGCCAGGATCCAAACAAAGTGTATTTAGTTGTCCAGTTTCCCTAGTCTCTCTCATTTTAACAATTTTTCAGACTTTTCTTATTTTTTGTCATCCTGACAGTTCTGAGAAGCAGCAGTAAAGTACTAAAGAATGTCCCTCTACTGGGTATATCTGCGGTTTTCTCATGATCAGACTGGGATCAATGGGTTTTTAGGAAGAATACCAGAGGTGAAAAGAAGGTATACATGGTATCAACATTACTTTTCCACTGGTGATGATAATTCTTTTCACTTGGTTAAGGCAGTATCTGCCAGATTTCTCCATTGCACAGTTACTAATTTCCCCCTTCTCATACTCTATTCTTTGGAAATGAATCTCTAAGTCCAGTCCACACTTAAAGAAGAACCAAGTTACAGTCCCTATAAGGAGAAGCATCCATCCAAATATTATTTGAAATTCTCCTGTAAGAAGCATCTCCCCTCCCTGCTTATTTATTCAACTGTTTATTTAAATCATTACAAAAAAAAATCATTACAGACTCACCATGAATGTTTATTTAATGCTTTGTGTTATAATCCTAAAATTGCATTATCATTCTTAATGGTCCTTTCATAAGCAATTTGGTACAATTTTTAAAAATAGTGTATAGAGATACTTTATAAAATTTTATCATATAGAGAGGTAGCAGGGACTCCTGTAGCCCTGCCACCTCTCTCCGCCTGGTGGTGAAGAGCATGCTAGCTATCTCTGTGAATAACCTTTACAAAGAGGAGTATAAGCAGAAAAGAACTGCTAACTTTACTAACTTGTAATCTAATATTTCATCTAAACCCTAGTGATCTTGGTTAGAATTATCATGAAGTTAAGTTGTATGTGTTTTCTATGTACTATGTTTATTTTATAGATATACATATAAAATATAAGTTAGGTAAAGATCTATATATTTTAGGATATTTTACTTGTCCCCAAATATTATTAATAAGTCAAGCCTAAACTCATTATTTTGGGAGTATCTAAAAATAAGGATGAAAAGCTTCCCTTCACCCAACCCCCATAACTGCCTTGTGCCCTGTACAAATCCATCATCCTTACCAAAGGTCCAGATAAATCACCATGCATTTATCAAAATTTTCAAATAAGATGTAATTAGTTTGTGGTTTCTAATAGTGTTTTAGGAAGAAAATTAATTTTTTAAAAATCACGAAGAACTGAATAAACAGATTTTTAAAAATATGCTACACTTAAAAAAAATTTTATGTGATAAAATTTGTCACTTAAGAGGTTTAAAAAACTTAATAGCATAAACACAGGATAGAAAAGTACTATACAATTTCAGTGCAATGCCTGGAAACAAGGCATGTCAGAAATAAAATATTTTAATAATTAGGACAAATTTTTAAAAAGTCAAAATTAAGCTCTATAGTAGTGATTTAATTAACTGTAGTTTTTGGCCAAC
Source organism: Vulpes lagopus (assembly GCF_018345385.1). Lineage (NCBI taxonomy): Eukaryota > Metazoa > Chordata > Mammalia > Carnivora > Canidae > Vulpes > Vulpes lagopus. Next base: position 20,245,273 of record NC_054831.1, on the reverse strand, counting down.
TAGAAGTATGTGACAATAATCAAACTCCATAGAACTACATGCAAAATTATGTAAATATATGTATTTTTCTGTAAGAGTATTATTGGATTCCTTAAAGAAATCTGTCATTTCCAAAAGGTTAAGAGTGCTCTATGGTGTTTCCCTACATTGTCAATACTAACGAGTAAAGAGTATTCCAGAAGTCTAAAAGTCCCAGTGTTTCTCTCACCATAAAGAGAGAGTAGGACAGGGAAAACCATCTACCAAGTTTCCTTGTGGGAATCTGGCTTTGTTATTAAAAAACTTATTAACAGCTGTTAAAACACAAGGTATTTACTGGTAAACTCTGTATTACTCATATATTCAAGATCCACAGTCAATAGGTTAGAGGTGGACATTTTGCAATGTGGAAGAATTGTGGAAAACTCCGAGAAAGCAAAAGGAGATGAAAGAGAATAAAGTTATGTGAAGATAAATGAAATGAACCAAAGTTGTAAGGAGGGCACTATGAAGTTATGTGAATAAAAATGACCTGGGAAACACTGGACAGTTGATGATGACCATGGGAAATCCATATAAGACCAAAGTGAGATTATTTGTAGTCAATCAAAGGTGGGGGGATGTTTCATGCTATTTTCCACCACCTCCCTTTAGGAGTTCATCTTTTATGAGCCAAAAGGCCTGTTACATGTAGGGGAAGAGGAATTGTTAATGCTCAATCTTACAGAGGCAAACATACCAGATAATATAAAGTTATGACTTAGATTTAAGAGATACTGGCATTCTCCCATTATTTTCTTTCTTTGTAAACAATAAAGCTCTCCAGATATAGCTTAAAGTTCTATTCCTTCCATCCTTTTCCCATCCCACCACATCCAGACACAACAGTCTGTAAAATTCCCACTAGTATTATTCTTCTACAGTGGGTTCTGTTTTTTATCACAAAAAAATAATGTAGCTCCAAATAATTGTATTTTATTTAGTGCTCATTAACAGTAACAACAAAAGACAGAAACCTACAATGCACTGTCTAGTGCCCTTTAAAATAATTTGTATTATTAATCAATGACTTAAAAATTCACATGGTAAATCTATTTGGGAGACACTGTTGATTGTCTATAGAAAATACTACACAGGATCACATACCCAAGACCCAGCGACTAGAATTCCCAGGGCCTCTCCCTCTACTGAGCGTTTGTAGAATTTACTGTCTAGAAAGGCTCATCTGGTTACACACATGCAAGTATGAACAGAGAAGTGAGGGGTAATTAAGATTTAATCCATAAATGAATCGAAATGGGATTTTTTCCCGAACAATACTGAGGAGGGAAAGCAGAAGTACCTGAACAAACAACTGGCTTCGAACTGAGAAGTGCTAAAGCTGGATGATGGGTACATAGGACTTTCTTATTCTAGTTCAGCCTTTATTTTAAACATTTCCCATTATTAAAAAGAAAAATACTTTATCCTGTAAGAAGTGAACTGCCAAAATTACTAAGAACAAATATCCCAATACATGAATTATGTATGTCCCAACACATCTGCTTGGGGTATTTATCATCATCATCATCATCATCATCATCATCATCATCATATATATCACATTTACTACCCATAACAATACTATTACATTATTACCATCATCAGTTTGCTGATGAGGAAAATTTGACTTTTGTTACAATGTGCCAAAGGCAACTAAACCAAGATGTGGCACAAATGGTACCTGATCTAAAATCCAGTGGTAAAGTCCTTTTTTTCACTACAGAGTGTGTATATACCAAAAGAATATGGACACCTGAGATCTTTTTCATAGAATTTAAAAACTAAAAGAAAAAAGGGAAGACAAAGAAGAATTTACACATCATGTATAGGGAAGACGTCTATTTCCAAGTGTCTATTTGTAGAACTTTCTGAACATCTATTCCTCTTTGTAAAAGTTAAGCATTGTACAGGATATATGTACACACATATATATAAAAGGCATATAAATAAAAATTTAACACTTACCATTGGTAGACAATAAAAACTGAGCAGCATTTTTCTGGGGTAACCACCTAATTTTGTTGATCTTTTCTTCTATTTCTAAACTTTTCAAGTAGTCAAACTCTGGTTCATGGCTCTGAAAGGTGCTGTAAACATTATATTCTCCTCTGCTATGAGACTGGATTTTGTTCTAAAATGGAAACAAAAATATTTGGACCATTGTTGAGAAATATTTCGAAACATAAACATGCAATCAATTCCAACAGATCTTGCAAATTCTGGTTAATTAATTAATTACCTGCATCTTAAATACAACTATAGTGGTTTTTTTTTTTTAATATTTAAGGCCTTTAGGAATAAATAAAACAGCTCCTCACAAAAAAGGGAAAAGCTTAATAAAAAGCCTGAGCCCAATTCAATAGGAAAATGACATTAAAATATTGATCAATCTGATTACTAATTTATCATTATATAATAAATAGTAGAGGACTACTAGTAAAAAAAAAAAATCTAAGCACCCTTAATGAGGGAGCTCACCTTTTTAAAAAGGGAAGATTAAAATAAAAAATTAAAAGGAAAGAATAAATAAAAGCTTGTTAGAAAACAGCTGGCTGCGGCACACTTTCTTTCTCTGTCCACTGTAGGGTCAACCATCAATCAGTTATTTATTGGATGTATTGTCTTCCTCCTCTTCCTTTCTTATGCCTGTCTCTAGGTCATGTCACTGCTGAAAAATTCTTCTTTAAGAACTCCATCAACGTAATAGTATCATCTGACCCCAGCTTCCCCCAAGACCACAGTTACAGAGCTCTGTGACTCATTAAGTTCACATAAAGCATTACCCAGCAAACCTCACCCCACAAACCCATCAACAATTGCTTCCTCTCTTTAAGTTAGCCTTATGAGCCTAGCACACACTGATGATTTATTTCAGTTAGTATCTGGGTAAGTGAATATAGTTTAAACTATTAGCTAAAGCAACTACTTGTCAACTTCTTCAGTTAACACTAGTATGTTCACAAAAGTGAGAATTATAACCATGAGAGAATTTCACCTTTTAACCTATTATCACATGATTAAAAATCTTTCCGTCAAAAACATTAAAAGTCTAGTTCAAAGAAGAACCTATGGAAAAATAGTTTAAAGGAAAGATATTACTGATAGCCAACTATTCAAAAGTAAAAGTCAATTTAGCAAATGAAATGTTTAAGATTACTTATTAAAAGAATGGCTCATTAGTTATTGTTCTACATATAAAAGAAAACCTTAGTGAATCATCACCTTAAAAGCTTGTTTTGGGTTGTTTTTATACAGCAGCTTGATTATCTGGATTGGTCATTCATGGTTCCAGTTATATTTGAACCCTCTGATAGCAGTATCAATTATTATTGAGTTTGCCAATATTAAGAATGCAAGGCATACCAAAAAACATAATCCCCACTGGGGATTAAAACCCTAGTCTCATTACCACAGTTTCTTTCTTTTTTTTTTTTTTAAAGATTTTATTTATTTATTCATGAGAGACACACAGAGAGAGGCATAGGGAGAAGCAGGCTCCCTGTAGGGAGCTCAATGTGGGACTCGATCCCAGGACCCTGGGGATCATGACCTGAGCCAAAGGCAGACGCTCAACCATTGAGCCACTCAGGTGCCTCTCTTTACCACAGTTTTATGCCAAATCACATAACCTAATCTATTAAATATGTATATGCTACTATTGCTCTATAAGAAGAAATTCAATAAATCTTTTACCGAAAATTACTGTTTCTAAAGGTCTGTTGTGCTACTCTCAAAAAAACCCCTTAACAGCAATTCAATTTTTAATATGAATGCTGTTTTTTGAGCTTAAGAAACTACAGCACTGTGTACATCAAGTCCTACAAGTATAGAGAGATTTAAAACCTACTTCTACCTTTAAGTAACTTGTGTAAGGTTTTACTAAAACCTTAGTTTAAAAAAGTAGGTCCGCTTGATTCAGGTAAGCGATATAGAGAACGAAAGGCAAACACATACAGTTCTTTATGCAAAAACTGGGTTTATATGGGTCACAACATAAAAGATGGTAAGAAAAACACAAACATAGGAACACACCCTCTAAAACAAATGAACAAAACAACCCTATCACCCTAAAGACTCAATAATTACCACATGGTCTAAACATCTATTAAAGAATGCAAAAACAATCATAGAGGTGATTAGAGATTAGCAGTCTTAATGGATTTCAAGAAGCAATGTTTCTTTTCAACAGAGGAAAAAAATACACCACACAAGAATGTTATGCCTACAAAGTTAGAGATGCCAGGCTGGACTCATATATTAATATCCATACTCCTTAAACTCTACTAAAATTACAATGAAAGAATTTTTAAAAACAAATCAACAAGAACAAAGAACAGCAGCAGAGATGACAGCAGTAATAACAAAGAGAAGAAACCATAAAAAAGATGCATGAATGGAGACTGACTTCATGGACTGCAGAGAGCTGGACTCGTAGCCAAAAGTGGGTTGAGATTTTGCCTAAAACTCAGGGAGAGATGTTTCTATTATTACAATGATCATGACAGCGAGCAAGTATGAACTAAGTACAGTGAGCAAAATATGAAAAGGAAATGCAATTCCCTGTCAACACTGTGTCAAAGAAGAATGAACTTAAAAATGCTTTTTTGTTTCAAAATTTCCCTACAATCATGGAGAATTGACACATTCTAGAAAGGCTGCATATTTGTGTTTTACTTGCAAGGCTGTTTACAACTCCCTTTTCTGTAGTCTGTTTTCACTAAGAGAGGACCTACTTTCTTAACCAATCTATTTATACAAATAAATATATATACATTTAAACATAAATACAAAAGCTTAAAAGAGCTTTATCTTCAAAACATGTAATAGTGCCTGGCATATAACAGGGATTCAGTAAAGATTTTCTAAATGACCAGAAAGAATAAAAGGTTGTGCTGGTACAGTAAAAGAGGTTGGAATTAACCTGGCAATTAAGAGTATAGTGCAGACATCAGGAGAAATGGGTTAGAGGTACATATAGCAAGACAAAAAAAGATCTTGAAAACGTAGCCCTTAGTTTAAAAAAAAAAAAAAAAGCAGGAAACAAAATGAGATGTGAGATATAGCATTCATGTGCACTGAAGACACAGTACATAAAAATGCAAATTACACATCTCAAAAAATAAAATTCATAAATATATAAAGGATACTATACATGACCAAGTTTTAAAGCAGAGTAATAAAACACTGTGGTACTCACACAGTACTTACAAATAAACCAATTGAACAGAACAAAGGGCCCAGAAATAGCCCTGAATTATGACAAAGGAGCACAGCTGAGACAGGACAGTCTTATCATTAAATGGCTTTGGTCAATTTGCTATTCATATGTAAAAAAAAAAAAGAACCTTGACCTCTACTACCTACCTCAAAGCACTCCTATAAATTGATTCCACGTGAATCAGAAATACAAACATGAATGTTCAATAATCAGGTTCTAGGACAACACTGGCCAAGACAGCTTTCTGTAATGGTGGTAAGAGTCTGTTATCTATGCTGCCCAATATGGTAGCCACTAACTACATGTCATTACTGAGCACCTGAAATGGGACTACAGTGACTGAAGAAATGAACTTTAAATTTATTTAATCAAAATTTAAATGGATGCATGGAGCAAATGACTACCATACCAGACACGCACACATCTAAAAGAATCTAACACATATGTATGTATGTCATCTGGGACCTTGGGATAGATAAGTATTTCTGATGCAAGGCAAAAAAAAAAGGAGTAAGCTCAAGGAAATCATTGATAAACTGTTCTGTACTCTTATATTAAACACTGGCAAAGTTATTGAACAGTCAGAATTTTCATATATTGTTCACGAAAATAAAATTGACAGAACTTTTTACTCTTATACCAAATGACATGATTTTATGCATGACTGTGTGCATCAAAAAATATAATCAAGAATGTTCACAGCTGCATTATTCTTTTTTTTTTTTTAAGATTTTTATTTATTTATTTGACAGAGAACACAAGCAGGGGGAGCAGGAGGCAGAGGGAGAGAGAGAAGCAGGCTCCCCACTTAACAGAGAGCCTGACTTGGGGGCTCAATCCCAGGACCCTGGGATGATGACTTGAGCTGAAAGCAGATGCTTCCCGGACTGAGCCATCCAGGCACCCTGCATTAATAGCCACAAATGAAAACAACCAAAATGTGTCCATCTACAACATAATGGATAAACTGTGGTACGTAATACAAAAGAACATGAGTAAATTATATCTGCAAATGCAATATTGACCAAAAAGACCAGACATGACACTTAATGATTCTATTTATAAAAAGTTCTAAAACTAGGGGCACCTGGGGTGGCTCAGTGGTTGAGTGTCTGCCTTCGGCTCAGGTTCCTGGGTCCTGTGATCAAGTCCCACATCAAGCTCACCAAGAGGAGCCTGCTTCTGAGCCTGCTTCTCCCTCTGCCTATGTTTCTGCCTCTGTCTCTCATGAATACATAAAATCTAAAAAAAAAAAAAAAAAAAGAAAAAAAAAGGTTCTAAAACTGTTAAGATCAAACTAGGTGTTAGAAGACAGGCTTACAAACAGGCTTATAAGGGAAGGACAAATTAGTGGCTTAGAAGGGGAACGAGAAGGGTTATGTGGAAGGGTGGGAAGTTCTATTTCTATTTTTTATTTCAAGATTTATGTATTTATTTGAGAGAGAAAGCATGAGTGAGAGCGAGGGCCAGGTGCAAGCGGGTGGAAGGGCAGAGGGAGAGAGAAAATCTCAAGCAGACTCCCCACTGAGTATGGAACCCTATGCAGGGCTTCTCATGACCCATGAAATCATGATCTTAGCTGAAATCACAAGATAGACGCTTACCTGACACTGAGCCACCCAGACTGCCCATCTATTTCTTGACTTTACATGTCTGCTATGTGATAATCTATTAATGTTTTGTAGCTTTTTTGAGTTTATTCCAATCAATTGTAAAAAAACATATACATAGCACATAAAAGGTGCAGCCACTTTGAAAACAGTATGGAGGTTCCTTGAAACAGAACTACCCTGTGATCTAGTTATGCTACTTCTGGATATATATTCAAAAGAATTTGAAAACAAGATCTCAAAAGAGATTATTCAAAATAGCCATGTTGTGGAAGCAAACTAAATGTCCACTGACGGATAAATGAATAAAGAAAATGTGACATACAAACACACACCAATATTATTCAGCCATAAAAAGGAACTCATGCAGGAACCATAAGGAGTTAATGTTAAGTCAAACAATCCAGTCAGAAAAAGACAAATACTTTATGATCCCACTTATGAGGTATCTTAAAGTATCCCAACTTCACAGAAAAACCAAGAATGGTGGTTCCAGAGGCTGGTAGGAAGTTGTTCGGTGGTTACAGAGTTTCAGTTCTGCAGGATGCGGGGGAGGGGGGGCGGGAGGGGTTCCCTAGGAATATGTTGTACAATACTGAGTATATGGTTGGCAATATTGTATTATATACTTGGAGATTGTTGAGAAATTCCAAGTTACATGATATTTTGCTACAGTTAAATAACTGCACAAAAACAAAATACTTATTACAGAACACATTCAAATTATTATCCATGTTAGGGAGAGGTGAAGGGAGCATGTTATGTGTAATGCATTTGCTCCTTCCTGCACACCTATGCACACAGGTTTGTTTACTGAAAGAGAGGTTCTTATTATGATATGTCATGAACTCAATTGCCCCCTCAGGTTCAAAAAAACTAAAACAAAATATAAAATAATAGTAAAATTCAGTGGTGTTAGAACCAACCATTTGACAAGGGAACTGGAACTTCATTTCTTATATATAAAAGTAAATTCCAAAGGGAACAATTAAATGCTTAAAAATAAGTAATAGTGGCAAAAGAAAAATACAATGATGAATTTCTATATATTTTGAAGTGAAAGAGAACTTTTTTGTATAAAAACAAAAACAGGGGATCCCTGGGTGGCTCAGCAGTCGAGTGCCTGCTCCTGGAGTCCCGGGATCGAGTCCCACCTCGGGCTCCCTACATGGACCCTGCTCCTCCCTCTGCCTGTGTCTCTGCTTCTCTCTCTGTGTCTCTCATGAATAAATAAAATCTTTAAAATAAATAAATAAGTAAATACATACATACATACATACATACATACATACAAAAACAAAGAACAGAGAAAGGCTTGTATCTACTAAGAAAATATTTAAAGGTCAAAAAATATATATAATGGCAAGAAAATTTTATCTTCAAGATAGCAAGTTACTGTCTTAAAAGGTCCTTAAAAATCACTAGGAAAGGGATGCCTGGGTGGCTCAGTGCTTTAGTGCCTGCCTTTGGCCCAGGGTGTAATCCTGGAGACGCGGGATCGAGTCCCACATTGGGCTTCCCACATGGAGCCTGCTTCTCCCCCTGCCTGTGTCTCCGCCTGCCTCTCTGTGTCTCTCATGAATAAATAAATAAAATCTTAAAAAAAAAAAAAAAGGAACATCTAAAATACCCATATTAAAAAAAAAATCACTAGGAAAAATACTAATACTTTACTCTGAAAGATGACAAAGGTCAAAAGCTGGCAATTTATATAAAAAATGATCAGTAAATATACATGTAACTGCTCATTATCATTAGTAATCAAAACTAAGGAATACTGTTTTGTCCTTAAACTGATGAATAAAAATGTTCTAATGTTCCTCGAAATAGGCACAAAGTCATATACTACTGGCAGAAGTATAAATTTATACAGCTTTTCTGGAGGCAAATTTGTTAATACATATTGAAAGTGTTAAAAAATACAGATACCCAACAATTCCACTTCAAAGTATAACCTAATAGAAAACAATGTATGCAAAGATGTATCAAATTAATGCATAAAAAGCCTCAATGTCCATCAAATGAAGTAAATTGTGAAATACCAGAGTCTATTACATCCAATGGCAGATCAATGTTTCTCAATCATATTAATTTATGCACAATGCTTTCTGCTACCCATCTTCTGCAGTTCCCACAAGCTACGTATTTATTAAACTTCTGTCACCTAAGTTATAAAACCAGATTGGAGTGTTCTTCCAACTACATATGCACTCCTTTCCATTCAATGGTTGCAATGAAGAGACCATTCACTTCCCTGAGAATGAGACTAACCTGAGTAAACATCAACAGATATAAAAGCTGAAAGTTATAGAATGATTGACATGTTCAACATGATTCTAATTCTGCAAAATAAAAACAAAAACCCCAGAACACGCACAGACACAGACTGGTCTTGACTCATGAGATGGGATAGATTTTGTATGTTTATCTTTTCTTTGTGAAAATGATAGTTTTCATATTTTCCATGATAAACATATTAAGGGAATCATGAGGAATTAAAAAGAATCTCTGAAAAGAATGTCACTTGATAGTCTATTAACACCTAATTCTAAATATAAATTACTGCATTATGCTTTTACTAATTCTCTTCTTTTTAAATAAAACTCTGAAAATGTAGGATTTCCTGTGCTCCTTGAACAAAACAGAAGTTTTAAATAAAACTAAATGTATTTTTACTTTGATCATCTCCTATAAATGAGAATAGGTTTTTAAGCTTCCAAACAGAACACTGCTAAAACTTAGTTACTGTTTACAAATGCTCCTTTAAAATCATATTTGTAACAGGTAATCATTTGTTTTCTATTTCAAGGTACTTTAAAGAGTTTTATTAGAGTCTTGTAAAAAGGGCCATTCAGGGGCAATGAGAGAAATGGCACACACACAAAAAATCAATTCGTATCTGATAACAAACCACTATCGATGCAAACAGTGAAACTTTCTATAGTAAAGCAAAATACAACGCAATCAATGGTATAAATAGAAAACAAAAAGAAATTTCAAGTGTTTTCTCAACTGATCACAATGATGGTGATGGAATACTTCAAGATTTTGTGGGAACTTATTAAGTTACACTCAATAGTAAGTTGTGTCCCTTCGCTGAATGCGTACTGTATCAACTATACCAAGAAACATCCATTTTAGACAACTTGGGACTCTTTAAGGAGTTGATTTCTCTGATACAAGACTCAGCAGATGGACCCCATTTAGCATTAGGTTAAAAAATAATAATTCTACTAATTTTATCTATTTTTACCTCACAGATTCATTAAATAATCCTCAGACCTCAATTTCCTCATGTTTTAAATAGAATTTATTGTCTCTACCTTTGGTGTGACAGAGCAGTTTTGAGAATTAAATGAGAAAATGAGTAATGTTCAAGTATCAGCTTTTCTTCCAGATAGGGACCGAGTCTCATCAATCCATATTATGCCTTTTAGAGACAAGATGATACAGCTAAACATACCATGCCATGGAATTCAAGGAATCTAAAGTCAGTTTCTCAAATAGGGAAACCTGCAACACACTTTATTCTGACCAAGTTATTTATTTTGAAAAGAACATAAAGAGGTATTTTTTTAAAAAGATTTTATTTATCTATTCAAGACAGACAGAGAGAGAGAGAGGCAGAGACACAGGCAGAGGGAGAAGCAAGGCTCCATGCAGGAGGCCTGATGTGAGACTCGATCCAGGGACTCCAGGATCACATCCTGGGCTGAAGGCAGGCGCTAAACCGCTGAGCCACCCAGGGATCCCCATAAAGAGGTATTTGAGAAAGAAACCAACATCAATAAATTTCAAAACCTGTATGTATGTATGTAAGTGTGTGTGTGTGTGTGTGTGTGTGTGTATTGAATCTCGGCCTTTTGGCTAAGATCAAGTGTAAAACCTGTATTTACAACTCAATTACAATATGGGAAAAATGAGAAAGAGAAGTACTTCAACATCTTTAGGTTTTAAAAAAGTAAAATATAGTAAAGATTAGATACAACTCTATAAAAAATGTTCTGTCTGATAAAAATGCATTTAAAACAATCACTGTGAAAAGATTTGCAATAAATATGTTAGAATAATCTGCCTGCCAATTTGGGAGTGGGTGGGAGAAGTAAAGGAGGGTAAGATTTCTAAATCATATTAATTAGGGTAATACATCTCAAACAGATAATGAAATGGAAACAAATGAAATATGAGTAAATGTCTAAATAATACAGGCAGGAAACCAACAACGTAAACAAAACTTAAAGGCAGCCAATCTACAAAACTGAAAAACACAGCCTCATGAAAAAACGTATTCTGACAACATGTGACCTATACAAATTTAACAAATACACCATCAGAAAAAACAGGGCATAAAGAAGATAATTTTAATAATTGCAAATATGAAGAGGTTAGGTAAAACTAAAACCCAGTGAACAACACCTTTTCAACCACCAATTTGTTATCTTATTTCTTATCTATATGTAGACATTTTTGAAGTATAAATTGGTAAAATTTACTCAAAGAGATTTGGCCAATATAAGACTTAAAAATGTTCATGACCTTATATCCAGTTACTTAACTTCTAGAAAGTTCTAAAGAAGTAATAAGTACTTCAAAGATTCCACTACAAGAATGTTTTTATAGCATCTTTTATGACAGAAAATGTAAAATGAACAGAAAGCAAGAAATAAACACTCTGGGTTTTATCTACCAAGAGACTACATGAAATGAACTTTAGTACATGTCTGTAATGGAATATCATATAATCATTAAAGATGATGATTTACAATCTTTAACAACATGAAAGGTCGTTATATACAATATGTGAGGGGAGAAAAATACCATCCTAAAAATATTATAACCTCCTTTTAGAAAGACAAAACTTTAATGCACACCATTAAGTGTTTGTCTTTTTTTGGTGGAGATAAATGTACTTTCTTTGCCCCTTTAACTTGTCTACAACGAACATGGCGACTTTTTAATTAGAGGGAAAAAATTACTTACAAGAAAAATACAACGAAGCAGTATTGTGTATGTGAGGTTGAGGAGAAGATGGCAAAGGGAAGCAAAAGTAAATTCTAAAATTACTGGGTATTAATAGTTTCATAGATTTGGATCTACTTTTTGTTGCTGGAATTGGGGGTACAACATAAGAAATATGGTTAAGTCAAATTTCTGGGCAACAGGTAAAGTAAAAAAATAATGTTACTTTAATATGTCAAAACCCAGTGAACAATACCTTTTCAACCACCAATTTGTTATCTTATTTTTTATCTATATGTAGACATTTTTGAAGTATAAATTGGTAAAATTTACTCAAAGAGATTTGGCCAATATAAGACTTAAGAATGTTCATAACCTTATATCCAGTTACTGAAGATCTAATCTAGTGTTAAGAAAAATAACATTTAAAGGAATCCTACTTTGTCTAAGAGTTGTTTAGTGGCATTCATACTGATATGATCAGTAATCAACAAAGGTACTTTAAATGATAATCAACTTCTGAAAAATATATTCTAAATAAACTTGAACCTCAAAAGTTAGTAGGTAGTTGATAAGTGTGTGACAGCTGGTTGGATAGAAATGTGTACAACAGACATCTTAAAAAGAGAAGTGACCACATGAATTCACGAACAAATAGAAATGAGGACTAGAACTCCAGGTACTTAAGCTCTCAATCTAAAACTCTTTCCAACTTTTCTCTCCTTAAACCTACCATAGGAGACAACATCATTCATTAATGGCTACTATTAAAAAGTCAAAATCAAGTACTTTCTTCATTACTATAAAGTGACAGAAATGATTTTCCTGCATGATTTACAGCACTTAGACTCATTACTTAGAGAAGTCTGATTTTTTTCATTTGTTAAAAAATATTCAGCGTGTGGGTATTCATTCCAATTTATACAGAATTAGCTTTTACCCACTTCACTAGTGGGATCTTAGAAAAGTTACTTCTCTGATCTCAATTCATTTATAAATTGGTAATAAATTGAGACACAATAGCAAGTGTGCATACATCTTCACTGTTTTGCTGTGAAGATTAACTGTATGACTTTGGATGAGTAAACCTATTGTCTGGGACCCTAGTCTCTATATTGGTAAAAGGAGACTGCATTGCCAGGGGTTGTTAATTTGAGGTCCACATACTACCTGTTGATGCATAGAACCCAGAGATTTTGTGAACTTGGATGTAGTGGAGGTTTTTCTGACTAATGTCTGGCTGAAATTCAGTATTCCTTTCAATTATGGATAGAGGCAATAAACCGCCATATTAGCATCATCTATGACTTTGTCACTATAGAAATGACATGCTTTAAAATCACACCCAGCTGCTGTCCGCAAAAAAAAAAACACATATTACTCAATAAGTGTTTAACATTGAAAAATATTTTTCTATAAAGGTGCCTTCTAATTTTATGTACCAACTAGGCTGCTGAAGAAATCCATGACACCAAAGGTTGAGAACTCTTGAAAAACCCTATAAATTTTAGCACTTAGGGGCAGCCCTGGTGGCTCAGCGGTTTAGCGCTACCTTCAGCCTGGGGTGTGATCCTGGAGACCCAGGATCAAGTCCCGCATCAGACTCCCTCCACGGAACCTGCTTCTTCCTCTCCCTGTGTCTGTACCTCTCTTTCTCTCCATATCTCTCATGAATAAATAAATAAAATCTTAAAAAAATTAGGACTTAATTTCTATGAATGGACCATATACATATAAAGTTCAACACAGGCAAAACAAATTCATCACAGTTAGCTTTGGTAGAGCATAGTACTGACAGAAAGGACAGAGAAAGCTTCTGAAGTACCAGTAGCATATCCAATTTCTTGATCCGGGGAAGAGTTACACAAGTCTGTATGTTTGGTGAAAACTGACAGAACTATACACTTGTGATTCTGTGCATTTTTCTGTATGTATCATTTGATCTATCTTGGGAAACCTTTATTTTGTTTTAAAGATTTTATTTATTCATAAGAGACACAGAGAGAGGGAGAGACATAGGCAAAGGGAGAAGCAGGCTTTCCATGGGGAGCCTGATGGGGGACTTGATCCCAGGACCCCAGGACCACAACCTGAGCCAAAGGCAGGCGTGCTACCCAGGTGTCCCTCTTGGGAAAACTTTAAATGTATTTTTAGGTAACATAAACTTGAAGCTGTATTTTGGAGCTTTTATCATTATTCTGGTACTGGAATGCAGACAATTTCAATTTTACATTTTCTTCTACCAGGTGAAGTCCTCAAAGGACTTAAAAAAAAAAAAAAAGGGACGCCTGGGTGGCTCAGCAGTTGAGCATCTGCCTTTGGCCTTTGGCTCAGGGCATGATCCTGGAGCTTCCTGCATGGAGCCTGCTTCTCCCTCTGACTGTGTCTCTGCCTCTTTCTTTCATGAATAAATAAATAAAATCTTAAAAAAAAAAAAGAAAAAAGTAAAAGTGGAATCTCAGGCTTCCAGATATTCTAATTTAGTGGTTCTAAGATAGAGTCTAGGAATCTGCATTTGAAATACATGTTCCCATGTGGTTCTAACATTTTACAATCTGAAAAACACAAACTTAGATCAAAGAGTGAATGAAAAAGGAAGACCGGGAAAGCCTGGTAGCTGATTTGGAAGATACCACAGTGGTATTTTCTTGAACTTCTCATGTATTCTTTCCCTAATATTTTGGACAGACAGGCATCCAACTCCTGTGCACACATTTCCATATACAAAAGAAACTAATCGTTTCTTCTCACACGAATCTCTAAATAGCAGAACTCTAATATCATCCCTTCTGGCTACTACACAGTCTTGGTTCCTTTGACCATTCCCCGCTGACATTTCTAAATTTGCTATTTTGATTGGTGCACCAGTAAATACCATGTTAAGTGAATGCTGCCACATCACCCTACAACGAGTGGGTTCTATTTCTTCACTTAAACATCAAACTAAATCAACTCCTTTGTATAGATGGTAGAAATTCTGTTAACATCTTGTTGCTTTTGAGCCCCATTCTAGTCTTTCTAAATAAGTTTAAAAAAGAAAAATCCTAGAAAGTTACCAGCACACCTAGAAAACAGAAAACAAAGGCCATGTAATAATCTAGGAAGAAATGAAAAAAGGACCAATCTTCCTTCTTTCTCCTTAATTATCCCTTTGAAAAAAAAAATCATCATCCCCCACACATTTTAACTTACCATGTACATCAGAAAGCCTCAGAGAAAACTGAAGGTCTGAGCAAACCAAGGTCGTTAGGAAAACAACTATTTCAACAACTGCTGATGAACTAATTTGAGCACCCATAAAACAAAGATCCCTCAAAAAAATACAGAACACCAAACACACCACACCTATTCTAACAGTTCTTTGGAATCTCCCAAGAAAACCTGTATTAATATTTTCATTATCAAAAAGAATAGATCCTATCATTTACTTTGTTGTCTATGAAAATAAATCAGTAAGACTGTTCACTTATTTTAGGACATGCTATAAAAACTAGATTGGATATCAAAGCAGGACAGGTGGGATACCTCATGGAAATCATCTGATCCTTGTGCCTCAATTTCCCTACATGATCTGCTTCTATCAAGAGAGTCTATCCAATAGAAAACTGTAAGAACATATTAGTCATAAAAATATTTTTAAACGACAGCAAAAAATGTTACAGGATCAACAAACTGAAATATATTGGAACTGAATGAGGACCCTCTAAATGACTACTCAGTTTCTTTGACGGGAACAAAGGGACAAGCAGCAAGAGGTACTCAACAGGATGACAAGAAGGGGATCTGCCACAAAGAGTAACACAGTGAGACAGAAAGAGGAGTTAAAGGTGTCATCAGTTCAAAGTGCTAGTTAAGTGAAGTTTAGCAAGGAACCCAGCCAATGGATGAGAAGATAAAGCCACAATAATGCAAACGTCACTGTGTTTTGCAAACACAGCTAGCATCATTATCAGAGACGAAGAAATGTTCCATGGATAAGCACCAGTGTGCCCTGAAATGTATGCATAATAGCTGTGATTGTTAGAAGGTGGACTGAAATTTAGAGATTGAAATTCTAATTTCAGAGTTCTGCTATTAAACTAAGGAATGTAACTTTCTGATATAAACCTTTCCTGTGATTATCTAAAAATTAGGAAAAGACCATCTTTTAAGTTCTCTTCCACTTTTCAAACTATAACAGTTTTACAGATATAATAGGTGTGGATTCATAAAACTAATCTAAATATATTAGGTACTAATATAAAAGGTGCCTCTAGATGTAAGCATATAAACAGTGACATAGAAATTGACTATCCTGAAGACAGCCCCATACTAGAAGATCCAGTCTAAGATATGGCTTAAAAATGTGGAAAATAAATTAGGTAACAAGCGCCAAATTAATATTAACAAGATCAAATTTCAAAGGAGGAAACCAATTACTACATCTTATTTATTTTATTTACTTATTTATAAAAAGATTTTATTTATTTATTCATGAGAGACACACAGAGAGAGAGAGGCAGAGACACAGGCAGAGGGAGAAGCAGGCTCCATGCATGGAGCCCGATGTGGAACTCGATCCCGGGTCTCCAGGATGAGGCCCTCGGCAGAAGGCGGCGCTAGACCACTGAGCCATCCAGGGATCTCCACATCATTGTTATTTAACCTATCACTTTTTAAAAAATGATACTTACAACTAAGCAATTCTTAGATGACAGACACACCACTAATCTGAGGTTCTAGATAATGAATTGGTCTTAAATTCTTAAATGCAGTTAAGAATGATAGATACCAGTGGCCCTTCTCAAAAGGGCCAAAATACATAAAACACATACCCTTATGTATTTTAAATATTAGCACTTTAGAATCTTCAGTAGAATTTCACAAAAGAAATCCTTACTTCAAATTTTTGGCCTTGTTTCCGAATACAACTAAAATGTTCAAGTAGTTTCAGTAACTCCATTGTAGACCTTTTATTCCAATTTAAGGTATTACTAACAGGCTTCAACTATTACTCTGAGTACATTTATAGAAAGCTCCAAACACCTTTCTTTAAAACAAAAGCAAAGTGTAGACAGTCATTAACTTTCAGTAAAACAAAACAAAACAAAAACACTCAAGGGCAGAGAATGCCTATGGGAATGCCAGCTAATTTCTGAATAACAAAATTAACATTCATATTTGGTTATTTAACATAAAAGGCACTGAAGAATATTGAAAAGATAAGTCAAAAGTTTTGGGTTCTAGTTGGTAGTTCTGCCACTAATCAAGTGATCTCTTAATATCCTGACTTTCTCATTTGTAAAGAAAGGGAAACTGTAATGATCTGTAAGCTTCCATTTCAACTCTAAGTATTTTCCTATGGTCATGATTTTAGTAGCTTGAAAACAGGAACAGAAAACTGATTTTGCCCCCCCGCTTCCCACAAGAACAGTCTTTGTCAAGAAAAGCCTGAGTCTTTTCATATTGTCTTCCAACCAAAAAAATAATAAAAGGAGACATATTTAGGGTTTGTGCATCTTCTAATCAGACACTATTAATCATTTCTTTTAAAATTAAATTACCTACCTCACTGGGGTGTTGTGAGGATTAATTCATTAGTGTTTGTAAAGCACTTTGAGATCCTCAGGTCAAAGGCGCTATAGAAGTGCAAAGTAGTAGTATTATTACTAGATTCTTTGCTTATTTAAGGAACTTCACAATCCTTTAAAACCTAACTCTCTGTTATGATTTAGACATCTATTTGTAAAACCTTGCAATTTATGCATTACTTTAACTCTTTTTGGATATATAGACAGGAACAGGATGTTTCAAAGTAAATGATTTTAAATAAGGTTTAACTTTGATCTACAAATGGAGGAAGAGAGCAAGGGAAAATCTCTAGTGTGACAAATTTTGTTTAGCATAAGATTTTAGTGAGAAATCTTGTCAATTAGATTTAGAAGTGTGCCTAAGCTATACCCAAAACAAAACCTCACTTTAATCTCAAGAGTCTGCAATGAGAAATTCCTTTCTTCAAAGAGAAAAGGAAACAGTTTTAAAATCAACTCCATTTTAAATGGGTACTGGGTTTATAAATTACATTATATGGGTATACATGCAATTGTCATTTAAAACTACTTTATTTAAACTACAGTAACAATATTAGTATGAATTGATGTCAAAATAACTGAGCAGTTTTTTCTTTAAACTAGCCTCCCACCCCCAAGTACACAAAGCTAACTAGGCATTGAGAAGAGATCAAAGCAATTTTGCTTTATGGAGTTTTAAGAAGAAAAAAAAAAGGGGGCCAAGGCTTCAAAACCAATTAAAATCTTGGATTAATTCCACCACTTCCCATTCCTTTCTCTAACCAAATCTTCTAACAATTAAAGTGCTGAGTTTTTTAATCAAAACCACACACATACACACAAACACACAAAGCTAAGAGAAACAGAGCTATCTATCCGTTGGGCATTCTGCTTGATAAACAGATACTTCTTAAAAGAGGGGGGAAAAAGTCATCCTCTGATGAAATACTTCAGTGCAACACAAGTTCTAGCCCCAAGAACAAACTGAAATTTAGATATTAAACTTTAAACACTTACCTCCTGCTCCTGTTGAAAGATGACAACTCTACCACCTTTATCTCCTGTTGCTAGTAATTCTCCAGAATGATTAAATTCTACTGTAGAAATTATATCTGCTGTATAATTGAAAAACAAAGAAAAAATGATGTTAGTTTTTCTTTCCCAAATTACTACAGTTTCAGAATTTAGCATGTTTATCCTAACACAATCCAAGCCTATAGATCAACCTGTCATCAGAAATAAGTAAACCTAAAGCTCTTTTATGAATATTTTGGTTTTCCAAAAGAACACTCTCTGGAATAAATATGACACTACTTTAATAAGAACACAAGAAATACTGAAATACTAGTGGTTTACTGGTATTCCATTAAAATCATTAATGTAATCAACAATTTGTGAAACACTTGATAGCATCATTAAACATTAATAATTATGCTAATTTTCTTTCTTATATCTTTTGATAAGGTAACTTTATCCAAAGGTGGCCTACAAAATTAAAGCAGATATAACTGAAATAGGTAAATTTTATTTTATTTAAAGATTTTATTTATTTATTCATGGGAGAGAGAGAGGGAGAGGGAGGCAGAGACACCAGAGGGTGAAGCTGGCTCCATGCAGGGAGCCCGACGTGGGACTCAATCCTGGGACTCCAGGATCACACTCTGAGCCGAAGGCAGGTGCTAAACCGCTGAGCCACCCAGGAAACCCCAGAAATGGGTAAATTTTAAATGAAAAAATAATTTCAGATGGAATTTTAGCAGCCAAACTATTAATTCAAATTATGGCCTCTCAAACAAAAGTCTGCAAACAGAACACAGGGATAGCAGAAATGCTTTTGCTATGCACCTTCAACTCTTCTTCTGACTCCCAAACACTGCAAAAGGCTACTAGAATCAGTTGTTACACCCAAAGTCAGTGCTAACTTCACAGTAAAATCAAATAAAATTACAGGGTTTTCCGCTTGCTTTTTGACACCAGAGCCATTTTTCTAAGGAAAAAATAGCTAAGTTACAGAATTAGGCATTGAAATAAAGCAACTACAATGTATAATCACCACTGTCACTAACAAGTTCTTCACTATAAAGTATGATGCCAAGTTAGGAAAAACTTCATCTATATGTACTTGAAATAAGTAAACTTTTTCTACCAGAAAAAGGTAATTTTCTGGTCTATATTAGCTCACTTAAAAATGCTGCCTTGAAAAAAAAAAAAAATGCTGCCTTGATATAAAAAAGAACACTATATACCTTAAATTCTTAACATTACAGACCAATGTATCTTTATCAATAATCTGCCCAAAACTGCATTTTACAGGTTTTTTTTTTTTTTTAACTGATTTTTTCCAAGACCAGCTTGATTTTGAAAAGCTTTCTTCACTTTCTCTACTGTCTAGGTCCAAGGCACTTTACCTTTTTGGAACACTCTGAGAACTACCAGAAGCTACACATGCTATGCCAATAAACTGCCTATGTTTTAAGTGTGCACAAACATTTGCATATAACTTCAGAAGGTATGGACAGCACCTCACTTCCAGGTTAAAACCTTATCCCAGAAGCCCACCATGGTCAGTGGCATCAGGAGGAAAGCGTAAGTTTAGTGTTTGTATATGTAACATAAAAGTATAAAACTGAGTATGTTGGACTGCAAAGCCAAACGTGTAAATACTTAAAAAGTCATTCTATTTTTCTTAAGTTTTTAATTTTAGTTTTAGTATAAGTTAACATCATACAGTGATGTATTAGTTTCTGGTGTACAAAATAGTGATTCAGTAATTCTATACAACATTATTCAGTGCCAACCATGGTAAGTGTACTCAAAATCCCCTTCACCTGTTTCACCCATCCCCTACCCACCTACCCCCTGGTATGCTCTATTTGAAACGAGTACATTTGGTTTAAATTATTTTCTTTTTCAACAAGAACATTTTTTATTTGAAGCATACTTCAGAATATATGGTTCTAAAAAAAAAAAATATATATATATATATATATATATATATATATATATATATATAAAACATTCCATCCAAGAAAAATAGAATACACATTTTCTTCAAGCAACACAGAGGAATCCCCTGATTAAATCACATAGAGGCCTAACAAATATTACAAACTTATGAAGACTGAAATCATACCAAGTGTATTTTCTGATCACAATGGTACAAAACTAAAGATCAACAATAAAACAATGCTGGAAAAGCTACAATGTAAATATTAAATATTTAATATGTAAACAGCAAGCAACACACTACTGCACAAGCAACGGGCCAAGTAAGAAATCAAATGTAAAAGCCATTCTATTGGGTGCTCTGTACTGCACTTACTTCTGTGGTGAATATGTTAAAGGGTTAAAAACATACACAGTCCCTGCACTTAAAAGTACATTAGAGTACATGTCTGCGACAAAACCTAAGTAGAAGCTAACAATATCAGGCAATATATGGACTCACTTCTTATTTGAAGATTAGGTTCTAAAATTAGGGAATAAAAATCATACCTAATAAAATTATCTTTAAATTCAAACCCCTCACACAAGCATCACTTGGAGATGCAAATTCTTTCTGCCATCAGTCCAACTCTATGAATTTCCCCTACTGCACTACTAGTTTATGGTTTCTTTGACTAACACATCAAATAAGCTACTTGATTTGAATATAAAAATCATGCTGCACCAAAAATATCTGAACTCTAGAACTCTTGACTTGGTAAAATGCTAACCTAACACCAGATTTCATTTTCCTGTTCATCCAATGAATACAGGCAGAGTTGGCTCAGTATTTAAATTATTTCATCTTCTTCCCAGGTCCAAATTGTTGCATTCACCTAAATTAAAGAAATCATAACTGCCTGTTAGGTAGATAAGCTGCCATGGCTATAACTTAATAGGGATAAGTCAATGATGATGGTATGACTAGCCTGACTAGCTAGCTTCCCGGCTGAGTAGTGAGAAAAGCAGGACAGATAGGTATGCTGCAAGATGGGTCCATTTCTAATGGGGGAAAGATCTTGATCTTCCTTAGGTAACCTGAACAGGAAAAAAATATAGAGATGATTAAGTCAGAAAGGAGATCATTGTAGTAAAAGGACTGAAGAGAGATGTAGGATGGGGATTCTCCAGCTGTGTTATCTTTAGAAGACAGAACAAGAACCAAGTAATAAAGCAGCTTTAATTACACTACCCCCAGGTACTGAAGACTGTACTGGTTCACGAATGCAGTCATTGAATATGTGATAGGGAGGGGAAGAGAAGTGTGTAGGTCTCCATCTGCGTGCATGTAAGAGAGAGAAGGAGGAGGCAGAGAACAAAAAAAAAGACCAGTATTTTAGTGCAAGCTGCAACAGGAATAATAAGACATCTGTTCTTACATATGGTAACTAACCAGAATTTAAATAAAAATTTGAAAAAGAAATAAAGACATCTGTTCTCACAATGGTCACTCATCTCAGGAATGGTTATTTTACAACTAGAACTCCAGAGTAAAGTCATGTTATAAATGCTTAATACTGAACCACCTTTGCAGAAAGGTTACAAAACTTTAACAGGCACAGTTGAGATAAACTTAAGAATCCTACAAAACAACTAAACTATCAAGAGAGACCATACACCACAGAAGTCAACCCACTTTAAATCCTTTAGTAATGGGGATCCCTGGGTGGCTCAGCGGTTGAGTGCCTGCCTTCGGCTCAGGGCGTGATCCTGGAGACCCGGGATCCTGGAGACCCGGGATCGAGTCCCGCGTCGGGCTCCCTGCAAGGAGCCTGCTTCTCCCTCTGCCTGTGTCTCTGTCTCTCTCTATGTCTATCATGAATAAATAAATAAATAAATCTTAAAAAAAAAAATCCGTTAGTAATGAAGAGAAACACTGGATGAATGGCACACAATTTTCTCAATTTACAGATATTCTTAAGATACTGGTGTTTCTTACTATTCATCTTGCCAAAAGATGATAAAAGAAAAAATTTTGGAAACAGCCAACCAGGGATGCCTAGGTGTCTCAGTCAGTAGGGCATCTGCCTCAGATCAATATCTCAATGTCTCCGGATAGAGCCCTGCATTGGGCTCCCTGCAGGGGAGGGAGCTGCTTCTCCCTCTCCCTCTGCCTCCCGCTCCCCCTCCTTGTGTTCGCCCTCTCTCTAACAAATAAAAAAATAAAATCTTAAAATAAAATAAATAGGCACTGTATCATGGTGTTCCTTCCTCCCTTCCCCCCAAAACAAGAGATACTGCGATTTCTGGATACTCAGTCATCTGTATAAGTGTTAAGAACTATCACATAGCCAAGCACCTATTAAATTTCCCAAGTTTATGATGATGCTTTTTGAGTTATTTTGACTTGTAAAATGCCACGATCTCACAGGGTCTCACTGAGAGTACGACATATGAAAGGGAGGAATAAAAGAACAAAATCAAGTGCTGCTTAGAGAACAATAAAAATATACAGGCATCACTTATGAAGAACACTAAGAAACTGAGATTTGAAATGCATGTGCCATGGCATACTGGAGTATCTGGAATGGGTTAGGAGTTTGACTAGATGCTGCAAAAAAGCACCCAAATCTGTAACCTCCCATTATGAACAACCTATTTACCTCAGTGTCTCATACTGACCTAACTGCTTCCTGGGGATACCATGATCTGCAAAAGACGAGGAAGCATGGTTCTAAAAACAGTGCTCCTATTACACACTATACCCAAGCAAGGTTGGCCAAATACTGGTATCAGTTTTTGAAAAATAATAATAAATTTATTCCTAGAAAATAATCCTAATATTCCATACCATTTTAAAAAAATAGTAGATAACTGCAGAAAGTATACCATGTGCTGCTCAACAGAACTTTGTTTCAATGGAAGGACACTATTATCTACACTGTTTAATGCAGTAATCACAAGCCACATGTGGCTCCTTAATTTCTAATTTTAGCCATACATGGCTAGTAGCTATCACACTAGACAATCTAAAACATTACAGAGTGGACACTGACTTCTATTGCAAAGCCAAGAATACTGTACCTAAGATAATTTTGAGCCTTTAAATACTAAGCTATGGGTAAAATAAAACAACAATCTTAACAACACATGGGATTGCTGCCCCAGGAGCAGCAGGATGAAAACATAAATGTGTTTCATGAGAATTTAGATTCCTGGACACTACTTTTAAAACAAACTATTAATGAAAACTTGAGAATACTTTACTCTTAAGAGTAAAGTAACTATAACATGCTTTAAAAAAGCAAAGACATTAACCTCACTGTTAAGAGTCAGAACACTAAATCCCTTTCACAAAGATGGCGCCGAAGGCGAAGAAGGAAGCCCCTGACCCTCCCAAAGCCGAAGCCAAAGCAAAGACTTTGAAAGCTAAGAAAGCGGTGTTGAGAGGCGTGCACAGTCACAAAAAAAAAAAAAAAGAAGATCCATACATCACCTATATTCTGACGACCCAAGACCCTGCAGCTCCAAAGGCAGCCCAAATATCCTCGAAAGAGCGCCCCCAGGAGAAACAAGCTTGATCACTATGCCATCATCAAGTTCCCCCTGACGACTGAGTCAGCCATGAAGAAAACAAAAGACAACACACTTGTGTTCATTGTCGAGGTCAAGGCCAATAAGCACCAGATCAAACAGGCTGTGAAAAAGCTCTATGACATTGATGTGGCCAAGATCAACACCTTGATCAAGCCTGATGGAAAGAAGAAAGCGTATGTTCGACTGGCTCCTGACTATGATGGTTTGGATGTTGCCAACAAAATTGGGATCATCTACACTGAGTCCAGCTGGCTATAAATCTAAATATAAATTTTTTCACCATAAAAAAAAAAGAGTCATAATACTAAACTCTAGGGATGGCCCATTACAACGTATCAACTGGGTCATGTTCTCCCAAACCAATAGCAACAAACAGCAAAAATCAAAGAACAAAAACTTCCTCTTTTAAAGAAAAAAATAAGATCATTTCCCCTGCCCCCCTCAAAAAAAGCTTATTTCACAATGAAAAAATTGCCTGTGTTAATCTTATAAAATAACATTCTAATACAGTTAATAAAAAGAGAAGACTCCCTCTCAACTGCCCACCTGTGTATTAAAACACACAGCAATTTTAGGCAGAGACTAAATTTCAAGCAACACAAAGATTGTGCTTAAAAGGCACAATTTTTTATTAGGAATACTTAATAAGCACAATGTTTTTGACCTTTATTGTTATATCTTATATACTGTTAATAAAAACCAAGGATTTATAATGTATTATATAAAATGGAACTCTTCACTTCTTCCAAGATCTCATTCGAAACCATCAGCAGCCAGGTTGCATTCTAAAAAGGCAAAATAACTGCTGCTTTTGGGGGCGAAGTGGTAGGTAGTTGGTGGTGGTAAGAGTGACAATAGCAGTATTACTGGGGTCTGTTTTTATTTCATCACCCATAACATTTCCTTCTTGTTACCTACCTTCCCTATTATCTTAAGTGGTTATGATAAACGGTACAGACAGCCAAAGATTCAAAATTGTAAAATTCTCAGCATAAAAATCAGACAAGGGAAAATTAATAGATGGCGTGTATATATATGTGTACACACACACACACACACACGGTAGTAATTAATAATAATTGCTATATATTAGGTGGAACATGTGAGTTAGGGTGAGGATGAAGATGAGGGTTGGGATTGGTCTTCTGCTTCTGGCCATGAAGGAGAATAAGACATCTGGATGCATCCTCTTGCTGGGAAAGACTAGAAAATGGAACAAAATACTGTGGACTGTGAACCCTTAGACAAGAGAAAGAAATTGAGTCATATATTTAACCCACTTTACTTTTGGATGCAGTTAGGAAGAATTCAAATACAAAGCAACACTCTCAGTTAGCTGTGGAGACAGAAACTGGGGGTTAAAGCAGAATCAGCTGGAATTTGTGGCAGAGTACCAAAAGAAAGTTGGAGGGATTTACAGAGGACACTTAGGATCTTTAAGTGAATACTCATCTGAGCATTCCCTAAGGCCTAGGAAAGAACCACCAGAAAGCTTATGAGGGCTTAGAATTGTTAAGGATTACTGGAATAGAGAAACCTCATAATGAAGCATGAGGTAAAGTCTTCAGAAGAGCATCACCTTAGTACTGGGATCAGCACTAAAGACTGAATTTGTCCTACCAAAGAGAATAAAAGTAAACTTTACAACAATCAAATTTGCCTCAAGTAACTATGTGCTAGAACAAAATCCAACATTCAACAATGTAAATTCACAATGTCTGGCATCCAATCCCAAATCACCAGAATATAAAGAAGAAGAAAAATAAACCAACAGAACCAGAAATGACAAAAATGATGGAATTAAGGTCCCAGCAGACAAGAATCTTAAAATAGCTGTTGTAAATATGCTCCAGAACATAGAATCATGAACATGTTGAGAACTATAAGAGAAAAGACAAAGAAGGCAAACCTAGAAATGAAAAAATACTATCTGAAAGATACACTGAATAGCATTAACAGACTACATACTGCAGTAAAAAAAGATCAAGAATTTGAAGGGCTAGTAATAGGGGAGAAGGAAAAAAATGGCAGGATCAAAGCAGGAAAAAAGAACGAAGAGCTGACTTGTAGGATACTAACAGGTGTTCTACCATATAGGTCACTGCAATCCCAAAAAGAAAGACGGAAAAAAAATATATTTTAAAGATTTTATTTATTTATTCATAAGAGACACACAGAAAGAGAGAGAAAGGCAAAGACATAGGCAGAGGGAGAAGCAGGCTCCATGCAGGGAGCCCGATGTGGGACTCAATCCCGGGACTCAAGGACCATGCCCTGGGCTGAGGGCGGCACCAAACCGCTGAGCCACCCAGGCTGCCCGGAAAATATTTTTTAAAAAATGACCAGCATGGGGGCACCTGGGTGGCTCAGTGGTTGAGCATCTGCCTTAGGCTTGGGTCATGATCCCGGGGGGCCTGGGATCGAGTCCCACATAGAGCTTCCCACAGGGAGCCTGCTTCTCCCTCTGCCAATGTCTTTGCCTCTCTGTGTCTCTCATGAATAAGTAAATAAACAAAATCTTAAAAAAATAAAAATTAAAAATGATCACCATGTAAATGTTCAAGCATAATAACACTATATACAGAAGAACCACAAGAGATCAGTTATAAATGCAAACTTATACTATATACAATAATGGTCACTCAAAAACCATCAATAGCCTTGCACTGGTGATATGACTTTGCAAAAGCATTAAGAATTCTTTTTAAGATTCTAATATTTCAGGGGTGCCTGGGTGATGCAATAGGTTGAGTGTGTACAACTCTTGTCACGATCTCAGGATCCTGGGATCGAGCCCCACACCAGGTTCAGCATCAGGCTCCACACTTAGTGTGGAGTCTGTTTGGGGCTCGCTTTCTCTCTGCCCCTCCTCCCTGCTCTCTCTTTCTAGAATAAAATCTTTTTTAAAAAAATCTAGCATTTCAAAGCAGAATCTTCCCTTGATTTACAAGCAGACCTCAGTATACACATTAAACCCATGAAAAAAAATACTTGATAAATAAAACAGAGTTATATTTTAGGCTCAGAATATAAGTTTTTTTCGGCACCATGAACATTTGGCAGAATTTTCTAAATCATGCAGAGCAGGATGGTCTTTTCTTGTTCAAGATTGTCCTGCAAACTGCCAAATAGCTAACACACTTGGCTCATGCCTACTAAATGCCAATAATGCCTCCAATCATTGGTTAATTAAGAAGGAATTCAAAAGGACAAGAGTTTATAATGTGTATGCCTGATTAAAAAGTGTGACAGAGATGTTAATAATTGTAAATCTTTATGCCCACAGATTTTCACTATATATGTTTCAGGGTTATCAGAAGTAGAGGAGTTGACACAAATTTTAACTATAACACTGACATATGCCTCTCTATGCCTGACAGATTTTTTAATGGGGCAGGGAAGAAGGGGGCGGGGTAGGAAAAAGTATACGTACTTTAATCATATAATTGATATACACTTGAAGAGAACTTTACACCAATAGGAAAAATAATGTTTCTTCTAAAGAGCTATGCAGTTTTTAAAAAACTCATCCACTGAACCACAGACAGTCCCTTAAAGAATTCTAAGTACAAATTTAAAAAACAGTCTCCAACTACAACAAAACTACCTAAAGATTAAGTAAGAATTACTGGTTCTAACTAACCACTTGGTAATCTTACAACTCTAAGGCAAAGGATCAAATACACAAAAGGATAAAAGGCAAAGGATAAAAACTAGTATTGCAATAAAAACACTTAAAAAGATTTGTAAGAACATAAATATATAAATATTGAAAGCATAATTGTTTTTGTAAAAAAAACAAAACAACAGCAATCACTTTAACCACCTTAAAAAAACTGAAAGCATAAACCTGGAATAGCACCAGTAAGAGGTGATAGCACCACAGGTGATAACTGAACAGTCTTTTTGCAAACTTGTGCAAATTATAAAATATCTATCTGATGTATTTAAAATACACTATGATTTCTGTAAAATCTGTTTTTTACAGAATCTTTGTATTACTTCGTTTTAATCACACAAATTGCTTTTTAGAAAACAATCATCACTCTTAACCTCACTTCTGAGAGAACCACTATGATTATTTTAGTACACATCCCTCCAAAGTTTGTCCATGTATACCTTACATTTTGAGTATAAAAAAAATAAAAATCTATTTGTATTAAGAAAGAATGTTGTCAGGGCATCTAGGTAGCTCAGTTGGTTAAGCGTCTGCCTTCAGCTCAGGTCATGATCCTAGGGTCCTGGGATGGAGCCCCACATTGGGGCTCCCTGCTCAGTGGGGGGCCTGCTTCTCCCTCTCCTCCTCCCTTGCGCTCTCTAACTCTCTCTCAAATAAAAATCTTAAAAAAAAATCTTGTCTACATTATATCACTGAGTTAAAAAAACATACATATATAAAGAATATTTGATCTTACTTGTACGACATAAAGCAATCAGAGCATTATGGAATTCGTTTCCAGAGTTCAGGCAAGAAGACCAGGTTAACACATCTATAGCCATTACCCTAACAGTAACTTGAAAACTCTTTTGACAAAAGATGAATCTCCACAAGATAAAGAAATAATAAGATACTACTACACACCATCTGAATTAAAAAGAAAAAAGAAAAGAAAACGCCTATTGCTAACATTGAGCAACAGGAACTCTCACATTTAGCTCATGGGACTGCAAAAGGCACATTCACTTTGGGGAAAAAAAGTTTGGCAGTTTCTTATAAAGTTAAAACACTATGTGACCTAACAATCACAATAGTAGATACTTACCCAAAAGAGACAAAACCTATGGTCACATAAAAATCTGGATGCAAATGTTCATAGCAGCTTTATCTGTAATTACTAAAAACTAGACACAACCCCAAATGACCCTCAATTGGGGAATAAACAAAATGCAATATAGCCATACAATGAAATACCACTCAGCAATAAAAAGGAACTACTAATGCAAGCAATCTCAAATCTCAGAATGCATTATGATAAGCTAAAGAAACCAAATTCAAGGGCCACATACTATATAATAATTCATTTATCTGCTGGAAAAGGCCCAACTACAGAGATAGAGGACAGATCAGTGTTTGCTTAGGAGTGGGGTGGAGGTTGACTACAAAGAGACACAAAACATCTTGGGATGATGAATTGCTTTCCATGTTGTTAGTGACTATACTTCTTTCTGTATGTTTTCTTTTAAGATTTACTTTTATTTTATATATAGAGAGAGCACATAATGAAGTGTGCACAAGGTGGAAGCCAGAAGGAGAGGGACAGTCTTAAGCAGACTCGCTGAGACCAGAGACCGATGAGGGGCTCGATCTCAACAACCCTCAGATCACCCACCACCTGAGCCAAAACCAAGAGTTGGATGCTTAACTGACTGTGTCACCCAGGCACCCATCTGTATGTTTTTTTTTTTTAAATCAAACCTTGAGAAACTGTATGCTAAAAAGGATGAATTTCATGTTTGCAAATTATATCTTAAGAAAACTATATCAACACTTTCCCTAATATATACCATCTTACTTTCTAGTACCTTAACATCAGCCAAATTCTGTAAGACTGATGTTTTATATACAACTTCCACATTTATACTTATGCCCACCCTTATGCTTCCTTCTTTAGCTTTCATGTGCTATCTGCCTTGCTTGAATTATCACCTTTCCTCTCATTTCTTTAGCCCTCTGTATGTGGCCCATCAGGAAAAAAAATTCATTATTAGATCTTTGGAGGGGTAGAAATACACAAGGATAACCCAGACATAATAAAAGAAAACTGTGATTTTTTTACACAATAACTAAAGACAACCAGACTAGGAAAAAATATTTTTATTTCCAAAAACAGCTCATACAACATAGAAAGACAATTGACAGAAGAGCAATACGGGTAAAATATCAAGAAAGTATCCACTCAAAATTAAATTAGTGTTTAGATAAGACACCATTTTCTACCTCTTAAACTAGAGGAAAAAATAATAAGTTGTTATATCTACATTGTAAGATAGAAGTAGATATGGGTTTTTTTTTAAAACTATCTCATAATTTATATCAACAGCCCTAAAGCATTCATTCTCTTGGAACTTCATGTCAGTTCCAGAAGCCATCCTACTGAAATAATAAAAAATATTTTAAAAAATGTATAAAGATGCTCACTAATGTCTTCCAGTTATCTAAAGTGTTAGAGACTATGTGGGAAACATCAGATGTTCTTATTCTGCCAGTATCCTTTCACATTTTGCACATTCTCGAAATCCTCCTCCCTTTCCACTCTTCCTGTAGCCTTTCATTAACCATTAGGCAAGAAGACATCTGGAGATGCAGTCTCAGCTCTGCTATTAAGAAATAATTTGACCATGAGTAAGTCAATTATGAACTTCAAAATTTACAAAGAAACTTCATTTGCAAAGAAACATCAAAAGAGAAGATTTCTCTCTTCAGAGGGTTTATCTTTCAGAGCATATACCACATGTATTCAGATACTTAACACATCTAGAAGAGGAAGAAAACAGAATAATGGCTGGAGAAAAATAATGTGCTTTTGTCAGGCAACTTTCAGTATGGAGAATTCAAGACCTGAAAGGACAACACAACTGCAAATACTCCATTAACTCCACCATAACCATGGATCTCTATTAGAGATCACAGTCTGACAAAAATGGATCTTAGATTTCTTTGTAACCTGGAATTCACCAACCATAGTGACTTAACACAAGTTACTTTCTGTAAGTTAGAAGTCAATCAATGATGAAATCAGGACAAAACAGGTAATGAAGTATGATTCTGCTCTGCTCAACTCCCACCACTGCTATAGCAGTAAACCACGGTACTGGAGATTCTCATGTCATTGATCACCTTACCTGCCTTTTATAAGATGGGGTCTTTCTCACTTTTATTTATTTATTACTTTAAAAAAGATTTTATTTATTTATGAGAGAAAGAGAGAGAGAGAGAGAGAGAGGCAGAGACACAGGCAGAGGGAGAAGCAGGCTCCATGCAGGGAGCCCAACATGGGACTCGATCCCGGGTCTCCAGGATCACGCCCTGGGTTGAAGGTGGCACTAAACCGCTGAGCCACCTTGGCTGCCCTCACTTTTATACATGAAAGTTACACACTACTTATCTGCAAGTCATAATGCATATACACGATAACAGAGAAGTTCCCCATTTTTCAAATATCACTAAACAAAAGCTACATAGCACAAAAGTTAACTAATCTGTTTTCCATAAATTAATTTTAGCATACCTTTAGATTTACATAAGATCTGCAAAGACAGTATAGAGTTCCTGTGTACCTTCATCTAGGTATTCCTTATTTGTTAGCATCTTACATTGCTATGGTTTATCTGCCACAACCAAAGAACTCACAAAGGAATATTAACTAAAAACTATACTTTATTCAGATTTCACTCATTTTTCCCTAGTGTCCCTTTTCAGTTGAAGGGTCCCATATTACATTTAGTTCTCTTTCCTTTAGTCTCCTCCAGTCTGTGACAGTTTCTCAGACTTCTCTTGTTTTGGATGACCTTTGCGGTTCTGAAGAATACTGGCCAGGTGCTTTACAGTATGTTCCTACATTTGAGATCGTTTTTCTCATGGCCACACTGCAATTATCACTTACTGGCAGGAAGATCACAGAGGTGAAGTGTCATTCTTATCACATCAGACAAAGGTCCATCTTATCAATATGACTTATTAATGATAACCTACATTATCTGGCCAGGGTGCTGCTTGCCAGGTTTCTCCACTATAAAGTCCCCTGTCCCCCAAGAAGGTACTCTGGTAGGAAGTCATTAAGTGCAGCCCACATATAAGGGATACTCCTTTGAAGAGGAGTAGCTACGTAAATTACCTGCAATCTTCTGTAGGGGAAATTTGTCTTCTCCCCTACTTATTTACTTGGTTATTTTCAATATGAAGTCACATTTATTTATTTCATGCTTTGGGTTATAATCTACTATGTCATTTATTGTATTGTTCAAATTATTCCAGATTTGGTCACTGAGAGCACTTTCAGGTTAGCTCCTGTGTCCCTTTGTAGGATGCTCCAATTCTTCTGGTATTTTTGAGCATTTCAGGAACTTTAAGGAAATCTGTAACTTTCATATATTCTTAATATTGCCACAAATTAAACATGACTTCTAACTTTTTCATTCTATAGTTACTAAGTTTTAAGAACTGAACTCTCTTGGTGGGTTCTGAAGAGAACAATAAACCATACTGAGAACAAAAGGAGAAAATACAGTAAAGTTCAACACCATAACTAATTCTCATCCATGGAGTATCTGGCTAGGACTAAGATTTCTGCCCTGAAATAAATTTTTCATTTGACCAGCTGAGGTTCTAAAACTTAAACTGTATGTTAGCATTCTTAGAAATTTTAACACATGCCTGCAACTTGGACTTCAGATTAATCTTCTGGTACTCTTTGAGAAGTTGGGGAGGTAGGTGGGGGTGAGAACACAGGGGTATACTGATCATCTTTATCTCTGCTAAACTCAAGGGCCTGCTGCTGTCAGAACATTCTGATAGCACAGAATTCATTCCCATCTTGTTCCTATTTGCTTCAATACTCAGAGCTCCTATTAAGCATCACGCTATTTTGTTTGGACACAGTCTATTTTCATGATCTTTTCTCTTTTATTAGTTCAATGTACCCTAATACAGCAAACACTGAATTTTAGGACTGACCCACACACAGCTAATTAGAATATGATTAACCCAAATTTATCCTCAAAGGTAACTACTCCTCAAAGTAAAAAATGTTTTTCTGGGTAATGCATCTATAAAATGCTAGTTTGTGGCTGAAAGGGGTAAGCTAGCTTTAGGTTCAGTTTATTTCCCATTATGATGCTTTTTTTTTTTAATCACTGTTGACCTCTAGAGGGAGCTCAAAGTTTTTGTTACCTTTTCTCAAAGGACGGTCTACTCCTCCCACAAATGTGACATAGTCAAGATTAAGAACATTTTATTATGGGCAAAATAGAAGTTAAGTCTATGCCATCCCTTTAGGAATCTCTTATTCCTGTTAAGTGAATAATGTTTGACCCCACTCACCTGTTCCTTGGGGTATGGGCTCCAACCATTTCTTCCTGTCTCCCTTCCAGACTCTCTGAACATTCTCTTTCCCACTTGGCATTGAGTAGGGCATATTACTGCAGCCTGAGAGGCTGAAAGGAGGATAGCTGTAAGAAGTAGGGGCAAATGCTTCCTCTTGCTGGCTCTTGTGACTTTCAGTGGAGCAGGCCAGTGTGGCTCTATTTTCTTCACGTCGCATACACAGAATACAGTATTTGTACGGCACACTAGTATAAAAGATTAGGCTGTTCATGTTTGTTCAGTCAGGAACTCTAGTCAGCTAAGCACTCCCCTGTCCAGCTCAGCAGGCATCTCCAGGAACTGAGGAATCCTTATCTTAGCATACTCGAAATATATTCTTAGGGCCACATTTGTAGAAACTTGAGCAGGAAATGAGAAGACTGGACATTTCTTCACTTCACCTGCCTATATGACCCTGAGGTTAAATAACCAAGGCTCTTAAAGACTCAGTTCCCTCATCTTTAAATACCTATCTCACAAAGTTGCTTTGAGGGCTAACACCAAGTAATAAATGTAAAGAAATAAGCCTTGAATATGGCACATGCTAGGCACATTGGTAAAAGGTTGGCCAAGGTTTTGGCTTTGTGGCACAAAGCAGAAACCAGCATTTACTCTGTCTGTCTGTTTTTAAACTATTGAAGCCAATCTTCAGGTAAAGTTCTCCAAATGGTCCAGCAAAGCTCCAGGAAGTGTGAGGCTAAAGCCCAAACTAGTTAATAAAGCATTACAGCTTCCCGCTTTGCTGCTTCTTTGCATATATACTCTTGACCTAAGATGGGGTTACAGCCCAATAAACCCATTGTAAACTGAAAATATCTTAAGTTGAAATGCATTTAAATGCATCTAACCGTCCAAACATAATAGCTCAGCCCTGCCTTACATGTGCTCAGAACACTTACACTAGCCTATAGTTGGCAAAATTATCTACTACAAAGCTTGTTTGATAATTAAGTGTTGAATAGCTCATGTAAGTTACTGAATAACTGTACTGAAAGTGAAAAATGAATCATTGCATGGGTACAGAATCATTGTTAAGCGTACTGGCTATTTACCCTTGTGATCATGTTCCAACTGGGAGAATCATACCACATATCACTAGTCACTAGCCCGGGAAAAGATCAAAATTCAAAGTACAACATCTACTAAATGCATACAGCTTTCATACCATCATAAAGTTGAAAAATCATAAATCAAAGCATCATTAAGTCGGCGACCATCTGTACACTCAAGAAGCCTCAGGGTGAAGCAGGACTGGTCATAAGATTCTATACTCCTAGGTCTCTGGATCAAGATATCACTTTGATTACACCATGATTTCCAACAATAAAGTAACTGCGAACAGCCTTTATATAATAACCTTTTTTCAACCTCTGACTCAGTGAACAGGAACATATGTGTTAGGCTCAACAAAGACCACTGGCTATTGACGCTCATACAGAACCTACATTGTAATGTTGCCATGAGAGTCAGGGTCCATAGGGTAATTTCCAGAGATGTGTTCTGGAACCAGTCTCCCTTCTTTTTAACTTGTTCCTGGATAATCTGTTATCATGTTTGGATAAAATGGAATGGAACCATACCCTCCTGCAACAAAGAACAGAAAGATAAACAGTTGCTAATACATTTACTCTATAGGTGTGATCTTAACAAACAAGCCTTGGTGTATTAATGTTATATATAATGTTAGAATGAAGAGCTCAAAGTAGACCATTCTAAACCTAAAATTATCATCTTTGTTAGATGTTCACTAACTCTTAAATTCATCCCACAAAGCAAAGCACCTCATTAAGTTGCCTTATCAAAATATAATGCAAAGTGTTTCCATGGAGATTATACAAACAAAGTAGTACTGCACAAAGCTTGTGCATCTATGCATGCCTTAAGGTATTTTTATACCCTGAATGGGCATATGGTTATTAAGATCTTCCTAAAATCTTTACAAACTAGGATTATTAGGGCCACGCTTTAAGAACCAGAAAGCCCTTCATTGTCCATCTGTCCTGGCAGAGCCATAACCCAACTCTATTTTAAGAGGATTCCTCTCATTCACCTACAAACCCCAGTAGCAGCCTATTTACACAAGGAAGTTAGAGATCACTAAGGTATGTTACCCCAATGATAAAAGGGAGCCCACCGGGAAATTTTAAATACCAGTAAGTTTTAAATCCAAGTAATCCAATTAGATGTGCCTTTAGACTACTGAGGCTGAAGTGAAGAGTACAAGGAACTGGGAGAAGGGTAAATGCAGAGAGGAGTCTGGAGACAAATACTGGTAAGCAATGAGAGTGATATGAGCCAGTATCATACAGTAACAATATTATCCTCAAGTAGCAAACATTTAAAATGAACTTACAGTATGTTACGGATTTAACCCTCAAAACAAACCTATAAAGTTGGTTTTATTAATATTATATATTCCATTAACTAAACCACAGGGTGAGAAAAGGGGACAGAAGTACAGAGATTTTAAAATATACATTTATGAAGTATATAATGCAAGGCCTGGCCATTGATAAGGGGTGAAGAGCTAAAGATGAAAGCAAGAATAATAACATCCAGCTTCTCATGATGGTTGAATATACCTAGTATCATTAGTAGATTGATATTTGTCTTATATAAGTATTATTTAACATTATCTAAATGGCAGATACAACTTTGGTTTAAAGAAAAAAGTTAATCTCCATTGGCTAAATAATACAAAAGATTATGTCATGAATGACAAAGCATGAGTGGTCAAAAGACCATTTGGCCTGACCAAAAGAAACACATCACATACTACTACAAAGAAAGAAATTTAGTTAGAAAATTCTTTTTGCCCATCTTTTTCCCTTCTTTTTAATTCTTTTTTTCTCAGCTCTGGCATGTTAGTTTGCTCAAGGTGCTACTCCTGAACTTCTTTTCAATTGCACTTACATTCCAATTCAGTGTCTCCACTATACGTTTTAAATAATTGCTCTTATTTTTCAATAAATGCTTTTTTAATGATTTGAAATTTTCACAGTACTGTTTTCAAAGATGCAATTTCTTTCATGAACCTCATTAAAAGAGAATTAAACATTAAAGGTTTTCTCCACTTACTTGAACTAAACGTTTATTCCTCTAATTTTGGAAAATGATATATTTAAATCTCATGCACTTATACGGTTTTGCTTATTTTTAGGAAAGCCATTCCTTCAACAATATTTTTTTTCAAAGATTTATTTATTTATTTACTTATTTATGATAGACATACACAGAGAGAGAGAGGCAGAAACACAGGAGGAGGCTCCATGCCGGGAGCCCGACGTGGGACTCAATCCCGGGTCTCCAGGATCACGCCCTGGGCCAAAGGCAGGCGCCAAACCGCTGAGCCACCCAGGGATCCCCAACAATATTTTAGAGAACATCTATTACATGCTAGACATTCTGAGAAATGCTAGCATTTCTAGCTGCTAAGGATACAGGAGTAAATAAGAGACAAAAAACTCCCTGCCTTCATGGAACATACTTTCTAGTGCTGGGGGCACATTATAAACAAATATAAAATGTAGCAGATAGTGTTAAATACTGTAAAAATAGAAAGACCAACAAGAGAATACAAGTAATGGGGGTGGGCCATGTATTTCAGGTAGAGTGGTCGGAGAAAAGCCTCTCAAGGAGGTTGACTTAAACAGACCAAAACGAACTGAGAAGCAGTCATCCAAACTTGTAAAAGAAAATATTCCAAGTAAGCAGCCTAAGTAGAAATGAGCATACTAAATTTAATTAAAACCAGTACAGAATAAGGTGGTAAAGGATATGGCTCATTTAGCAGAGGCCCAACCATATACAGTCTTGTAGGTCATGGCAAAAGGACTGTGGATTTAAGAAGCCACTACAGAGTTTGTACTTTGTGTTAAAGTGATTACCTGTCATGTGAACAGTGCAAAATCGGGGGTGGGGGGGGGGTGGGGGGGGTGGAGGGAATGGAGACTGGTTCCTAAATTACTACAGGAGCATAAGCAAAGACCATGATGGACTGAACTCGGGCAGCCAGAGAAATGGATAAACTCAGAATACGTTCTGAGGATTTCACTGCCAGTATTAAGCTGGTGGAAAGCGGTGTCAAAAGAAAATTACAAGGTTTTAGAACCAAGCCCAATGGAGGAAAGGCAGTGCCATTTACTGGGGAAAGACATGCCAGAAAGGAGCAGGTTTAGGGTAAAAAAGGAGCCAAGGGGCCTCTCGGTGGTGCAGTCTGTTGAACCTTGCTTGCAGGTCAAGTCAAGATCTCAGGGTCTTAAGATCAAGCCCCACCTCAGCAAGGAGTCTGCTAGGGTTTTTCTCTCCCCCTCCCCCTGCCTCTGCCTGTCCCAATGTTCTCTAAAATAAATACATAAATCTGAATCTTTAAAAAAGAGAGAGAGAGAGAGAGAGAGAGAAAGGAGCCAAGAATTTTCATTTTCACATCTTTGGGTATTGATTTCACTCAACTGTCATATAGGCAGCTGGGTGAATTTGATGGCACTTTAGGCAAGGAAGAGGAAATGTAAATTAAGGTATCATCAGCTAATAGAAGGCATTTAAATGCTAAATGTGATTTCTTAGTGAATGATTACAGAAAACAAGAGGTCTGGCCTGAGAGAGGAAGGAGCCTTGAGGCTCTCCCATATTTAGCCTTGTGAAGGAGGAAACAGTAAAGGAGATTGCACGGGGAACAACAGGTAGGGTAGGAAGAGCTTTTCTGGAAGCCAAGTAAAGTGTTTCTAAAAGGAGAGAGTGATGAGCTGTGCCCAAAAAGTGCACAGAGATCAAGCAAAGTGAGAGCTGAAACGTAAGCGTGGATTTGGCGGCACGAAGATATTCTGTGTGATTTCAACAGAAGTGGTTTCAATGGATTAAGTGCCCTTAAAATAAAAGCTGTTTTCTGTGGCTTTATTTAACAACTATCAGAAGGAGATGCAGCCCTGAAGTTGAACTGTAGGTTGAAATCACTACTCTGACAGTTTGCACTCTGGATGATGAAGGACATTCTCTTTAGACCCTCCATCGATGATGATTTTCCCTTTTATATATCTTGGTTATTCTGAGAACTAAGGGTTAAACAAACAGGGCTCTGAAGCTGATTCATCAGGCTTCTGAGTTGATTTCTCAGTTCCCTGGATATACTGAGTAGGATTTTTTTTAAGAAAAGTACTTGAGTGACATATTTTCAGTCATCACAAGCCTAAAAATGGCCATTTTGTTATTTTGCCTATGTGAAGGACAGTTTCACCAATTTAAGATTCTTGGGTTTTAAGAGCTTTTTCCTCCGGGTTTTCTAAATGTCACTCCACTACCTTTTAGTACAGTGCTATCCAACAAAACTTTCTATTATAATAGAAATGTTCTATTCTGCACTGTCCAACATGGTAGCCACACGTCACAGTTATTTATTGAGCACTGAAACTGAGGAAATGAATTTATTCTATTTTAACTAACTTAAATTTAATAGCCGTACATGCTATCGTTAAATAACACAGTCCTAGCATATAGAAGACAAATGAAATGCCTATTCTGATACACCTTCCTTTGCAGGTAACCTTATCTGGGCACTTGTACTACTGATTTCTATATCCTAAAATTTTAAAACCCACTAGGCTATTCCTCATTTATTTTGCTTGGTATACACTTTAGTTATCTGTAGAAGAATAACATTAATAGACCCTACCAC
This sequence comes from Vulpes lagopus, assembly GCF_018345385.1. Classification (NCBI taxonomy): domain Eukaryota; kingdom Metazoa; phylum Chordata; class Mammalia; order Carnivora; family Canidae; genus Vulpes; species Vulpes lagopus. The sequence continues at coordinate 20,206,641 of NC_054831.1, read as the reverse complement.
ATCTGGGAGTTGTAGAGAATTTCAAATGAGTTTCAAGGTGAAAAATACTTAGGACATAGTAAGTGTTCAATAAATGTTAGCTATATATTCCTTGAACCCTTTTGATCTGTTTCTCTCTAGGTTAGAATAATTTTTACTGTTTCTCGGACTTTATCTTTTATGTTTGTTCCTGATCTCTCACTCTGAACCTTTATGATACACTGGATCTATTCTTTGTTTCTTATACTTGTGCCTATAGTTTCCATCTCGTTTTTTCCTCTAAATTATGGGAATATTTCCAAAGCCCTCTGCTAACTCTCCAAAAAGTCAACAGTTAAAAATCACAAATTTCACTTAAGAAGTCTTTTCTGCTCTGACTGATTCTTTCTTCAAATGTTCATGAGTCTCCTTGAGAATATTAATTAGTTCTTTAAATTGCAACATTTTCTCATTTCTTGCAATAAGTCTGTATCACAAGATATCACTTGCTCACATTGGTCATCTTCTTTTAAACTACTGAGTATGTATGTGTCTACTTTTTTGGTACATTCAATTTTAAAGAAAAAGATCTGTGTTTATGTAACTTTTGGGAATTGTGTTAGGTTCAATGGGAAAACTTTCAGAACCAAGTTCAGAACTTGGGGGTGGCAGTGTATGTGTTCACACTGTTACTTCCTGTCTTAGTTCTCAATTGCTGCCTAACGATTTACCCCAAATTTAGCGGCTTAAAACAATAAACATGTATTCTCTCAGTTTTTGTGAAATCAGGAATCTGAGTATGGCTTAGCTGGGGGCATCCTGCTCAGGGTGTTTCAAAAGGTTGCAGTCTATGTGTCAGGCAGGGCCTCTGTCATCTCAAAACTTAATGGTGGAAGTCCAAGCTCATACACATGACTGCTGGCAGGCATCAGGTCTTCACTGGCTGTTGGCCAAAACACCAGGTTCTTGCCTCATGAGCTCCACAGAGCAGCTTACAAAATGGAAGATTGTTTCTCTCAGAGCAAATGAGAGAGAACAGCCCAACATGAAAGCCAAAGCCTTTTTGTAACCTAATCTCAAAAGTTTTGTGGCTAAATTAACCCTTCACTTGGAGAAGCAAGTCAGTAGGTTCAGCCACACTCAAGGGGAGAGAAATCAGATACAAGACAGGAGGCAAGGATCATTGGGGGCTATCTTAGAGATGCCTGCCACATTTCTTTAGTCACCATAGAGATTCAGTAATATGTAGTCAAGTGGCAGCATGCAGACCAAAGGCAGCTTTTAGAGCAAGAAGTTTCAACTTTGTGCTTCATGGTTAGTCTCTCTCCTGAAACCATGGGGTGCTAGCCATTCTTCACTGATCATATTCCCCTTAGTAAGAGTCATTTTGTTTCCAATCCTCGCTTCAAAGTACAAAATATCATACCAGCCGTCTACCCCATGGACAACCCTTAAATCCTAGCTCAAAATAGGTCTTTACCCACACCCTCCGAGGGCTTCTCAACCACATAAATGAATAACCAAGTTAACCAGAGGGAGCTTTCCTCACTACATTTCTCATTTCTACCTTTGCCTGCCAAAATTCTTTATTTTACGGCAACCTTCCAGGGTTTCCACGGAGACTGAACTCTCCCATTATCTTGTTGGTCATTTCAGTGTGTGTTTGTCTGTTTGTTTTAACATATGGGCTTAGATCATCATCTCCCATGGAAAGTCAACACAGCGATTTGTTTAAGTAAAGCATTTTACACATAGAAGACTCTTGATAAATATGACAGGAAATGCCTTTAGTTTTCCTACCCGTGAATTCAATTTTACTGTTGGATAAAACAAAAATGTTTTAATCAACATCATTAATCCCCAGGATATTACTATGGTAATTTAAGTAACTAAATTTTGATGATTTCCAAAAAAATACAATGTAACCAACCTTTGCATAGACACTTTAACAATATACTTATAATCTCAGAAGCCCCTACAACTATGTGCCCAGGAGTAGGTACTTTAGTACTGTGAAAAGAATCTAACATGGGGTGCCAAGTCATGATTCCAGAGTCCTGGGATCCAGCCCCACAAAGGCTCTCTGCTCAGCGGGGAGCCTGTTTCTCCCTCTTCCTCTGCCTGCAGCTCCCATGTGTGTATGCTTGTTCCATCAAATAAACAAACAAACAAACAAATAAATAAATAAATAAAATATTAAAAAAAAACAAAACAAAACTAGCACTTAATCTAAGGCAAATCTTAAGTTAGAATATCAACAGCATTGTAACTCACAAACCAAAATATGTTTTTGGTTTAACAATGAAAAATTTTTTCCTATACTACATTACTCCTCTACCACTGAGGATTCCCCTGAAGATAATTTATTTGCCTGTTTACTTAGAATACTAAAAAACAGGGTAGGAGGAGAATCAACAAAACTACACAGAGGTCAACAAATTTTCTCATCTGATGATATCTGGTACAAAATGTATATACTCTCCAGGATAATCAGAATTCAGATTTCTTGTCCTCTGCTGATAAATATGCAGGAAACAGAATTAAGGGACTTATTAATACAAATGACATTAAGCACAAATAACATACTGCTGCATGGGACCCAACCTACACAAGCAGCCAACCTGCACAGACATCTAAGGCAGAGTCCCTGAAGGATAAACCATGCATCTAAGCTCTCATCAGATTTCTAGGTGATATGTTCTTAGTCAAAGAAAAGAGATTTTCAAATATTTTAGCACTTTACTTAAGAAATAACATTATTTGTTATCTCAGCCAAGTTGCAGGACACAAAATAAAACACACAAAAATCAGCTGTGCTTCTAAACACTAGCAATGAACAATCTAAAAAGAAAATCATATAAACACAAATTCATTTTACACTAGCATCAAAAAAAATAAAATATTTAAAAATACATTTATTCAACAAGGTGAAAGACATACACTGGATAGTGTTGCTAAAAGAAATTTTAAAAGTAAATGGAAAGACATCCCTTGTTCATAAACTCTAAGATTTAAAACTGTTAACATGTCAACACTACCCAAAGTGATCCAGAGATTCAATATAATCCCTTATCCCTGATGGCATTTTTTTTGCAGAAATAGGAAAATCTATCCTTTCATATAGAATCTAAAACCTGGGATCCCTGGGTGGCGCAGCGGTTTGGCGCCTGCCTTTGGCCCAGGGCGCGATCCTGGAGACCCGGGATCGAATCCCACGTCGGGCTCCCGGCTCATGGAGCCTGCTTCTCCCTCCGCCTGTGTCTCTGCCTCTCTCTTTCTCTCTGTATGACTATCATAAATAAATAAAAATTAAAAAAAAAAAAAAAAAGAATCTAAAACCTGAAGGGATCTGAATAGCCAAACAATCTTAAAAAAAGAAAAAAGGTTGGAGGTTTCACACTTCCCTGTTTGAAAGAATACTACACAAAGATACAATCATCATAATAGTGTGGTACTGACATAAATGCAGACACACAGACCAAGGAAATAGCAACCAGAGATAAACACTACTCCATCTATGGTCTCATGTGATGAACTGCACATATGGTCATCAAATGCTTGCTGGTAACATTGTTTCTATACATGGTGCTGGGGAAACTGGATATCCACCTGCAAAACAATGATGCTGGACCCTTACCTTAAACCATCTACAAAAATTAACTTAAAATGGATCAAAGACCTAAACATAAGACATAAAACTTTTATAAGAAAATCAGGAAAAGGGTTCATGCCATTGGATTTGGCAATAGTTTCCTGACTAGGATGTTTAAAAACAAAACAAAACAAAACAAAACAAACAAACAAACAAACAAAAAAAACAGGTCAAAGAAAAAAACAGATAAATTGAATACCATCAAAATTAAAATCTTTTTGTGCATCAAAGGACACAAAAGTGAAAAGGCAACATGAGAGAAAGTATGTGCATATCACCTCTGATAAAGGAATTACATCCAGAACATATAAAGAACTCCCACAACTCAACAACAAAAAATCAAACTAATTTAAAAATAGACAAGAGACTTGGAAAAACATTTCTCTTAAGGAAGATACACAAATAGCCAAAAAAGCACATAAGATGTGAAACATAACCAGTCATCAAGGAAATATAAATCAAAACCACACTGAACCACCACTTCACATCTATTAGTATAGCATGGCTATTGTCAAAAATGAAAACAAAATAAATAGTGCTGGTGAGGATATAGAAAAATTAAAACCCATAGACATTGCTGGTGAATAAAATGGAGCAGCCACTATGGAACACAGTATGGTAGTCTTTTTCAAAAAGTTAGAGAATTGCCTTACAATTTAACAACTGCACTTCTGGATATATACCCAAATGCCCTCAGAGTAGAGACTTAAAACAGATATTGGAATACCAATGTTTAATAGCAACATCATTCAGGATAGCCAAAAGGTAAAAACAATCCAAAAGTGCATCAACATATCAATGGATAAACAAAGTAGTATTACAATGGGGGAAGGAAAGGACACACTCTGTAACATGGATAAGCTCTAAGTACTGTTATGGGCTAATATTTTTTTTTTTACCTCCCCCATTCTATATTTGTATCTTTTTTCTATTACAATGAAAACCTCAGTTCTCAAATCTGTAGCTATCTTTTGACAGAATAGGAAGGCGAAAAGAACCAGGATCTCTGATGAAATAAGCCCAGAATTCATGCTGAAATCCTAACCCTCAGTGTATGAGGATGTGGGGCCTCTGGGAGGTGATTAGGGCATAAGGGTAGAGCTGTCATGAATGGGTTTAGTGCCATTACATAAGAGATCCCAAAGAGCTCTCTCACCCCTTCTGCCATGTAAGGACACAGAGAAGAAGGCCATCTGTGACCAAGAAGCCAGCCCTGATCAGGTACAGAATCTGCCTGAGCCTTGATTTTTGGACTTCCCACAATTGTGTGAAATAAATTGTTTAGGCTACCCAATTTATGGTAGTTTGTTATGGCAGCCTGAACAAACTAAGACAAAAGACATTATGCTATGTGAAATAAGCCAGTCACTAGAGGATAAACACTATATAAATGCATTTCTATGAGGTACCTGGAGCAATCAAATTCATAAAGACAGAAAGTAGAAGGGAGTTGCCTGGAGCTGGGAAAGGGGAGAACAGTAAGTTATTGTTTAATGGGTGTGAAGTTTCAGTAGGTAAGATAAAAAGTTCTAGAGATGGATGGCAGTGATGGTTTGCACAATGTGCATGTACTTAATGCCAATAAACTATACGTGAAAAATGGTTAAAATAGTAAATCTTATGTATATTTTATCACAATAAAAAATTATTTGTTATCTCCCATAAGAAATCCCAAGATAGGGCAATTATTATTATTATTTATTTCTTTTTAAGATAGGGCAATTAAATGCAGGTTAGTTACTTCATTGGGTTATTTTAAAGATCCAGGTTCTTTCCATCTTCCTATTCTGACAAAAAAGATAGCTTACAGATTTGGGAACTGAAGTACTTAGGTTAAGAAAAAAAGATACAAATATAAGAGTGGGGAAGGTAAAAAAGAACTCTGTAGTAAATCAAAGTTGGCAGATCAGTACAAACTAATATTTTACAAATTTCATCACAAATTATTTTAATCACATACTTAAGTAGGTAGAAGAGAAAACTCATGGCCACTCTTATTTCATCCATAAAATCACCCCATATTACTTTGTGCATATCCCAGATTCCTAATTATTTCACCCAGAAATGTTTCAAAGGTATTTCTAAAAGACCCACCATATTTAATATAACCAAATGCCATTATATCTGGGAAAACAAAACAAAGCACAGTACTTCCTTAATATCAAATATCCAGTATACCATATACATTCAAATTTCTAATTTTTGTGTAAAAAAAGATAGTGTTAGCTGTCTGAATTACAATCCAGTGAGGTTTTCAAACTACAATTGACGTATTTTTTAAGTCTTTTTTAGTCCATAGGTCCCCCCTCTATTTTTTTTGTGCAATTTATCTTTTAAGAAACAAAGTACTATAGTTCATCCTGTATGAATCCATAACTTAAAAGAACCCACGACCTCTTAGAAAATCATTGATTTCAAGTCTCAGAAAAATTACAATTTGAAACATCTGTCAGAAAAATAGGGCGTGATCAAAGATTGACTGGGGCACAGGAGGGACTTGATGGGTCTCCTCCCATACCTCAAATTTAGGACAATTTGAGCCTCAAAAGGAACAGTGTCGTTAACAGATTAACACGTAGAATAACTAAAGAACCTATGAATCCAGAAGGATACTAAAAAGGAGAGGAAGAATTGTGGGATAAGGAAAACACCAATCTGCATCCACCAATGGAAAATAACTCACTGCGCCTCGGCAATGCTTATTAATTACAAAGAAAAGAGTTTCTTTTGTGAGAGATCTGGTTTACAAGTGATGGAACTAAGAACATCAATAATGATACAAATTTACATGATGTGAGGCACCAGGAAGTACGCATTATATATTTTGCTAAAAATGTTTAACCTGGATTTTATTATGAGGAAAGTTGTTGAAATGAATTTTAGATGTATGGTATTTTAGATAATAAGTTTGACTCCTCAAAATTAATAGAAGCTTTGACTGGATCCTGGACTGAAAAAAAAAAAAATTAAGGATATTTTCTGAGTCACTTGGGGAAGTTTAAATATGAACTATAACAGAGAACATTTCTGAATTAATGTTAAATTTCTTGGATATGATAATGTTATTGTGTTTGTGTAAGAATACTCTTCTTAAGAGGTTAATGATATATTTAGGGGTAAGGAATATGCTTTTTCCAACATATTTTCAAAAGATCTGGGGACAGGGACACCTGGGTGGTTCAGTGGTTAGGTGTCTGCCTTTGGCCCAGGTCATGATCCTGGGATTCTGGGATCAAGTCCCACACTGGGTTCCTGCAGGGAGCCTGCTTCTCCCTCTGCCTATGTATCTGCCTATCTCTGTGCCTCTCATGAATAAATAAAATTTTTTTTAAAGTGCAAAACAAAAGATATGGGGACATAAGTGCAAGTATAAGAGGAGAGATAAAGCAAATGCACCAAAATGTTTGTAACTGGTGACTCTAATTAAAGAATGAATAAGGGGTGCCTGGGCAGCTCAGTTGGTAAGTGCCTGACTCTTGATTTTGGCTCAGGGCTCATGATCTCAGGCTGCGATGGGCTTCATGCTCAGCAGAGTCTGCCTGAGATTCTCTCTCCCCCTTTCCCTCTGCTCCTACCTCCTCCCCCCACCCCGTGTGCTTTCACTCTAAATTAATACATCTTAAAAAAAGGGGGGGGGGGACAGCTCTCTCTTCCTTGGGTTTCTTTTTAAAGCCTCTACAAAGCCTTTCATGGAACCACCTCCCTTGCTTCTACCCCCAGCAAACAGCTCTTTATATTTCACTGTATAGACCTAATATTATCTGTCTGACCTCATTTCATATTTAGCTTAGTCCTAAAACCATGAATACATGTACAATGAAAAAAAAAATGTCAGACTGGACATTTCCCACCTAGCCAGCAGGAAAACCAAGATCTAAGCTGGCACTGTTTCTCCCATACCATTACTGGAGACAAAATCTCCCTGGTACTCTAACTAGGCTATATAAGGGCACTCTTAATTGGGGAAGGAGGATACTTGCCTCTTAAAAATGAGATATAGGTGGTTTCCATCCCCCCAGCAAATAAGACACAACCAAACCAGAGTTGAAGACTTTATTTTCTGTCACTATTCTAGAACTTAACCCATTCTGGATTAACAACATTTTATCCGATAAGGAAAGCTGCAGTAATATTTTTATTTTTTAATTTCCTGAAGAAATATCTAATGTTAGGTACAGATGAGGTAGGAAGGAAAGAGCAATGCAATAAGGAGTCAAAAGGCCTGAGTAAAAGTTCTAAGAATTACTAGCTATATAGAAGAGACTAACTATCCCTGCATGTGGCCATGTCTCCCTTTTCTCCTTTTAATAGAAAGGGTACCCTGTAACCTCTTTTCTCCCCAGCAAAACCATACAGAGTTTTAAGGGGTATTAGAGGTTACATTCCTTGGGCTCTCCTAAGGCCATGTGACCAAATTCTGAACAATGGGATATGAGGGTAAAATCTCCATGTCACATACTTAAAAAGAAGCTACTTGCCATCCCCTCTTTCTCCCCGCTGTAGGCTGAACACAGGTATGAGTCACATCTGATCATGCGGAGAAGAGCATATTAAACACCAAGACAGAAGAAACCTGGGATGCTGAAAAGTCTCTGGCAAAAGCAGCTTATCCACCTTGGACCACTGTCTACCACTGGACAATTACATGAGTGAGAATTAGCTAATTTTCGGAACTATTATATGGGTCTCTTACAGCAGTTTGGCCCATAATAGCTTGTATGACTCTGGGTACTTCTCTGGGCCTCATTTTCCTGGTTTACAAAACTGGGAAGAATGGCATCAGTGCTGTAACTTCTTCTTTAGCTTACTATATTTTCTATTTTTTAAAAAAAGATTTTATTTATTTATTCATGAGAATACACAGAGAGGTGAGAGAAAGGCAGAGACACAGGCAGAGGGAGAAGCAGGCTCCATGCAGGGAGCCTCACGTGGGACTCAATCCTGGGTCTCCAGAATCACACCCTGGGCTGAAGGTGGCGCTAAACCGCTGAGCCACCGGGCTACCCTATTTTCTATTTTTTAAAAAAACAACACAAGTATGCACATTTGGCAAAATTAAAAAATTGAAATTTCAAATATTTTTAAATGGGATGACATGTGAAAACACCTTGTACAATTTACCTACCCATTTAACAAATAATTACAAAATGCCCACTAAGCACCAGATACTGTTATAGGCCTGAAACTACTCAACACACTAAGAATAAAGTAGTAAAACAAAAGAAATAGAGTTCATTCACATGTACAACAAAATGTGAGAGGAAGTCTACAATATGCAACCAAACAATAAACAGGATTATTCCAAATAGCAAGGTTGTTTGAAAAAGACAGAAAAGAGCAGAAACACTGAGTTATCTAGGGCTGGCAGGGGAATCAGTTAATTTACACAGGGCCACACAAAAATCTGGGTGAAGTATATTTCAAGTTAAAAAGTTCAAGTTCAAGGCCTTCAGCAAGAACTAGATAGTGTTTGTTCACAAACCACCAAGAAAGCCCCAGTACCTTGGAGCCACTAGCAAGCAAAGGAGAAGAAGAACTAAAGCAGGCAGAAGCAGTATGGTATTAAGTGCACAAATGTTATAGTACTAATATCAGGGGGCAAGCAGTTCTCATGAAAAACAGAAAAAGCCATAACTCCCTTAATTCTATGTCTTGGCTTCAGGAACAAATGATATTCCCAATAAAAATTATGATCTTAGCTTGCCTGCTATCAGTGACTATAATCTTAGATTCTACTTATATCTTTACTCAGAAATAAATATTTTAATTAATTAAAAGCGATTTTAGGAGAATAAAACTTAAAGCTCATTTAAATCCAATAAAGCTAACACTTTCTCTGATATTTTAAATATATGAACAAATCACACATACACAGTCAACAAGTATTTCACGAGCACCTACTATGTATGCCACAGTTGCAAATGCTTTTTTTTAACAGTAAATAAAGACCCACTCCTTATAGAATTTAATCAGAATATATTCCAAAACTTACAAATGGTAATAAAATTTTTAAAATCTCAGTGCTTTTGGCTGATTCCTTAAAGGTGTCTAAAATTTAGATTTGAAAATCCAAGTTAGTATCTTTTGTCATCTGTTACTATACTTGAAAGAATTCCAGTTCTCCAAAACTTAGTAAAAAACAATAGTACAGAACCTTAGAATTTAGATCTAAGAAAACAACCTTACTTTTATATAGAAAAAGAAATATGAATTCTGTGAATTCTCCTGTTTCATGGTAGATAAAGCGATTATCAAATGTTCTGGGACACGAAGGAAACTTTAAACATTTTACTGATATGCTTGTTAAAGTCAAAACTCCATTCTTTCTCCACTCTATATCCCACTAAAACGACAATAAATGAGTAAAAACAGTTTAAGACAATAAGAGCAAAGGAGCATGCAGGAAAAAAAACAAAAGGAAGACAACAATGAATGTGATGGAAAATAGATAACTTACCGAATAAAAGAGCAATGCAATAAGGAGTCAAAAGGCCATGGAAGGGGTTGCAAAGGAGAAGCAAGCCAATTCACCCAGCAGACCTTGCAAAGGGCCAGGAAAGGACAACAGTGAGGGATGGTGCTCAAAACACTGCTCCTGGTTAAAACATCTGTACAGGATGCAGGGAAACCCACTCTCAAGAAAGAACTGCTTTACTTTCTGAAGTATCTGTACCAGAGAAGACAAGAGTTGGAGCTGAGGATAATGATGAAGTACCAAACTGAAAGATTAAGTGAGAGCACACTTACTAAACAATGAGCTACTCAGTTATCTTCCTGGCTCCCATAATGCCAGAAGCCAGGCTTGAGTATAACCCCCCCATACATACTTCCCCCTGAGACAGGAGGCTGGAAGTTCCTTCTCACACTGAGACAGCGAGAGTCCCTGGCTCATCACCTTACTGGGAAGCTGCCAGCTGATTAGCTCTCTCAGTAAACACAGCATTTCCAATCTACTTCTTAGCTCCTCATTTTTTTTTTAAGTAGGCTCCATGTGGAGCCCATGGAGGGCTTGAACTCACCACCCTGAGATCAAGACCAGTTAGTGCTTCATTCTTAAATGCTACCGACAACCAAGGATTGCCACATACTATATAGTCTGCTGACACAAATAAAAAGGAAGCTTAAAAGAAAGGGAATGCCAAGACCAGAAAATTTTTTTAAAAAATTAATCTGCTCAAAAAGAAAAGCTGCTGAAAAAGGAACAGAAGAGTTCTTAAAAACATAACTGGAAATGTAAAAATCAGTAAAGGAGTTGGCAACAAAACTGAATTATTCTCCTAGAACATAAAACATGTAGAGGAGAAGAAAAAAAAACAAAACAAAACTGGAAGATCTGTGCAAAAAGCCCAAAATCCATATAATAGGAGTTCCAGAAAGAACATAAACAGAGAAGAAACTGGAAGAAATGAATCCACAAGTTGAAAGGGCCCAATCAAGACTAACCTGTAGAAGGCACATTCCAAATAGAAGAGTAAACAGAGTGACATTAGGCTTCTCAGATTCAACAATGGACACCAGCAGACAAAAGAAATGCCTTCCAATTTTGAGGAAAAATGATTTCCAATAACCAGCCAAACCCTGAAGTGGCAAAGTAGAATAAAGACCTCTTTTCCAGGGTGGCAAGACCTCAAGAACTGTATCACCCATGAAATCTTTCTCATGAAACACTGATGCTGTGCACCACTAAAATGAGGGAGCAAACCAAAAACAGAAAAGATATGGGATCCAGGAATAAAGAGATCCAACACAGAAGAAGCAAAAGGAATCCCTATGATGGTTAAGTAAAAATAATAATACAGGAAAACCCAAGGACAACAGCTACCCAATGAACTTAAAAAAAAGTCAGCCCGGGCAGCCCGGGTGGCTCAGTGGTTTAGCGCCACCTTCAGCCCAGGGCCTGATCCTGGAGACCAGGGATTGGGTCCCATGTTGGGCTCCCTGCATGGAGCCTGCTTCTCCCTCTGCCTGTGGCTCTACCTCTCTCTATATGTGTCTCTCATGAATAAATAAATAAAATCTTAAAAAAAAAAAAAAAGCCACACCAAACTGAAGGATAGAGCTCAAGGCAAAAGTAAAACTGATAGAACATTTGACATACTTCAATATACCGACAGGAGATTGAGTCACCTGTCAGAAAAACCAAAGGATGATTTAGTGATAGATCCACAGAAAACAAAGCAAATCACTTTAGATTGAAATACTGTAACAGAGAACTCCAGAAAGGGTGTGTGTGCAAGTGTGTTACCTGATGCTTTTGACCATGTAGAAAATTATATTGAAAGGTGCACAAAGAAAACAGCAATGAGGGGATCCCTGGGTGGCTCAGCAGTTTAGTGCCTGCCTTGGGCCCAGGGCGTGATCCTGGAGTCCCGGGATCAAGTCCCACATCAGGCTCCCTGCAAGGAGCCTGCTTCTCCTTCTCCCTGTGTCTCTGCCTCTCTTTCTCTCTGTGTGTGTCTCTCATGAATAAATAAATAATAAAATCTTAAAAAAAAAAGACAACTGAAAAACAAGGTCATTATTAATCCTATAGAGAAAATAATGTCATAGAAGAAAGGATATAATCCTATTCAATACCTGGCAGCAGTGAACAAGTATATGGACATAATAGCATCCATTCTAATATTAGTTTCCTATGGCAACTGTAACCAATTACCACAAATTTGGTGGCTTACCAGTATACAAATTTATTCAAAGTTCTGGAAACCGGAAGTCCCCAAAATCAGTTTCACTGGATTCAACATATCAGCCAACTAACTCCTAAAGGTTCCAAGGAAGAATCTGGTTTCTTTACTTTCTTAGCTTCAGGAGGCTACCTCTACTCCTCGGCTAGTGACCCTTTCTTTCCCTGCAACACTCCAACCTCTTGCTTCTAGTATCACATATACTACTTCCTCCTTAGATCTTACCTACCCCTCTTTTCCTTGTAAGGATCCTTGTGATTACATTTAGGGCCCAGGACAATCCAAAATAATTTCCCTATGTCAAAATCCTTATTTTAATTGCACCTCTATTCCCTTGGCCATATAAAGTAGATTCACTTGTTCTGAAGATGAGGATGTCGATCTGAGGGGTAATGGAGGGTATTATTTAGCCTATCACAACCTTAAACACCAGTTCAAACAATAATGGTATAAGAGCAGTAAGAGGAGTAGAACATAATTCAATTCTTGGCTACCATTTACATCTGAGGACATCTAAAATTGATGAACAGCTATAGGAACATACTGTTTAGAAATAGGAAAATAAATACCAGAGGAAATAGCTGAAAGTCTTGGGTAGGGAACTCAAGGTGATTTACAGGTGAGGGAGACAGAAAACTGTCACTTTACTTTTCTTCATAAGCATTTTGAAATTACTTGTTGAACTATGTACATGCATGAGCTATACAAATAAAATGAAAATCAACTTAAACTAAAACTAAGATTAGGTGATTGGGGAGGGAAAGAAATCCTGACTAGAGACTGACAAGGTATCTCCAAGACTAAAAAGAAGCACATAGAAAAATCACAAAAATTAAAAAGTTAATCCTTTATACTTACTAAAAATCTGTTAAAAGATTATAAAACAACCTTAAGGAGTGAAGAGTTTACTTCCTAAATTCATCTTTTTCACAGCACTAGGAGGGCAATCTATTTTAAAAGGCAAATCACTAGCAAAAATAAACCTTTAAGTATACTATGATATCAGTCTGAGCTAAATTTGAAATACAAGCACAAATCTAATCTGACAATTAGGGGTGGCTAACTAGTAGTACACCATGATGCAAGCTGCTCTTTAAACAGTATAAAGTTCCCCAGGAGGTGTTTATTCATTTATTGAACAAATGTTAAATGATGTGAGAACAGCAACAATGAATCTATTCAGTCTGTCTATTCTTTACAGCTGAGTAAAATAATTAAGATACTACCTACCTGTTCTCCCTTCCCTTAAAAAAGGCTATAAACTGCCTTTTCCCTCAAAGCATAGAGTGTAGTAGACCAACAGAGCAGCAGTAGCAACAACATGGCCATCACCAGAGTTAGAAAAGTAAAATCAGGGCAGCCCAAGTGGCTCAGCGGTTTAGTGCCACCTTCAGCCCAGGGTGTGATCCTGGAGACCCAGGATCGATTTCCACGTCGGGCTCCCTGCATGGAGCCTGCTTCTCCTCTGCCTGTGTCTCTGCCTCTCTCTCTCTCTCTCTCTCTCTCTCATGAATAAATAAAATCTTAAAAAAAAAAAAAAAAAGGAAAAGTAAAATCACAGGCTCCGCCTCAGATCTACAAGCAGAATCATAATCTGCATTTTACAAGATTTCAGGAAAATCCATAAGCACTTAAAGCTTGGGAAGTACTGATATCCAGCTGATAGAATTCCTTTGACAAAACACAGCGCACTTCTGTGAGTAGAGATAGAAGGGTGTTCACTGGTACAATAAAATGTGCTTTCTCTTCAGATTCCTATAAAGTATTTTTATGGGCTCTACATATATTCATCAGCCTACTCAAGGTTTCAGATCATCACAGAAACAGAATACTCACTGCCTTAGAGGGGAAGAAGAACAGGACTTCTTAAAGAGCCTCTGCAGTTAAGGGTCTATACTTCTAATGGGATTTTTCTGAGATCACACTTTCAGGTGCCCCCAAACTCCATTCCTATCAGCTAGGGGAAATGAAACTAGTAGTATGAAGGATGTTATGGTTCTAGTGTATTTTGAAAGCCCCCACACTGATGCAGAGTATCCAATCACAGGAAAGAACAAAACAATGGAGGGACTTGAGAATAGGAAAATGAAACAAAAGAATTAAAGAACAAGCTTGAACTTTTTTTTTTCTAAGATTTTATTTATCTATTCACAAGAGACAGAGACAGAGAGAAAGAGGCACGCAGAGACCTAGGCAAAGGGAGAAGCAGACTCTGTGCAGAGAGCCAGATGTGGGACTTGATTCCTGAGCCAAAGGCAGATGTTCAACCACTGAGCCACCTAGGTGTCCCCAAGCTTGAACTTTTATTGTAAATTAAACTAGTAAGTCAAAGTGCCAGACCCCAGCCTAACCCAAATTCTGATGAACCAAATCTTCCTACTTCTGTCTTTGGATTCCCCAAATTCCTAACTCAACAAAGCTAAAGTGCATTCATTAATGCAACATATATTTATTCAAAGTGCCTATCACCTGCCCCAAATCTCAAAAAACTAGTTGATCTTGATTTGTGGACTCGAATAGGCATTCACTCTGTTAATTGTTAATCTGTTGATCATGCATTAAATAACTAACTGCACCAACTAAATTTTCTGAGCACTAAGTATATGCCAAAACTGAGTACTCAAGTACGTTCAATTATTTGAATAACAATGTAAGTACTATTAATTATGCCCATTTGCAGATAAGAAAACTAATAGTTCTCAAACTTTTTTTTTCTTAAGATTTTATTTATTCAAAACAAAAGATTTTATTTATTCATAGAGAGAGAGGGGCAGAGACACAGGCAGAGGGAGAAGCAGACTCTATACAGGAAGCCCGACGTGGGACTCAATCCAGGGTCTCCAGGATCGCACCCCAGGCTGCAGGTGGCGCTAAACCGCTGCGCCACCGGGGCTACCCCAGATGTTTTTTTCTTACCCTCTGCCTTCTACTGCCTGCCAAAAACGGACAAAATCACTTCATTTAGAAAGACTTTCCCATCTACTCTAGACCCAAATTATGTTTCTGAGCTTCCATGCAACTTTGTTCAGTTATGGTGATGAGAGGGGGTAGGGGGGTTTAGCTATTACAAATGAATAAGAAAAGCACCCACAAAGAATAACAAAGGACATGAACAGATTCTATATACTTAAACATGTTCAAACAAGTGAAAAAAAATTGTACTGAATGGTAATATTGTGCTAGACATTGTCAACAGACCAGGAAATGGGTAACTCCTATTCACTGCTGACATGAAAATCAACACCAACTTTCTAAGGCAATTTAGTAATACATTCTTTAAGCCACAAAAAAGGTCACATTTCTGACCAGCAACTCCACTTCTAGAAATATACCCTAAAGTAGTAAGATTCTCACAAGGATGTTCATCATAAATTTACAGTAGCAAAAGCTATTGCCCAAATTAAGTAGAAGAGCCATTTATCTTCTTAGATGTTAATTCGGGGAAAAAGCACTATAAAAAACTACACATGTGACGCTAATTTTTAAAATACATATTCACAGCAGAAAAAGAACAGATCTATGTCGAAATGTTAATAGATCTTAACTAAAAATGCTGAGATTATATATGATTACTTATGGTAGTCCTCCTTTGTTTCTGCATCTTTTAAAAAAAAAAAAAACATTTTATTTATTCATGAGACACACAGAAGAGAGAGAGAGGCAGAGGCAAAGGGAGAAGCAGACTCTCCATGCAGGGAGCCCGATGCGGGACTCAATCTCGGGTCTCCAGGATCGTGCCCTGTGCTGAAGGCAGACACTTAACCACTGAGCCACCCAGGCATCCCACTTATGGTAATTCTAAAGTCAGAAGAACCAAGGCTCAACCTCTGGCTCCCCCACTTACCACTGTGTGACCCTGATCAAGTTACTTTATCTAATTCTTGATTTCCTCATCTACAAAATGAAAATAATAAATAATACCTATCCTCAGAGGCTGGCTGTGAAGATTAAATGGTAACGCACGCAAAACACTGGTTTGGCAGTTACCTAAGTTTCTTGAGTACTTTTTAAAAAAGATTTATTAATTTTAGAGAGAGGATGTGTGCACAAACACAGGGGTGATGAGCAGAGGGACAGGATGAAGGAGTAAGAGTCTTACAGCAGACTCGGAGCTGAACCCGATATAGGGGTTGATCCCACGATCCCAAGATCACAACCTGAGCCAAAATCAAGAGTCCAACACTTAACTGACTTCACCACTCAGGCGCACAGCACTTACTTTTAAAATATGTTTACGTCTATACGGAGTTATTTTTCCTTAAATAATAAAAATCCTTAATATTAAAGAAATACCACAGACGAATTTGATGAAACTGTATTAACAGCAACCTGGGCAGTGCAAAAATCATGACATTCTGGCATTTTACACAACATTAACAAAATTTCCAAACAATCTGGTTCAGAATTAGAGATGGTGGACATCTGAACAAAAGGAGCTAAGTATTTACTGAGTAGTCAAAAAGACACAAAAGGAGAAGGGAAAAAAAAGACACAGTAGGTCTTTAGGA
The DNA here is from genome assembly GCF_018345385.1 of Vulpes lagopus. NCBI lineage: Eukaryota > Metazoa > Chordata > Mammalia > Carnivora > Canidae > Vulpes > Vulpes lagopus. Next base: position 20,189,839 of record NC_054831.1, on the reverse strand, counting down.
TCTAGCCTACTTTATAATATGTAATTTAGTTATACATCATCACCTGAAAAAAAAAGACCTAGTCACTTCAAACATCACATCAGGCACAATAAGATTCAAATGGAGAAAATGCAAGGCCTAGTTTAATGAGGAAGTAAGAGACAGACTTCACGTATCAATGAACCCAAATTATTATTTTTAAAGATCTGGATACCTTAGACATTATTACTTCATTATTACACATTATTTCATAAATTTTACTTAGCTGTAGAGTCTACTAATTGTACATCTAGATGCACATCCCAAACACATACAACTTTCTCAGCAACTCTTCCAGACCTATAGAAATCACAGGACAGGAACACCTGGCTGGCTCAGCGGTTAAGCATCTGCCTTCAGCTCAGGGTGTGATCCTGAAGTTCCAGGATCAAGTCCCACATTGGGCTCCCTGCATGAAGCCTTGCTTCTCCCTCTGCCTATGTCTCTGCCTCTCTCTTTCTGTGTCTTTCATGAATAAATAAAAATATCTTTTGCCTATGTCTCTGCCTCTCTCTTTCTGTGTCTTTCATGAATAAATAAAAATATCTTTAAAAAAAAAAAAGCTAAAAAAAAAAAAGCTGAGAATCTTATTAAAAAAAAATCACAGGACAGTTAAAAGAAAATGGTAGCTACTTAGGCAATTCATTAGATCCTCTCTAAGATAAGTCCTATACATACTTTGCCTATCATGGATCTCTGGAATGTATTTCCCCACTTTCAAATAAAATGCTAAAACATGCTCTGTTAAATTAAAAACATGCAACTATGAAACACTTCTGAAACCGTATGTAAGAAATTTGTGACAGTTATCTCTAGGGACATAGAACCTGGGAGAATGGGGTTAAGAGGGAGAGACATACTTTCACTCTATACCTCTTGCACTATTTGGATTGACAATCTGTAAGTATAAGTAATCTAAAAAGTTTATTTACTATTATTCGTTTGTCAAATTCAGTGTACAATTCAGTATTTACTACATTCACAGAATTGTGCAACCATTACTATCTAATTCCAGAACATTTTCATCACATAGTTAGAGAAATGCTGTACCCACTGGCAGTCACACCCACCCTCCACTGGCCCTACCAACCACTGATCTATTTTGTTTTGATAGATTTGTCTCTTCTGGATATTTCACATAAACAGAATCATATAATATGTGGTCTTCTGTGACCAACTTCTTTTTTTTTTAAATTAATTTTTATTGGTGTTCAATTTACCAACATACAGAGAAACACCCAGTGCTCATCCCGTTGTGACCAACTTCTTCAACTCAGCATACTGCTTTCCAAGTTCATCCATGTTGCAGCATGTAACAGCACTTCACTGCTTTCTATGGCTGCATAATATTCCACTGTGCAGATACACCACCACCTTTTCTTTATTCATCATCAATTAACAGACATTTGGTCTATTTCCACTTTTTGGCTATTATAAATAATGTCGCTACAAACATTCATGTAAAAGTTCTCTGAAGTATACATTGAAGAAGAGAATTGCTGGATTATATGGTTAAATCTATATTTAACTTTTTAAGGAACTGCCAAACTGATCAAATGAAGGCTTAAAACACACAGGATAGAGGGAAGAGAGAAAAAGGCTTACAGGTTACCACATTTATCTGGAAAGATCTCCAATAATTTCATTAATAAATTCTACTCACACCATTTAAAACCACAGAAAGACAGTCATGTCTTAGAAAAACTTGAGATACGTGTGATTCTTTCACATTTAACTCCATGAACAACCAAGTATTTATACTACAGCACCATCTCAATATCAAAAAGCATGTCAACTTGGAAGAGAGAAAACAATTTATTACTCACATTCCAACATCACTTGTAAATTTTTTACATAGGATTAGCCAAGACTCTCCCAGTAATGAGGACAGGTTAATACCAGAAGTCAGAAGGTGTGATGGAAAAGGCTTACCGTAATAAAATTGACCCTCATAATATACCTAAAGTGAAGGATATATAAAGCTATGGCCTCACATTCTCCACAGCACTGGGCACTCAACATATTCTTACTGACTTGTGGATAAGTAAGGTGTCACCTTAGTTCTCTACTCTTTCCCTATGAAAACCAGAGATTTAGATTTTTAGTCAAATAGTATTTTTAAAAACTGAACCACAGAAAAGCAACGTGGAAGCCTAAAAAGCAGACAGAATATAACTCACAATCTTAGGTTAACATTGCACAACTTTGAGTTTCACTGTCCTGTCCTTGGGTACAAAATGACAATAATGTCAAAAAAGACAACCTTGATCATTCCTTATCTACAATTTCATTACAAAGAAAAACAATACAGTTACCAAATATTCTTATCACGATGAAGATTTTGCTTAATTAAAACATGTATGAAATAACATACTGGTTGTCTTCACTGTTAATATAAAGAGGCTTACAATAATGAAATGTGACTTACAAAATCCATGGGATTTTCTATTTTTAAACTAGAAATTACAAAACAAATGAGGTAAAACTTTAGCCAAAAACTTAGACTTTGTTTAACCCTATCCTGAAATAGCCTACAAAATAAAGTAATCCAGTTCTAGCTTGAAAACTGCTAATCTGGGATAAACAGATATGTAGCACAGCAGTACCAATCTGTATTATCATCTTCTATTCTGGTATTTTCATGTTCCATCCAGGGCTCTGTCCACCTCCAGTCATTTAAAGGAAGCACTTCTGCTGTTCCTTCCCACAGAAACCCCAGTTATATATAAAAAAGAGTTGAAGCAACCTAAATGTCTATCAACGCATGAATGGACAAACAAAATGTGATATGTACACACAACATAGTATCATCCAGCCTTAAAAAGGAAGAAAAACTTATCAAATGCTACAACATGGATGAACCTCAGGACATGAATAAGCCACCCACAAAAAGACAAACACTGTATGATTCCATTTGTAGGAGGTATCTAAAGTAGTCAAATTCAAAGAAACAGAAAGCAAAATGGTGGATACCAGGGGCAGAGGAGAGAATGGGGAACTGTTAAACAGGTCGAGTTTCACTTTTGCAATATGAAAAAAGTCTAGAGATAGCCTCACAACAATGTGAATACAGTTAACGCTCGAGTGTATACTTAAAAACGGTTAATATGGTAAACTTTGTTATGGGTTTTTAACAATTAAAAATGTTTTAAAATAATTTTTTTTATTTTATAAGCTAAGAAGCATTTTGCTTAAAGAATTGGTTCTGCCACTAGAAAAAAATCATTTCTCCTTTTATGTCAAGGGGGAAAAAAGAGTAGGAGCAATCCCTTCTCAACTACCAGGTCCCGTAACCATTTTTGCATGCTGCATCCCTAAAGAATTTGACAAGAATTATTTACTGCCTACAACCTTCCCAATCTATATGCCAACAAGAATGTATTCAAGATTCCTCTTATGCTACCTTAAAAACACATCTATTGCAGACCCATAGGACTCTTGTGGTAAGCTGGAAAAAATACAGGTAACACCAAGAAGGTTCTATCTCCATTTTCACACAAAAGAGACTTGACACCCTACCTACAGTGCCAGGTTCTAAAAGTTAACATTTTCCCAGATCTTTAGAAAACTTAGAAAATTTTCTCATCAATTTCTTTTATCTATACTTTGGTTTCTCTCTTAATATGGGCTACCGAAGAAGTTTAGATTTCTTCTGAATTAAGTATAAAACAAAAAACTGATTCAAAACCCAGTATATTTCTCTAATGATTTTACCTGTGGTTAAAGAGACAGAAATTTTTAATTAAAAAAAAAAAAAAAAAAGATGAGAATATACTAAAGCTGTCAAGTCCAGTATCTTAGAAAAGATTCATCCCTCTAATATCATAGCAGGAACATTAAGTACTAAGAGGACTCCTAAGAAAAAGAATACAGTCCAAAAGCTATTATTTCCATATAAGATATCCTCAACTCTTCCAAATTTCAGCAGGCATATAACCACAGGCAAAACTTTAGGTTAAAGCAGAGGTTTTTAAATAGGGTCACTGGTCCATGAACCTCCTTGAACTGGATAAAAGAAATAATTCAAAGGTTCCAGAAGAGAAAATCCCAATTGATATTGAAACATTCAAAAAGGAAATCAACGAAAAGAAACAAAAAATTACAAAAGCATAACCTCTTTTGTATAGTGGCTTATAGAAAAGCATTCCATCATGATTTGCCAAGGATTCCACATATGACTCAAGCAAAGACCTGGGTGACATTTTTTTTTTTTTAATTTTATTTATTTATGATAGGCACACAGTGAGAGAGAGAGAGAAGCAGAGACATAGGCAGAGGGAGAAGCGGGCTCCATGCACCGGGAGCCCGACGTGGGATTCGATCCCGGGTCTCCAGGATCGCGCCCTGGGCCAAAGGCAGGCGCCAAACCGCTGCGCCACCCAGGGATCCCCTGGGTGACATTTTAATTAACTACGAAGATTAACTAAATACGTTAAAAATAATTAGTTGTTTCTTTTTTAACAAACCTAACATTTAAACGCATATGGGAAACTGGTGTAGCTAGTTTTAAAAGGCATACAGTACTTTGACAAGCATTCTCTAAAGGGTAGAAAAAGAGCCAAAAAAATACTGAAAATATTAAGCAATAAAAGGCTGATACTGCATTCCTAGAATGGGAAATTCAACTGTTTTAAGAATTATGCTGTATTTTTTTTTATTTATTTATGATAGAGAGACAGAGAGAGAGAGAGAGAGAGAGAGAGAGGCAGAGTGCACAGGAGGAGGGAGAAGCAGGCTCTATGCCGGGACCCCGACGTGGGACTCGATCCCGGGACTCCAGGATCGCACCCTGGGCCAAAGGCAGGCGCTAAACCGCTGAGCCACCCAGGGATCCCCTATGCTGTACTTTAAAGTAAAATTTTGGGGTGACTGCTGGCTCAGTCAGAAGAGCACGCGACTCCTGATCTCAGGGCTGTGAGTTTGAGCCCCACAGAGTGTAGAGATTACTAAAAAATAAACAAACTTAAAGAAAACACTGTCCTCTTTCCCTTTCCTCCCTATAGTAATTAATAGAGTTGGGAAATAGAAAATTACAATGCCAATTTTATGCCTTTCTTACAAGAAAAAAAAAAACACATCAAAGTGCTACATGTTGGGCTCAAAATAAAACATAATTCCAAGGTCACCAACTCATTTCAAATAACCAGGCAGCAACCAGAAATGGCAGCACACCAGGCTCTGAGGAACTCAGTAATCCTACATAAGTGTTAATGTTAACTGGACTGAGCAGATAGTGGGAAATGCCCTAAAAAAAAACCTTTTAGATCCAAAGTATTTTGACAAATATAGTATGTAATCTCTGCAAGGGAGGTTAAGTTTAAAAATAGGTATTTTAAAATCCTAAAAGTATCCTTCCTTCACCAAAATCCCCAGATGAAAGAGCTTAAGGCACATCTAATTTGGTATCTAAAGTGAGGGAATAGGCTGAAACAACAATATCAAGTCACAGGAAATATCACTTCAGATATTCATGCACAAAAGCAGCATACTGCTCTGATCACTTATCTTGTGGTCTGTGAGACTTTTTTAAAGCATTAATACAGTGAAACCTATGACCAGACTAAACCAATGGCTGTCAGCTATTTCTAGACGGCAGTGATTTCTTTACACTTAAAATCCGAGGACCCCAAAGGCCTTACGAATTTTAAAATACTTATCAATTTAAAAATATTAATGATAAACCCTACAAATTAACAAAAAAAGATGAATGACTTTACCCTCAGCAAAAAATTAGCAAGAATGGCACTGTTTTACATTGCTGCAAATCTAATGTGTGGCTTAAATGAAAGACACCTAGATTTTGACTACTACACTCAACACACTCCACTGCATTGCATTGGTTAAATATACAAAGAAAATCCACCCTCATTCAGGTATGTGATTGAAAAGGTAGGAGTATTTTAATAGGCTTTTTAGGCAGTATGGATATTCCTTTGATACTATACCCAAACTGGACAAGTGGTAGTTTCTTAAAAGTTTGTGGAATCTGAAACCTTTGTCTGTTACATTAATATCCATTGCTGTACCTTGCACTTTTACTTATGCATTTTTTTTACCATCACAGGCATTGGATAGTTGTGAAACACCGATTCAGAGTCATCCAGATATTCATTTTTTTTTGTCATCCAGATATTCAGAGCTTCCAAACGTTGATACATTTCATTACATTTCATCAAAAATTACAGTCATTAACACTACTGATCTCATCTGAAAAATCTTTAAGTATTGAGAAGTTATCCAACTCAAGATGATCGAAACATGTTTTCCAAAATTCTCACTTTTGCTTGAAAGCTCAAATTTCATCATGGGCAACAAAGACTGTGTCCATTGAAGCAACAAATTCACTGTTCATTTGAGAAGATGTCTGCTAAATATCCAAATCTGAATAACCATCCCTTATTAGTAGTTCTTTCTAACAAAAATAATGTTCCATGAAAGGAGCAGATAGCTAGTTCAGCTTAATACCCAAATAAGCGTACGAGTGCTTTTCCTCCAAGCAACACGTATTCTGATCTGTAGCAGAGTGCTTTGGTGTACCTCATTTTGTCACACAGAATGTGTAACACACATGTACTCAAAGAGTCAAGATTTAATAAAATTAGTTTTTACTGCTTCACCAAAAACATTCATATGTAAAACTGGCATTATTAAACTGCTGGTACATGGTATAGATTACCATGACTACTGGGACCATTTGGTGCCAAAGCCTTGATTCACACTAAGACACCAGCAGCTTTACCCACATTGCTTTTGTTTTGTTTTGTTTTTTTCCCACATTGCTTTTGTATCAGTGCTGCAAATATCAACATTGTCAAAAAGGCAAATATCATATTAATATACAAATAGTTTTGACTTCATACACCTTTTGAATGAGTTAAGGAGTCACCAGACCACACTCTAAAACAGCTATTTCGATAATAGTTATGGACTCTCGCTGACTTATGTACAAGTATACACAATACAACTTTACATACAACCTCAGAAGGTTTATAAAGCCTGTACAGCCCACTTACAGCACATCCTAGCTTAAAAACTCTGTTAGAAAAATCCAGAAAATCTCCAAATTGAATTACTTCAAAGCAACTGCAATCCACTGGGCATTATAAGTAACTCTGTTATAAACAAGTCACATTCCAACAACCTCAAACACCTTCACATTAACCAAAAAAAAGTAGCAAGTTTTGAAATAAGTAAAATTACATTAGGGAGATTAAAAGGAAAATTAAATTTGAAGTATGAATCCTAGGTTCCAACACCCGCTCAAAGACACACAATTAATAAATTAAACTTCCAAGTCTGTAATATGGAAAAGCAACATCTACTTATTTCACAGAGGTTTTGCGAAGTTTAATGAAACGTATAAAAAGCACCTAACGTATAAAAAGTACCTGGCACATAGTTAAACACTCAATAAACTCTGGCTGCTATGACTACTTAAGATGACCAGGCCATCTCTTCCTCATACTGACTATACAGTGGTAATAATCAGATTCAATTATTTATTTTAAAAAAAAGTAATAATTTAGAAATTACCAAGACTTTCTGTTTACTTCTACTAAGAAAGCAACTTGTGGATCCTTGATTGCTCAATTATAATTTCCATTATCACTTCAGGGGAAAAGAGATCATAGTTGAGATTAGCTCAAATATCCATGTCCAACTATTCAATTTTCCCATTTAATGACATAAGAAACTTAAAAATATAGCTTAGTTTTCTTTCTGCAATTCAACTAAACCAGGCATATACCGATGTAATATCTTAAAAGAAAAAAGGATATTGCCTAATACTAGAGAGTCATTCACATTATTTAATGGGCAACTTTACACTAAGTGATTGTATCGCATGAGTATGAAACTTCTATCAGTAATACCAGTGTTAAGAGCAAGGAGGAGTGTCATGTGTGATACAAGAATGTTAAATGAGGCCCCTACCATGGGTCATTAGGTTTTGTTGTATTTTGAAATCTGCAAAAAACAGGGTTCTACAATTTTTTCCTACTGATCGGCCTTAGTGCCTAAATCTAATATGCATACCACTCTAAGAAACACAAAACACAGATGATATTAAATTCTTTTTATATTGTAGCATTAGACATTTAAAACCATTAAATTTAATGTGATATTCCAAAAACTGTTTTTCACAATTTTATTTATTAGGTCTTTATTCGGGGACTACTTAGACTCTACTACTGAACTCCACCCCCCCCAAAGAAAATCAGTCCATTGGTCTAAATACCACCAAAAATAAACAAGATCAAAGCATTGAAAGATGCAATACATATGGATCCAAGTTTTGTAAAAACAAGGTTTTATGTAATAAAACCATATCCTAAAATAACTTCCTATAAAAAAATTAAGGTTAAATAATGGAGATAAGGGAATACATACTTGCATTAAAATATTATAAACTTAAATTACTTAATAGTCAACAATATTGAAAATTTACATTAATTAACCATCTTGAATAACAATTGTTCCATATGTTTAACCAAAAATTACACACTTCAGATTATCCACATGTATTTGAATTTTTAATATTTCCATAACTAAAACTTAAGCAAATAATAGATTACTAAGTATTGGTACTGCAAAAAAAAAATCATTAGGAAAAATTATTTTTGTTTCACTTTAAACACTTTAAACTGATGACCTTGGTTTTCTAGTTTGCTGAATCCTGATTTTAAAAACAAAATCAGTAATGTTTCTACTACTAAATACAAAGGGCTGGAAAGGGATCAAGTGATGTATAAAAGGGCCAGCAACGGCCATGGGTTGATGATGCTGGGTGATGGAGATTCAATGCATTATTCCACACATTTTTGGTAATGTTCAAAATCTCCCATAACAAAGTGTTTTTTAAAAAACACAAATATAGGGCAGCCCAGGTGGCTCAGCGGTTTAGCGCTGCCTTCAGCCCAGGGCCTGATCCTGGAGACCAGGGACCGAGTCAAGTCCCACGTCGGGCTCCATGCATGGAGCCTGCTTCTCCCTCTGCCTGTGTCTCTGCCTCTCTCTCTCTCTCTCTCTCTCTGTCTCTCATGAATAATAAATAAGTAAAATCTTAAAAAAGACAAAAACACAAATATAAAAAAATAAAAATACAAAATGCAAATACAAAAAAAAAACTAGGCAAATTAAAAATGGGCAATGATTAGCTTTAGGACAAATGAACTGGTACGCGAACAATGTAGAGTAGTCTTGGTTCAGCAGTGAACATGTGCATGCTCCTAACAATGTAAGCACCAACTTCTAATTTAACCATACTATATGTTAAAACATTGGGGCATGGGGTTGATAAGGGGAACAGCTTAAGCTTCATCTACTAGAGAGGAAAGTCACCTGGTTATGTCTAAAATGGATGAGAAATATTAGTATCATTTCACTCACAAAAAAATAAGCACCAGGGAATACAGTTGAAAGAGTCCAATATAATCGCCTTTAGAAGGATGAGGGAGGATTAGGGAGTAGATGAAGGTAGGGATTGCCAGTTTTCACTCTAAACCCTTTTTTAATACAGTATTGATTTAAACACACGCACACTCTTTTGGGGTGAAATCTAACAAATACAGAAAATCAAAAATCAAAAGAAAAATATCCAGGGGGTGCCTGCGTGGCTCAGTTGTTGAACATCTGCCTTTGGCTCTGGTCGTGATCCCAGGGTCCTGTGATCGAGTCCTGCATCAGGCTTCCCACAGTGAGCCTGCTTATCCCTCTATGTCTCTGCCTCTCTCTGTCGCTCATGAATAAATTAAATATTAGAAAAGAAAAGAAAAGAAAAGAAAAGAAAAGAAAAGAAAAGAAAAGAAAAGAAAGAAAAGAAAAGAAAAAAAGAAAAGAAAAGAAAGAAAAAGAAAAGAAAAGAAAAGAAAAGAAAAATGTCCAGGATAATCAGTTAATCAGTACAACTGTCACCCAGTCAGGATACCATCTCCATGAGGCCCCCAGATTCCCTTCCAAGAACTCCCTTCCATCACTTAAAGGTAACCACCACATACTGGCTTTTATAGCAATTATTTTGTAGCTTTTCTTCAGAGTTTTACCTACCAGTTTAGTATGTGTCTCTAAGGCTATGGTTTAGTTTTGAATGTTTTCTGAACTATGTGTCATTGGAATTAAAGAATATGTGTAAAATATACATACCATCCCCACTTTGAGAAGAAACCCTTAGTAGCCTTTAAAAACAATTGCCCAGTTTTCTCCTTCTCCAACTCTTATTTGCCATAAGTGTTCAAAAAAATAACAGCTAAATCCTTGTAACACCCTTACTATGTGTCAGGCTTCTGCTTTATGCATATTAACTCATTTAAAAATCACAAAAACACCACCATAAGATTTTATTGTGATCTTCATTTTAGAGAGGAAAATGGCACAAAGGTGAGTTAATTTGCCCAAGATTACAAAGCTAGCAGAGGGCTGAGTAGGATTCAAACTATGTGGCCTAGCACCAGTGTCTGTAACTACGCACTGTCTCATGAGAGCAAGTTGTCAATAAAGGAAAATTTTCAATTACAGAATATAATAAAATCTTATTACCACTACCACAAAGATTAAAAGGAAAACTGCAGGACATGAGACTGAGTGATAGAGATTTTAGTACCTCCCCTTCTAGACAAGTGGCTATACCAAAGATAAACCACTTCAAGTGCCTAAAGAGATGTGTGCATAGAATAAGTATCCCAGTAAGAGCCTACATTGGCCAAAGGTCAGAGTATTTGGTAAAACATCAAAATTCTTAAATTTGCAATATACTTAATGACAAATTGAGCCTTAATTAAGTCCAGTAAACACTTCCTTCTAAATTCAGTCCCCCAAAGAGCCCATTATCTCTCACACAATTTAACTTTTTTTTTTTCCACACAATTTAACTTACCAGGAGTAATAACATTGGACTGTTTCTTTCCTAAAACTCTGAGAATTAACAAGATTAGAGTAAACGAACAACAACAGAAACCACTCGTTTGTCACCAAGATAAAAACTTCTTCCCATTACACAGCTGTATAACATCAATCCGGTTATAAAGCCTGCCAAGTGGATACATCCATGATTTTCAGAAGCATATCACAATCCTCTTTTCAATGTATCTCTTTCTCCCTTCAAAGCCTCATAATATTAACACATTCCTTCATTCAACAAATACTCAACACCTACTATGCACCAGGCATTGTTCTAAGCATAGCAGCTTGTACAGGATGTTCTGCATAGAGCACAAAGATGCATTAGTCCTGCACAGTGTAACAGCAAAGGTTTAGGATAAGTTATAAATACAAAGCCCTATGAAGAAAGATTTTTAAAATACTTCCAAAAGAGGAAGATAAATAGAAGAGTTACAGATATGACTTGAAGAATTCTGATAAAAGCAATAAACTGTGGGAGGAGTGTATGTAAGGCATTCCAAGGTGGAAACAGCAAAGACCCAAAAGTAAGACTGTACAGGATTTGAAGAACAGCATCCATTTAGCTGGATCATAAACCCTCTTAGCAGATGAACTTAGAAACAGGGGTCATACTGGTGAAACATCTCATATTCTAGGCTGAAATACTTGAATGTAATTTATAATCCTGGGGAAGCAGTGACCACTGAAGATTTCTGAGGAACATAAAAATGGGATAGCATTTAAGATTAACTTAGAAGCAGAACAGAGGACAAGAAGCAGGAAATCACTTAGGAAGTTACTGCAACGTGGATGAAAAATACTAAGAACCTGAACTAAGGTGACAGTGGGTATGGAAAGAAGACTAAAGCATTACAGAAGTAAAAATGGTATGCTGTGACAGCTACTGCATGTAGGAGGGGAAAGACAATTTGGAGCCTTTAATGGGAAAGAAGCTGCAATGCATCATCAACAGAAAACAGGCAAGCTAAACTGAAGATTTAGCTAGATGTAACCTGTTTATAGAGTTTACAGTCTAAAACAAGAGGGGAAACATATTCATCCTATTTAAGAAAAGCAAATCTTCCCTTAGTAACAAACATAATAGACTATGACACGCAAAACTACAGTATGCAAAAAAAAAAATTAGAAGTAAAATTTGAAAATTAGGTGTTTAATACTACAGCAGCACAAACAGAAGTACTAGAGTTAAGTCATGTTTTTACTAAAATATACATACCAAACCTCAGCATGTTAAGACACTAGGAATGCACTATATGTTAAAGTGTTATTTAACAACCTCAAAAAAAATAAAAAGTATTTCATCAATCAGGAGCAAAATGTAGCTATAAGTATCAGCAGAAGAAAACTACAACTGATTCCATCATACATATCACAAACTATCATTTAATTCAGTTAGGTAAGTTTAAAACCATCAATTTCTTCTAATTAAATAAAATCTATGTGGTCTCTCTGCCTACTTAGTTTAGCAAGTAAACCATGAGCTCCTTCAGGGCAGGGTTTATGTCCCAGATACCAGGCAGCCCCAGTGCTCAATATTTAGGAAACTCAACAGATCTTTGATATAAAAAAATAAATGGAAATTAACCCAGGAATAGTTTCCAAGTATATAGCATTCTCATAACGAGTATTATACAACAGCACAGAATAAATGATCCAATATCTGAGTGCCTAATATTCAACAGGTAATGGAATTATAAAATGAGTAACACGAGTCCTCTTTTGAACTTAAAGGATTTCTCTCAACAAGTCAACCACCACAAGCTTCACCAGAAAACCTTGATTTGCACTATTTGTGTGACCATCAGTGAGTCTCTTAACTAAGGCTTCTGATTTCTCATCTGAAAAAGATGAGGATTCAATAGAAAAGAAATGTGATACTGCTCTGTAAAGTATCACAAGCACAATGTATGCCAACTGGCTCCAAAAAGGACACATCAAGCTGATCAGACACTTCACTGAGAATGACAGGGACACAGGCAAATCCAAGCATCTGACTGGCTCAACACAAGCCATCATCCTACCATCACCTGAAGAAATCCTCAAAACAAACAGTACTGCAGACAGTAGGTCAGAAATAGGATCTTAAAAGGAGGACAATACGACCTAAAGAGAGAAGATTTGTAAACTTTCACTAGACAAATTTTTTTAAATTAAAAGGACATTTTAATTCATTTTAGTTTTGTTGGGAAATTCCTACTGTAATTCAAGACAGAATGCCATTAAAATCCAAACTTTATAAATATTTCTGAACAATGAAATGACACAACTACTTTATGGGAAATAATGCCTCCACCACCTAAGACCATCTCAAATTAAGTGCAAATCTGTAACGTTTCAAAACTTTTTAAGTTTTTGAAATACACTAATAAAACAAATTTGGCAAAGAATTAAGACTTAAGTACTTCAACTGATCAAACCCAGCTTCTAACTGCACAAGAATAAGCTCCCCAGAAGCCATGCTATATGTCTACAGCATTGTTGCTTCCTTATCCATCTAAATTAGTCCTTACACGACAATAAAATGTATCATTTGAGCCAGCATTTCTTCACAGAATGTCAACACCACACTTTGAAAGTATGCCAGTTAAACACTAAAAATCTTACCCAAAAATGAATGACAGTCATTCAAAAATGTTTCTGAGCTAAACACTGATGACGCCTATTTTAACACGATTATCTAAAACTGACGTACGAACATGAAAATGCATCACCACTTATCTGTACAGGAAATTTACAGTCAAGAAACCTTTACCATATGAACCTTAGATTTTTCTTGTGACAAGTTTTATATACATCATCATCTAGTGCTTCTTTCACTTAATAGAGATAAAAAAATGATACAAGGTATTAATAATAAGGGTATTATTAATACAAGGTATTAAAAATAGAAGACTGAATGTCTTCCAGAAAGGTGACTTTTAAAACTGTTCCTCCATTGGTGAGACAATAAACGCAGTATATTCGTAAACTAGCTACAAAGAAATCCTTCAATAATCAAGATTCTGAAGATTCCATACTCAAATTTTGCTTTCTTACCTTCTGCTACATCATCATCTACTGCTCCTTTCACCTGAGAAAAACACCACTGAATATCATTCCCTCCTCCAGCTCCTGGAAAAAGAAAACATACCAATTAAAACTGAGTTCTGTTCATGTTTACTCTCGTAAACACAGAGATGGTATCCATGGTTGGCATGATACTAATAGCCTACTACTGCCCACACATACAACCACAACCAGCCCAGAGCACTAATTTGGAAGGTTAGTCTCCAATAGTTGGTACTGCATTAAAAAAAAAAGGGGGGGGGGGGGAGAGATTCCAGGTATGAAATATTTAAAGGCCATGTGCTACCATTAACATTGTGCATGTGTTCAAAACTTCCATTTGCCCTTCCCTCAAATACAGCAAAAGCCTGACAGTCACTCAAGACCTACCAGAGAAAAGTAAATACCAAAAGTTAAGACAGTTTTCCTTTAAGTTTACAAAAACCTGCAGAAGGGTTAATAAGGTTAAACTACCATAAAACATGGAACGAAGAGAAAACTTCAGGAACATTACTGCCTGGGTGAGGAGTAATGATTCATATGAACCCAATCGCCAAAGCGCACACACAGCAAACACAACACTCACCACCCATTTCTTTGCATTTCATTACCAGCAAATCACTGGCTCCAGACAGGAAAAGAAAACGAGAAAAAAAAAAAAAATGCGGGTGTAGAGACTGTCAGAGGAAGCTTGCTCTGCCTCCCTTCACCTTATCCCTCAGAATCCAAAGGACCTTGCAAACAATTTCACTAGTTGGTGGTCATCTTGTGCAAAAACAATTTTAACTTCATTTAATCATTCAACAAGGCCAAAGAGCCAACTTATTTACAGCAAGACGTTAAGTCCAACCCAACACACCTCAACTTTTTCTTAAAGGTCTTATCATTTAAAGGTTCTTATCTAAATCTTGGGAGAAGCATGGAAAATTGATTTAGTCCCTGAATGTTTCTATTTCGCTCCCAAGCACTGGGGAGGGAGGAAATGTCCTGGTTCTATTGGGGGGAGGGGGGGGGGGGAACGACTGAATCAAGCTCTAGAATTGGTTCTCCTAAAAGAACGAAGACGTTCAGCGACATCAAAACGTATTTAAAAAAAAAAAAAAATCATCCTCAAAGCCATCACCTTTCTCTTCCTTCACCTTCCTTCCTTGCTAAATATTCCAAGCTGGTTTTTCTGTCTGTATGCATCCTTTCCCACCCACCCCCCCAACCCCCGCCCCGCACCGCACCAGGCTTTTACCTACATCTCTCTCTCCTCTTGGCTATTTATAACACTGAACTCCACAACTATTTTAACTAACTCTACGAAACCCTTTTGGGAAAAGGACATCTGCGCAAAAAAAAAAAAAAAAAAAACTAACACACACACGAAAACGCAAAGTTTAAACTACATTTTTCATGCAACTTGGGGGGTATGAGGGGGCCCTGCACTCTTTGGACACGAAGGGTGAGAAACGAAAGGGAACTAGTTCGAGACCAAAAAAAAAAAAAAAAAAAATTTAGGTTCATGGTCTCAAAAATAGACGTACCTACCCACAGTTGCAAGGGGGCAGGGGAGGGGAGGGGAGGGGGGGAATACACATAGGTCCCCATTGTATTTTAACTTGTAAAGCACTCTTCTCAGGGCAAAAATACATTAATATAAACACCCAGAAGGCTTGCAGCAGGGGAGGAAAAAAATAGGAATTAAATGAAGGAAGAGCGCTTAAAATAAGCCCCGGGGAGCGGCGGGGGGCTGGCCGGAGGAGGGGGGAGCGAGCGGAGCGGGCCCCAGAGCCGCAGGGCCGACTCGGCACTCGCCCCCCCCCGCCCCACCCACGCCTCACCCCCGGCTCGCCGGCACACACCCCACCCCCACCCGTGCCAAGCCGCCAAGCCTCCAGCCCCCGCTCCCGAGCCCTTCCGCTATCACGGCGCCCCCCCGCCCCCCCACAGCCCTCCCCACCCCCACCCCACCCCGCTGGACCAATTCCCGGAGACCCGAGGGGCGCCCCGTGGCTCTACGGGAGGCGCCGGCGGTCGCTAGGGGGTGATGGAGGGAGAAGGAAGGAAGCGGTGCCTTGTCAGTGGACGAGGGTGATTTCTCCTTTACCTGCCATGTTGCGCTGCAAATGGTGACCCTGCTGGGTTCCTCGGGGTCTCCGCTTCCTGAACTCACCCCCCTCACCTGGGGATGGGGGGGTAGAGAGGGCGGATGGCGGCGGATGGCACCTGTGGGGGGAGAGGGCGGGGGTCGGGGGAGAAGGAAGGAGGGGCGGGCAGACGAGCCAGCAGGATGGTGGA
Source organism: Vulpes lagopus (assembly GCF_018345385.1). NCBI lineage: Eukaryota > Metazoa > Chordata > Mammalia > Carnivora > Canidae > Vulpes > Vulpes lagopus. The sequence goes on along the minus strand of NC_054831.1, from coordinate 20,173,597 downwards.
TTTCACTCTGGGGCTTCCCCGCTCTCGCTCTTTCTCCGGCAGCGGCGGCGGCAGCTACGACAGCGGCGGCGGCGGCAGCGGCAGGGGTAGGCGACTCCACTTTCAAAATGGCGCCGGCTGGCCTGGCCAGTGACGTCACCGGGGGCGGGGCGGCCGGGCCGGAGGGGCGGGGCGAGGCGGGGCGGGGCGGGGCGGAGACCAGAGGGGGAGGGGCGGGGAGCGGCCGGCCGGGCTCCAGGCCCCGCCCCTTCCTCCGGGCCCGCGGGGCTTCTACGCCGCGCCCTCTGCCGCGCGGGGAGCTCGGCAGCCTCGCGGTGGCTTCTGCGGACTCCGGGGCGGGCTCCAGCCGCGCAGCTGCAGCTCCGGGGGTTCGTGCGATGCTGCGTCTCCAAGCCCGCCTGCTCCTCCTTAAACTAGTGACCCCCGTGGCCCGTGCAGCAAAGGACGAAGGGTGCACGCTCGGCGGCTCGGCCCGGGGGGGAAGTTCGCGGCCCCGAGAAGGACGCAGCTGGGCCGGCGCCGTCTGGGTGAATGAAATACTTTCTCCCGGGCCCCGGGAACTGAGGCGACAGTCCTCGGCCACTGAGAGCGGTGCAGTGTTTTCTGGACGGAAAACCGAGTTTGCTAGCAGCAGAACGTGGCCGAGAAAGTGGCCCCGGTCCGTCCTGCTGGAAGCGGCCGCCCGGCTGCCGAATGCTCCATCCTACCTCGTAGGATGGTTTCAAAGATGAAATGACTTAGGGTCCGTGATAAGAATTTGCTGCTGTTATTATTAGATTTGTGTTGAAAGCAGCTTCAGCCGGCGTGGAGAGGTATAAGGGGGAGAAAACGGGAACCCCAGTCGTGGGCCAAGAGGGGATGTGTATGTACTTCATAGAAAGATGCACCGGGGACACCTGGATGGCTCAGTGGTTGAGCATCTGCCTTTGGCTCAGGTCGTGATTCCGGAGTTCTGAGATCGAGCCCCACGTCGGGGTCCCCGCAGGGAGGGAGCCTGCTTCTCCCTCTGCCTGTGTCTCTGCCCCTCTCTCTGTGTATCTCTCATGAATGAATAAATTTAAAAATATATTAAAAAAAAAAAAAGAAAGATGCATCAATGGGGGATCCCTGGGGGGTTCAGCGGTTTAGCACCTGCCTTCAGTCCAGGGCGTGATCCTGGAGGCCCGGGATCGAGTCCCGCATCGGGCTCCCTACGTGGGGCCTGCTTCTCCCTCTGCCTGTGTCTCTGCCTCTCTCGCTCTGTGTCTCTCATGAATAAGTAAATAAAATTTTTTTTTTTTTGTAGTAAATAAAATCTTTAAAAAAAAAAAAAAAGAAAGATGCATTAATTATGCAGTCATTGAATCCTGGACACTTTACATATCTCGATCCCCACAATACTCCTCGCAGACAGATACCCACATTTTGCACATGACAAATACCTGTAAAAAAAAAATCCAGAATTTGATCTTAAGGCTGAAAGGAGTGATCAGGCATTCAGAGAGCAAGGGGAAGTTGACACCTCCTCTCCTTATCTCCACTTTCTATCTTGTTCTTGATTTCTAGAACAGTTCAATTGTAAAACAAGTTTCAAAATGTCTCCACACGGAAATAGCTGTACCATTGGATTATAATTCCTCCATTTCTTCGTTAGTATTCCTCACTTAACCAATGAACAATCCCAAAACTAAAATTCCGCCCTGTATCTGTCATCTTTCAGCTACCTGTACAGAACACTAACGCACCATGTGCTGTATTTACTTCTATTTTCGTTGGTTTCTCTGCCTATGCCTTTACCTACTCGTTTCCTTTTTACTTTTTCCTTTTTTACTTTCTGTGCCATTGTTTAATAATTCAATCCAAAAAATAAATAAATAAAATAATTCAATCCTAGACTCTCTAGTGAACCTTAACCAGAACTGAGAGAGAGAGAGGGAGGGAGGGAGGGAGCATAGACCGCTAAACTAGAAGACTGGACCCTATACACAAGTCATTTTCCCATTTTATGCTTCAGTTTTTGCTATGTGTAGGATTTGTATCTTCACACTTCCTGGAGAATGATTTGGTCTACATAAATGATTCGTTCTTCTTAGAAGCCAATAAAGCTTGCCTAGAAACTGGGATAATTATAACAGAAGTTCATATAGCACTATGTGCTGGGTGCTGTTCTAAGAACATTATATGAAATCTTGAGGGTACTACATGCCCATGGGGCAAACTGAGAAGGGTCTAATAAACAAGGAACGGTGGCTCTAAGCAGTTATTTCAGCAGGCCACGAGCTGCCTCCCTTTCTTCTGAATGGCTATTAGGAAGAGAAACCAGAATACCTAGTAGCCCAAAGACAAGGGTTACTCTTGTTGGTCTCTCCTTCCTTGTCTTATTTTCTATCTTCTATCTTCAGTACTAAGGCTCTGTCCCTACCATTTTATGGAAATGTTCTTCTGTCAAGGTTATTAATGATCTCCATGTAACCAAATCCAATGGTCAATTCTTTGGTTTTCTCTTTCTCTACTTCCAACAGCATTTGAAACCACTAACCACCCCCATGCTTTTTTGAGCCCCCCTTTTGTTTGTTATATGATGAGTATACCCTCAATCTTTCTACATACCCCTTTCAGTTTCCTTTGCTAGCTCCCCCACCTCAGACCACCCATTAAATATTAGGGCAATATATCTCCCTGGCCTCTGCCCTACATACACTTCTCTACCCCAGGCAACCTCATTTAGTATTTACAGATATAAATATCATGTATATACCAGTCACTGCCAAATCTAGATCTCCAGCTGTCCTTACCCTGGAACTACAGGCACATACCTCTACCTGCCTGCTTGGCATTTCTACAGATGTCCAATAAGCATGTCAAACAAGCACTGCCAGAACATAAGTCTTGATTCCAGGTCTCCTTCATACCTTGGTTGATGCTGGTTTTTCTCTGGAATGTCACCATCCGCTTAAACCCACCGTTGCCTCAACAGTCTGACATGCCCTTCTCTCTTTCTTTCCTCAGCCAGTAAAAATCTTTCTGGTTCTTTAAAAACCAATTCTGATGTAACTGCCTTCAGAAAGTTTTCTCTGATATTTCTCCTTATTTCCTATCCACCTTAAGCTGGGCTGGGTGCCCTTCTGAAATATTCCCATAAAACCTAATGTACTTCTCCCTTACTAGGTCATGTTAAAGGTACCTAAATATGTATCTGTTACTAGACAGAGTTCTTTGAGGTAAAAAGTATGTCTTATTCATCTCCATATCACCAGCCACATGATTTGTTAGATTAACGGATGAATGAATAAAGTTCTCTGGCTCGGGAAGAAAACCACTGAAGTGTTGCCTCCTTAAAGCTTACCCTATCATAAATGTTTTCACTCACCCTTCTTAACCCTGGAATAAAAGGGGCATTTTACAAATTATCTTGGTCATTCTGATCTACATCTGTTAGGCATAGCTAGTTAAATATGTAAGTTGCTTAGAGATAGATTTATCCCAATTACTTCAAACTGCTCCTTTGTCCCTGAGTACATACTATCCAAGAGAATCCCATACACATCATTCCTCATCCACATGATACACACATATTCATGCAAACAGTTTGTCATGTAAGCCCCTCACCAGAACTTCAACACCTGACCACGTGTAAGATGCATAAAATAATAATAGTTCCCTGCAGAACTGAGTTCAGCCTAGGCACACCAAGAGGAAAACTCGAGGTTTTCCTGATGAAACCTGGAGGATCTAAAAGACCTTGGACGTGTTTTGCTTCCAATCTAAGCTGAGAGGTACTAAGGGCACCCACAATCTCGCCAGCAGAATGGGGGTAATGGGACCAGTGGGATTTTGCAAGCTGGCTCTTTAAAGAATTTCATATAAGGAGGGGAGAATCACTTGAAAGTTGTTTGTTTCCTTGGAGTTAAGATAAATACAAACCCTCGTCCACACTAAATGAGAAGTGGCACTGTCTAGATGCTTCTCTCCTCTAGGCAGTTAGAATTAGAGATGTCTAAAAAAGGCCATGAACTCAAGAGTAAAAGGACAGGTTCCCGATTAGAAAATGATACAATTTAAAATTTTGGTAAACTCACGACAGCTGTGCTTTCTAACATGGAACAAGTTCAAGGGCTTTATCGGGAAAATTATAAGCAGATGTCAGCCTTTTACGTACTTTCTTCATATCTACAAATTTGGCCTACAAAACAATTGTCCAAAACCTAGCAGAGTCTAGACTATATTGACAATTCACACCACAATGTTCAAGGTATAGAACGCACTATCAAATCACTAAAATATCCTACACTAGCAGGTGTTTAAAAAAAAAAAAAACAATAGTGAATCTACCAAGAGGATTATTATGTAGTCAAATGTTTGTAAAAACAGAGGAAATTGCTTATGCTTTACGAACAGGATACAAAATACAAATACAATATGATCATAAGTTTGTACAACAAACATACACAAAATACTTAGAGCTGAAAAAGACAGGAAGGAAATGTACCAAGGTGTTCACAGAAATGTCTCTAGGCAGTGGCACAATGGTAATTTTTTTCTTCTTCGACATTTGTGTTTCTCCCAATTGTCTATAATCAATAAATATTAAGGGAAAGAATAAAATTAACTTTGAAGATTCTTTAAAAGTCCACTTTAATGCTGATATTAGAGCTTGATGGTAAAATCTGTGTTATAGATAGTCTACATTGAAGTAAAAGTTGTAGTCCATTATAACTGTGTTCACAGATGTGATTTAATCCATGATTTTACTGTAAAACAGAGAAATATTTTCTTTTGGTCTTTTAACAGTGTGCATAATTTATTTATTTTTTTAAAGATTTTATTGATTTATTCATGAGTCGCAGAACCACAGGCAGAGGGAGAAGCAGGCTCCCTACGGGGAGCCCTATTCGGGACTCAATCCCAGGACACCGGGATCACGACCTGAGCCAAAGGCAAATGCTCAATCACTGAGTCATCTGGGTGCCTCAACAGCATGCGTATTTAAAGATGAACGAAACATCAGTAAATTCATGCCATTACCTTGAGTTTGTAAATTGCAACCAAAAAGCTTATTTTATGCTTTCACTGGAGATAGTCTATAGACACATAAGCTGAATATCTCTTTGATGTAAAATGCAAACTTTGTGAAATTAAACATTATCTCTGAAATCTATTTTCAGCATTGCATCATAAATGCTCTGTGATGTAGACAAACTATTATCCAAACAGCCTATTTGATTGATGTATAAGTCTACTTCCATGCTGTAGATGTTTTAGGAGAACTTTCTGTTTATCTATGGCACTGGTAAGTGTTTTATGCCTAAATAACAGAAACATGTAGGCTCAAGGTTGGAAGGAACTTTAGGGACTAACTAGCTCCATTCTCACATTGGAAGAACTCCCTATTCAGCATGCCTTCCCATGTTCATCCAGCCTTTGCTTGAAAACCTCCAAGTAATCAAGAACTAAGATCTCTTCTGATTTTAGACAGTTATAATCACTAGGTGATTCTTCCTTAGATTGTATAGAAATACACTTTACTGCAACTTTATTCTACAGACCCTGGCTCTCCCATCTGGGCAACCTGAACATGAAAGTCATTTGAATATTGGGATATAACTATGTCTCCCAAATTTTTCTTTTCTCCATAATCATCACCTCAGCCTCCTTAAAGCTTACTTCCTTGATCTATGTATCAATGGATTATCTCAGTCAATATCCTCTACATACAATCCATTGTTCCAAATGCCTTAAATAATCACGGCTAGGACTAAATATAACAATTCAGGCCCAACAATCACACATCCGTTACCTACTCATCTGAAACCATATTTCCAACATTTTCCAACTACAGTCAAGAGTCCATTGGATCTGACAATCATGTATTGTGATCTGGGCCCTTTTCTTTTTTTTCTTTTTTTTTTTAAGATTTTATTTATTTATTCATGAGAGGCACAGTGAGGGACAGAGAGAGGCAGAGGGAGAAGCAGTCTCCATGCAGGGAGCCCGACGTGGGCCTCCATCCTAGGCCTCCATCCAGGACCATGCCCTGGGCCAAAGGCAGGCGCCAAACCGCTCACCCACCCAGGCTGCCCCTTTGGGCCCTTTTCTATGCTTAGCTGTTAACACAGTCCCTAATAGTCTTCCCTAATGGCTCATTTTTCAGATTGATACATCATCTGGAACATAGTAGGAACTTGATAAATATTTGAATAAACAAATACAAGGTCTTATTCTCTATTATTGTTTCCTTCATAATTGGAATTTTATTGATTATAGTTTGATGAATGGTTCATAGAAAATGAAAAATGTGTAGAGAAAATCTAAAAAGCCATGTTTGCAATTCTAGAGAATTATTCCCGTGACTTTTTATTTTTTTTAAAGATTTTATTTATTTATTCATGAGGGACAGAAAGAGAGAGAGAGAGAGAGAGAGAGAGAGGCAGAGACACAGGCAGAGGGAGAAGCAGGCTCCTTGCAGGGAGCCTAATGTGGGACTCGATCCCTGGTCTCCAGGATCAGGCCGCGAGCTGAAGGCAGCACAAAACCGCTGAGCCACCCAGGCTGCCCTTCCCATGACTTTTTAGCTTAAAATTTGGTAGCAAAATATTTTTTAAAAGATAATTTCAAATATATTAAAGCTTTGATCAGTTCTTACATATAAAGTCCCTTGAGTTCACAACTGATGATCAGTTATATTACATACTCAAGAATTTACACATTATACATTAGCAAATTATTAAGAAAAAGTAGACGATGACAACCAAAGACGTTACAGGAAGTTCACATGTTTGACAGAGAAGATTTTAGGCCCCAACTCCAAAGATTCTGATTTAGTAGGTCCTTTGAGAAGCTTCCAACCATAAGATCCAGCAATCCCATTTCTGGGTATATATCCAAAGGAAACGAAATTAATACCTCAAAGAAGTATCTGTTTTCCCATGTTTATGTAACAATATTCAAAATATCCAAGATGGGAATCCTTGGGTGGCTCAGCGGTTGAGCACCTGCCTTCGGCCCGGGGAGTGATCCTGGGGTCCCGGGATCGAGTCCCAAATCAGACTCCCTGGGTGGAGCCTGCTCCTCCCTCTGCCTGTGTCTCTGCCTCTCTCTCTCTGTGTGTCTCTCATGAATGAATACATAAAATCTTAAAAAAAACCAAAACAAACCAAAAAACCCCCAAAATATCCAAGATATAGAAACAACCTAAACATCTGTCACTGGAAGAGTAGATTTAAAAAAATAATAATAACATGGAGTGTTATTTAACCTTAAAAAAGGAGATCCTGCCATTTACAGCAATATGGATGAACCTGAAGGACACCATGCTAAGTGAAATAAGCCTAACACAGAAAGACAATACTGCATGATTTCACTTATATGTAAGGCTAAATTCAAACTCATAGAGACAGGGAGAATGGTGGTTGCTAGGGGCTAGGGGGAGAGAGAAGTGGAGAGATGTTAGTCAAAAGGGTACAGAGTTGCAGTTATGTAAATGAACTATTTATTCATTTAGTTATGAATTAATTCTAGAGGTCTATGTACCGCAGGATAACTGTAGTTAATAATAGTGTATTATATACTGGAAATGTGCTAAGATAGATTTCAGTGCTCTCACCACACACACACACACACACACACACACAGAGAGAGCAGTGACTATGTGAGGAGACAGATATGCTAATTAACTTGACCAGTAATTATTTTACTCTCTCTATATATATTAAAACATAATGTCTTTGGGACACCTGGCCGGCTCAGTCAGGAAAGCATGTGACCCTAGTGCTCAGGGTCATGAGTTTAAACCTCACATTGGGCATGGAGTCTACTTAATAAATAAAACATAATATTTTGCACTTTAAATAAATAAAACAAAATTCTTGGTGAATCTAATATACAGTCATTTTGTGAATCACTGATTTAGCATATTCACACATTTGGCCCACATGCTATAAAGTATCCAACTGAAGTCATTAATAACAAATGTTGAGGAACAGGGTACTTACAGTATACTCACAGAGCAGTGTTTTTTCAATCTATTTTCCACAAAATATTAAGTACTCTGTGGGGTGAAAAAAGGATTCTACAGTCAAGAAAGTTGGGGAACGTTAGGTATAAAAGGGTTCTTTACTATGTAGTTTCTTAAAAGATTTTATTTACTGGGATGCCTGGATGTCTCAGTGGTTGAGTGTCTGCTTTCAGCTCAGGTTCTGATCCCAGGATCTGGAATCGAGTCCCGCATCGGGCTCTTTGGGGAGAGCCTGCTTCTCCCTCTGCCTATGTCTCTGCCTCTCTCTCTCTCTATGTCTCAAGATTCTATTTATTTATTCATGAGAGACAGAGAAGAGAGTGTGTGTGTGTATGCTTGCACAGGAGGAGGGACAGAAGGAGACAGAGAAGCAGACATTCCACTGAGTGCAGAGATCTCTGCAGGGCTCCATCCCAGGACCCTGAGATCAAAGATCATGACCTGAACTGAAGTCAGATGTTTAACCCACTGAGCCACCCAGGTGCCCCATTACCATGTAATTTTTAAATGTACATCGTGAATATACAGCAAATGAGATCTAACATGAAGCATTACCCAAACTTATGGACAAAAAACAGTAATCCATAAGTCGGCATTATTTGAGCATTATCACTCTCTAGTTAAGTATTAACTTGAATGGAGCAGGATCTAAACCCACATTTCTCCGCATTTTTTTCATAAATAAAAAAATATCTCGCTGCTATTCCTTTCTCTTTTTACCTTTCCCTAAAGATGGTATGATGTTCTTTGACTCCTAGGCAATGGTGTGCTGGACCCACATCATGTTGTCTCTTAAGAGCTGATTGTTACATTTTTAGGAATTTTGCAAACTGATTGTTAAAGACATTATTAAAAATTATATGCTAACAATCAAATCATTTATATTATAAGCAAAGATAATAAACACTCAAATCTCATTACTTCCTAATTATTTTACCATTTTACTATTTTCTACGCTTTTGGGGTTATTTACATCTATTGTATCTGTATGGTAGAAATTGGTCGGGATGCCTGGATGGCTCAGCGGTTGAGCATCTGCTTTCAGCTCAGGTCTTGATCCTGGGAACTGGGATCGAGTCCCACATCGAGCTCCTTGTGGGGAGCCTGCTTCTCCCTCTGTCTCTGCCTCTCTCTGTGTGCCTCTCATGAATAAATAAATAAAATCTTTAAAAAATTGGTCATGATGGGGATATTCATACCTCAGAAAACAGCAAGAGCTAGAAATTAGCCCATCCCCTTCACCCCCCCCCACCCCTTCCTGCCCTCACCAGAGAGTCAGTGGTCAGACATTTATTAGCACATCACCACCCACAGATTCAGTGACTTCCACATAAGTAAATCTCTTTTTTTATTGAGATGGTGAAACAGACATGTTAGAATGTGTGTAGTCATGACTGATGACCAACCAACCAACATCAAAAGAAATCTATGCTTACAAATAAAGGTTGTTTTTGAGTTGCAATAAAGATCAATTTGTATGTACTAGAAGCTATTCCTTATTCATTTCTAACTGTTCTCTCAGCCAGTATCACTCCTGTATTTCTTCCTAGAAGTCAGTACACAACTTTGCCACAATGTGTGATAATGCACTTTTGGGCTTAAGCTGTTGTTTCTGTGCATTAACCTCATTTTGGACATGCATTATATTAGGTTTATTGGAGCTTGCCATTGCCTACTCCCTATTCATATCTAGTTCAAGGCATTCTGTACCAAGCCACGAGAAACTCTTCAGTGCTAATAGTTCTTCCAAGCCTCCTGACTAGACATCCTGCATTTTCCTTCATTATTCTTCTGGACTCATTGACAACAGTGATGAGACGGTACTTCCATGAGTCCTCATTACACACATTTCCTTCCTTACATACATTCTTAGCCATGAAACATTCAACCCAAAATACCAAATCATTTGACGTGTTTCCACCAGACCTTCCATTCATCAGTTTTGCATTAACTATTCAGGTAAGCTACTGAGTCTGAATACATTCAAGAACCTAGAGGTCCTCTAATATTGATTACTGGATCTTGGTCTACCATATTCAAGTCCAGCCACATTACTTCTTGGCCCTTCAGAGCAACAAAAGGTTCAATTGTCTTGTAATCATTCAGAAAATAGCCTTTGATATCAACATACACTTCAAATGTCTTACAATAGCACTTCTGAATTCGAAGCCTGGTGCCACACTGAGTCTGCCTGGAACGCTGGAAGTGTATGGGGGAAGGTGTATGCAGGTCTTCCTGGGTTTACATTCCAAATTTTTGAGTGAGCCACAGGTCTGCTCATTTCAGTTTTTATACATTTCATATCTCATGTCATTATGCATGACAGTAAGATCAACGATGGTTTTCTGCATTGGGACAACATACTAGCTTTATTTGTCATGTTTGTTATCTCACAGAGACCTTTACTGAGAGAAATGGGAACTCTGGGATTCTAAGAGATTAAGGTATTTGTTATTAAATACTGGTGGCTTGCTTGAGGTCACCCAGCTAGTTTGTGGAGAGTCTGGGAACTAGGAGCCAGTTTTTGGCTCATTTGATCTAATGTTTCTTCCATTATCCCACCCAACTACTGATTATCTCAGTACATTCATATCCCTTGACCCGGAGCACTTATAGAGGATAGATCCTCAAATATATTTTGAAAACAATCAAACTATAAATGGATGAGGAAAAAACCCCTAATTGGTAAAACATATGAACAAAGCCCCCAAATGTGGCCTGGTATGACTGTGCGCCTCATCCTTAGACAGACTTCCACTGCCTGAGAAAGGCTTCCAAAAACACTTGACAATGGCTTTGGAAAAAATGGAAAGCTTAATGAATCAAATCCGGCTTATACTAATAGACCTGCAAAAACCTCTCTGAGAGGGTATGTTGGTAGCTTTGCAATAAAAATTTCAATTTAATAACTTCTTAATTTGGAAGGCAATAAAGCTACAACAGAAGTTAAACTTCAAAATTGCTTTCAGCAAGGGAAATTAGATAAGACACCATTCTGCAAATGCTATTTGAAGCACCCACCTCCACGATCTAACCTCCTCCACCCCAGCGAAGTTCACCTTCCCCACCAATTTGCAGAAGGAAAAATGTGTGAATCTTTTGAAGGTCACATGAGAATGCTATTGAGTGTCCACCTATGTTCCCCGCTTTCCAATCTGAGAAGACTTCCCTCTAGCCAGGTACCCACCTCCGCAATTGAACCTCTCACATCAGTGTAGGCTTCATGGCCCCAAGCAAATCATCCAAGGGAAAGTACAGCCATGTCTGAAGGAGGCTAATAAAATCAAGACAACATAATCATGCAGTGACAGTTCCATTAAAGTTGGAAGGTAGTTCCTCAGCTAAAATCCTGACACATCCAGGAATAAATGGGCTTAAGCTACTTCCGTAGAGCAAAAGTCTACTGTTAACAGCAAACCGAGGACTATCAGAGGTAAGCCACTGAAAATTAAGATAATTGAATTAACCAGCTGCTATGTAAAGAAATCTGAAAATGAGACCACAACAGCTGGGTAGACACTGGCTGAAATCTATGTGTTATGAGGATTGTGTAAACTTGACAGAGTCCTACTCCTGATTGGTCCTAAGGTTGATTAAAAATGGAGTACCAAAAGCCTATGTCAAGTTTTATAATAGGAATTCACTCTGTATCAGTACAGGGTGATTACAGAGGGGTTTACCAAGTATCTCAGAGTCTGGTAACTACCTTGGATCCTTTTAGAAATAAAAACAGATGGTGAAGGAAATATATATAATTAGCCATTTGGAAACAGCATTACTCTCACATAAGGAAATGCACTCTGTTCTTGGAAGGTCCCAAAAGAGTAAATTTTTAACAGCCTGATATAAGAAGGGTACCTACAGAAAACCGACTAGAGGTGCCATTGTCATCACTGACCAATATGCAGCAGATATTTAAATCCAGCCCTAGGAGCATCAGAGTGGCTTAGTCGGTTAAACATTTGACTTTTGGTTTCTGTTCAGGTCATGATCTTATGGGTCATGATCTCAGAGTTGTAAGATCAAACCCCATGTGCTGGGCATGGAGCCTGCTTAAAATTCTCTCTCTCTCTCTCTCTCTCTCTCTGCCCATGCTCTGCTCACATATGTGAGCATACATATGCATGCTTTCCCAGAAAAAAGAAATATCAGCCAAATTTTCTTTTGATTGACAGCTCAGTGTTCTTAACTGGAAGAGCTGGGAGATGAGTTGGAGGTCATTGAAAAATTGCTAAAAGCAACTTTCCAATAGGATTACTGATGGTACAATTATCAAGAAAAGGAAGAAGGGTGGATCAGCCCAGGGTGTGATCCTAGAGACCCGGGATCGAGTCCCAGGTCAGGATCCCTTCATGGAGCCTGCTTCTCCCTCTGCCTATGTCTCTGCCTCTCTCTCTGTGTCTCTCATGAATAAATAAATAAAATCTTTAAAAAAAAAACAATTATCAAGAAGATGACAGGTAATGCAAAATAAGATAGATGACAAATAAGTTTTAAAAAGAAAAAAAAATCCTAGGCTTGCCTGTTGTTGTCCCCTTTTACTCTCAAAAATGTCTAGGTTTAAGGGCGCATGGGTGGGTTTGTTGGTTAAGCAACCAACTCTTGATTTCCACTCAGTTCATGATCTCAGGGTGGTGGGATTCAGCCCCAGAGCCCCACAGTGGGCTCTGATTCTGCAGAGAGTCTGCTTGAGATTCACTTTCTCCCTCTCCATCTGCCCCTCCCTCCGCTTGCATGCATGCTCTCTTTCTCTAAAATAAATACATAAATCTCTCTTTAAAAAGTTTAGGTTTATTTATTTATTATTATTTTTTAAGATTTTATTTATTTATTCATGAAAGACACACGGAAAGAGAGGCAGAGACCTAGGCAGAGGGAGAAGCAGGCTCTTTGCAAGGAGCCTGATGTGGGACTTGATCCTGGATCCTGGGATCATGCTCTGAGCTAAAGGCAGACACTCAACCACTGAGCCACTCAGGCACCCCAAAAGTTTAGGTTTAGATAATAAAGTGTGTGGTCACCCTATTTAAGGAGCCCCAGCCATGGAAGATGAGAGAACTCTCTGCATTCAGGAGGTGTGAGCCCATGCCTGCTCCCCCTTAATACCAGCTGAGGCTTCAGGCAGGAACATCACCAACCTGGGTTGCTTTCTCATCTATAAAATGAAAGACATAGCACTAGAGTATCTCAGTGGTCCCTTCTAGCTCTCAAATTATGACTTTATAGGAACTTTCTTTCCCCCTGCCTACTTAATCCCACCTACTCAGTCTTCATCTTACTCTTCACCTCTTCTGATGAAAGGCACATCACTTCTTAGATGTTTCTGCCTTGTTTCTGGACTTCTTCACTCATGCAGATTTAACTGAGTCATCTACCTCTTCAAAATCAGCTTCAGGGATTTTTTTTTTTTTTTGGCCACCACCTCCTCTTTGTCTTCTGTTCTTTCAGTAAAGCATATCCATGAGATTGGATGGAGTTTAATAATCCAGGGTAGCTTTTGTTTTCTTCTGCTTCTTGTTCTCCCCATCATAACCTCTGAGTCAAATGAAATCTTTCTTAAGTGGTAGCTGAACAATACATTTCTTAGTGACATCCTAAATAACGAGGTGAAAGGCAATTATTAGCTTAAAGAGGGAACTGTTATACCCCACACAGAAAAGACACTGAAAATGTCACAGAAAGACACAGGAGTTTGCAGGGGCTGGAATGCCCAGACTAACAGAATTATTCTTGTAAGTATGGAGAGGCAGAAAAGCAGTGTTTCTCAACCTCAGTTTAATATCCAAATTATCCAGGAGCTTGAAATACTATTGATCCCTTGCTCCCACCTTCCAGAAATTGATTTAATTGATCTGGGATGTGGTTTTGGCCACACATTGGGATTTTAAAAAATTCTACATATGATTCTAACATAGGGCAAGGCGGAGAACTATTGCAAGAAGAGAGGTTAAAAATGGTGGCAGAAATAACTGGACCTCAAGTTTCACCATTTAAAGATATGGTCCTAGAACCTGGAATTTTAAATGGTCATCATGGAGATGGGCCTCAAAGAATTTTGGAAAGAAGATCCATTCCAGAATTTTCTTTTTCTATTTCTCCTATGTCTATAGAAAGGGAATTCTAAGGGCAGCCGGGGTGGCCCAGCGGTTTAGCGCCGCCTTCAGACCAGGGTGTGATCTTGGAGACCCGGGATCAAGTCCCATGTCGGGCTTCCTGCATGGGGCCTGCTTCTCCCTCTACCTGTGTCTCTTCCTCTCTGCCTCTCATGAATAAATAAAATCTTTAAAAAAAAAAAAAAAAGGGAATTCTAACTTGAGGTGAATAAATCCCATGATTAGTCATGAAAAATATTCTATGCAAATGAGTATGTGCTCTGTTCTAAGCAGAGGTTCCATAGTTTTCATCAGATTTTTAAAGGGGCCATGGCCCATAATATTAAGAACCATTGATTTATTGGGGGGAAGGTCTTATGGGATGATTCATACTAAATAGTAAATGTCCTTAGGTTGGTAGATTACAGGCCCTTTACAATTATTCCCCGTGAATCAGTGCTGTTGGTTAAAAAAGTTTCACAATCAATGTTGTCTTTTTATTAGACCTTATACCCTGATGAAATGGAGATGAATACCACATGTTCTGTCCAAGAATTAGCAACAAATGTTTGGAAAAATATCACTAGTGCAGAACAAGTGTGGCTTTTCATCTGCCTTCCCATTAATACTGAGCTAGAAACGCAAGGTCACAAAGTACAATAGGATGTATGAGGATCACAATGCTAGAGTTGAGGGAACTAGAGTACGATGAAATAAGATGTGATCTATTTCCATTTATTTACAAAGAGTTTCCACTCACTCAAAAGTTGTTGCTAAGAACATGACATTTCTCTCAACTGCTCACAAGAGATATGTTTTTGAAGAAAGGCAGAATGGTTATTACAAACCTTGCAGATGACCTGCAGGCTACTTTGGTTTTACATAGAAGAGTCATCCCCAGTCTTCTTCATCCCTCTGCAGAAAGTCTGAGAGTACAGTCATGAAATACATGCCTTTGTATGCCACCTCCATCAGCCAACACTCCTTAAATGATTCCATGCTCAATACAAATCCTATTGGTTACCAGAAGAGCAACTTCTCCCAGGTCATGCTTGGAGACTTGCTTCATAGCTTTGGATCTCAAAGGAAGAACTTGGGTGCCCTTCAGTGTGAGCTTCTAGTCCTTCCAGAGAAATCAACTCTGTGGCCAAATCCAAAATGTTGATGACCTCCATTTTGTCACTCTAGTTCCTAAAAATTGATGAAAAGTGCTATGGTCTTTGTGCATGTCTCTTTCACTTTTTTTTGTTTTTTGTTTTTTTCTTAGTCTACCAAAAGTTTGTAGTCTGGAATTTTCCTATTAAATCCTGAACTTGGGATGCCTGGGTGGCTCAGCATTTGAGCATCTGCCTTCAGCTCAGGGTGTGATCCTGGGGTCCGGGATCAAGTCCCACATCAGGCTCCTTGCAGATAGCCTGCTTCTCCCTCTGCCTGTGTCTCTGTCTCGCTCTTTCTGTGTGTCTCCATGAATAAATAAATAAAATCTTTAAAAATAATAAAAATAAAAATAAATACATCCTGAAGTTTCTTGCGAAACTTAATAGCATGCACTTGCTTGGCCAGTGACTCAATAGAAGACCTCTCCCCGGTATCCCTGTGGGCAACAGTGTTGAGAAAATGCCCTCCTCTGTCACCACACAGAATATCCTTGGGGACTGTGCAACTATATTACTGACCTTATCTGCCAGTGTGACCAGAAGTCACATAGTGACATAAACAAAGCACAGGGAATTAGGAAGGCAGACATGTGACGTTCTTAAGCATCCCTGAGGAGTTGAATATGTTTCTGTGTCAGAAACATGATAGAACTGTCAAATGTTGACTGAATGGCCTAGGTGTTGTGAAATGTCACAAGTTTTTTGTTTTTCAGTAACAATGTAAAAACTGCAAAATTTTTCTTCAAAACAGAAAAAAAAAAAATAACAAAGAGTAACTATAAGCACATTGGTGTAATTCAACAGATGACCACAGCACTTTCATTGTCCCATCCTTACTTGGCTGCTAAGAGATGCTGAATCACTAGAGGGTTCCCTTGGATTCTTCCCCCAGGTACCTGGCTTCTTAGGAAATGCTGGGCTATTGAACAGGAGGGAACTTGACCCAGTTTAAACAGTCCTGCTTCTCTCTTCCACCCCAGCCTCCTCATCCCCCACCTGTACCATTATATAACAGATGAAGACCAAATCTTTGATTTGGGAGAAAGGGAAAAAAATCTTTATGGTGGTATAGAAGTGATCTTTTGCCATTTGATTAGCACGCCTCAAATGGGAAGAGGACTATGGGCCAGCCAGTCAGCATCAATCTAAAAGGGGTGTTCAACCATCACTGGAGTAAAGTTGAATAATCCCAACCAAGAGAGAATACCCAATTGGTGAAATATAAATTGGTCTTGCCATCACCAAAGTAGAGTGTGCCCTGGAAGAAATACAAAACCCTGAACTGCCTGGGTGGTTCAGTTGGTTAAGCATCTGACTCTTGGGCAGCCCAGGTGGCTCAGCTGTTTAGCGCCACCTTCGGCCCAGGGTGTGATCCTGGAGACCCAGGATTGAATCCCATGTCAGGCTTCCCTTCATGGAGCCTGCTTCTCCCTCTGCTTGTGTCTCTGCCTCTCTCTCTCTCTCTATGTCTCTCATGAATAAATAAATAAAATCTTTAAAAAAATAAAAAAGCATCTGACTCTTGGTTTCAGCTCAGGTCATGGACTCAGAGTCATAGGATGCAGCCCATGTCAGGCTCCCAGCTCAGTGTAGACTGCTTGTCTGTCTCCTTTCCCCTGCCGCCCCCCCCCCCCATTCACTTGTGGGCTCATGTGCTCTCTTGTGCACTTTCTCTCTCAAAATAAATTAATTAATTTAAAAAAATATATAAAACCCTTCCTAGTTTTGGTACCTCTAGTAACTTTAGCATTTTGTGGCACATGCGTATAAGGTCCAGGGGCTGCTTTATTCAGGGCCTGCCCCAACCCTGACAGCAGCCAGCTAATGGTTGACAAGTGATGAATGACATTGTCTTGTTTACCTGAAACAACTTTTTACTTAAGTTTGAAACTGTGCTATCTGCCTCCTAAGAAGTTGTCTGGTTCAGAAATCAGAAAAACATACATGTCAAAAATCTCTTATTTTGAACAGAAAGAGGTATGTAATACATATTTATTTCTTTAAAAAATGTGTTCCTCTCTAACTTCTCTAAGCACCTGTCAAAAAAAAATACATCAGTTTAAAGGGTGCGTGATGACTACTTTGCCTGAGGCACTCTTTGTTTAAACAAAGCTCTATACATTCACTTTTTATCAGCCTTGTAAACTCCTATGATGATCCGCAGTCTTTTGAAACAGTGATATACCAAATCATTCTACATGAGAACTGTTAGAAATATCTAATACATTTAGTGAGGCCTACATTTTGTCCTGACCAGATTCATCTGGAAAGATTTCCTCTTTTTTTAAGCTACAAATGTATGGATCCTAGCTCAGACCTACTGAATCATTCAAGAGTGGAGTCTGGGAAGGGAATTCGTGTCTGTTAAAATCCCAGTGCAGGGATGCCTGGGTGGCTCAGTGGTTGAGCTTCTGCCTTTGGCTCTGGTCGTCATCCCAAGACCTGGGATGGAGTCCCGCATTGGGCTCCCTGCATGGAGCCTGCTTCTCCCTCTGCCTATGTCTCTGCCTCTCTCACTGTGTCTCTCATGAATAAATAAATAAAATCTTAAAATAAAATAAAATTCCAGTGCAATTCTGGTGTGGGCCATTGGAGAACCAGGATTTGAGAACTGCTAATTTAGTCCACTGACCCCAGTGAACCAGCCTCATACTGATGAAGAATGTGCAGCCCAAGAAGGCCCCAATGCAATCACTCAACACATGTCTAGGGAGTGCCTGCTATGTGCCAGGCATTATTCCATGTGCAGAGGCTACTCCAGTGAATAGAAGAGACCAAAATCTACTAGTTCATGGCTTGTTCAAAGTAACTGATGAAACAGTTATTATGTACCTATAATGTACTTTGTTAAGCTAAGTTCTAGAAATACAGAGATAAAAGCAGCATTGTCTCTGCCTTCAAGGAGCTTCTAAACTAGCAAGAAACAAGTATGGAACCAGGTCATTACAACATAATAAGAAAAATCCTCCATAGTAGAGATACACACCAGGCAGGATAAAACCAGTCGTGGGAACAGAGAGGTCTGGAGGCCATTTTTGCCTGTGTTGTGTTTCACTCCACTCTCTATTTTTATGCAGTTTTATTATTCTGTTAGTACAGCATTTAGTTAGTCATTTGGGAGCCGCTAATAAGATGTTTGCCTGGAATGCTGATTTATGTTTTTGGCATGACTGAGGGAATGAGGCCTATATGATTAAACTATAATATAACTGCATAAAATTAAATGCTAAGCTGGTAAGGTACTGATAAAAAGTGCCATTAAGGGGTTAGCAAATGGTAGTGTGGGTTGGACCCGGGTGTGTTGGGGGGGGAGGGTGGGTAGGAAAATGGACTTCTCTACATATTTACAACACTCTAAGCACTTCACACCTGCTACCTTATTAAGTCCTCATTGGAACCTACAAGGCAGTTATTATTTCCAACCCACTGCCTCCCTTTATAGAGGAAGATACAGAAGTTCAGAGAGGCTGCATAAGTTGCCCAAGGTCACACAGTGCAAATTCAGGCCTTCAGGACTACCTACCTTGGGATTCTCCTACTTCACGGCTCTGGGGCCCTGCATGTCATTCCCGAGGTGCAGGGGCAGGAATGAGACCCCTTTTCTGGAGGAACAAAACTCTAAGTGAGTGCTACCCTCTGAGCTTGGTTATTCATTGGATGGTGCACTAGAAAGGAACATGAAGCACACAGGTTACCCTGAACCTCTAAACACGGAACCCGCCTGGGCCTTCTAGTCCTCGCCCAGGGTTCATTCAGCCAGAGGAAAGCATTGTTTGAGGAACCAGGCGCCCGCGATGGATGGCCGGGGTGAGATAAGATTGCTGACGACTGCTGAGAAGCTGCTGCAGGGGCCTGCTCCATTCAAGCAGGAAAATGTGTCACTTCCTCCCGGCTCCTAGATCCTTTCTCCGCGGGGGAGGAGGGGGGAGGGCCCCGCGCCTCGAAAGAATTTAGAATGGGTCCAGGCGGGGTGAGGGGAAGGCCAGGCCGAGTGGAAGGGGTAGGCTTTAACCGGCTCTGGCTACACCCTTTTTAAAAGCCCCAGCATATTTTTACTTCTTGGCTCATTCTCAGCCTACCCTTCTGTGTCCTCATTCTTTTTTTAATCTCAGCACATTTACTCCTCCCCCACCTTCTATGCAAAAATCTCACTCCTCAATCTTTGCTGCATCTATTTTTCTGCAAAGCTGAAGCATTCAGAGCGGCTGAATGCTTTTTCCCCTCCACACAGCCCCACCCAGTAGAAATGTACACACACACACACACACACACACACACAGCACCCAGTGCCTGATTCCCACAGAATAGTTATTTTAAAGAGTCCTGGCCTCACTCACAGCCACACTCAGTTATTTCTTTCTTACTGTCTCATTGGGAAAGTCATGGAAGGAGAGGAAAATGTGGGGTTAATGCTAATCCAATTTGAGTTTGCAGTGGAGCTACAGTACAGACGGCCCCCCACTTAACCAGGGTGCGACTTAACATTTTTCCACCGTATGATGCTGCGAAAGCGATATGTATGCAGTAGAAACCATACTTCGAATTTTGAATTTGGACCTTTTCCCGGGCTAGCAACGTGCCACACGATCCTATCTTGTGATGCGGAGCAGTGGCAGCCAGCCGCAGCTCCCGGTCGGCCCCGCCATCCATCCATCCAGAGGGTGAATGACTGATTTACTTCCAACCCTTCTGTACCCGGAGAGCCATCCTGTTTTCTGCTTGCAGTACAGTAGTCAATCAATTACATGAGCTAGTCAACACTATTATCAAATAGGCTGTGCGTGAGATGATTTTGCCCAACTGTAGGCTAATGTTGCTGTTCTGCGCAGTTTAAGGCTGAGCTCTGATGGTGGGTAGGTTAGGAGCATCGAATGCATTTCGACTTCGTGATGTTTTCAATTCGTGATCGGTTTACCTGGACGTCACCCCATCATAAGTTGAGGAAGAGCTGCACTTTAGAGATGGAAGCGCTTATCGTGTCTAACTGTCTTTCTGCAGGCGAGAATGGGATGGGAGGACTTACTCCAAGCCTCCCAGCTGGTTAGGAGCAGAACCCGGGCCACCCCTTGAATGCCCTCCGTGGACTTGGCACTGTCACTACAGATTGGGCCAGAGGTGGCTTCCCCACAGAGATGTTTCCAGTGCCCGCAGCTCCTGTAATTCACTACGTGTGCATAATTGCACCACTAGGGTTTTTGTGGCTTTAAAGGACTTTCTTTCACCCCACCTTATATCACTTCTTTTCTCCAACATCCCTGAAAGCCGGGCTTGCTGCTCAGATGCACAGCGAGTTTCACCAGCAGCTCCACTCACCTCTCCACCTCTGAAGCCACCTAGATGTTGGCAAACACTGATTTTTCTATTTGCCTTGTTCCTTATTTGGAAGCAGCTGAGCTTTCCCCAAAACATGTTGGGGCAATTCTAATTGGCAAGGTGTGTGTCAACACTGCTGAACTCACCAGCCAGCTTACATTGTTCACCTATCCAAGTGGTTCCAGGGGAGAAGCCGGTTCCCTTCCCAGCCCTCGCTCGATGCCACACACACCCCACCCACGGGATCAGAAGGGCTTGTGCAAGGAGAATTTCCTGTTCTGCTGACTCATCTCCTGCAATGAGATGGAAGGCAAGCTTATATTTTCTTTTCCAGCTTTTAAAGGGAAATGGGAGCCTTCTGAGTTCAGATTGCTCTGAGACGAGATCAAGTAGGGGCAACGGCTGGCACATAAAACTAAATAAATGAGCATCGGGTGTATTTATGATAGCCCAAATAGCTGGCTCAGAGTAGTGGGCACTGGGGTGTGATAGGGTGCAAGGCTAGCTCTGGCTACAGCACAACCGAGGGGCTCTGAGCTTTCAATTTGCAGGGAGGCTTGCTGGCAGGGAGGACAGTTGGAAGGGGGCATGCCCGGGTTTCACTTGTACGTGGGTAACAATGCAGCAATCAGACTTAATATCCCATATGCTTTCTAACAGAGAACAAAGGCATTCCACTTCTGGCCGAACCTAAATTGAGGGAAGGATGATTCAACTCAGTGTAGGAAACAGCAGGAAATCCGTCAATAGCATTTACATTTGGGAGGCAATTGAGCCAGATTTTTGCCAAACAAGATTGGAATTAAGAGAAAAAAGGGATTTGGATAAGGCTTGTTCATTTCAATGTATGCACATTTTACCTTACAACTTATATAGAGATATTGGTATATGAAATAATGGAATGGGGGGGGTGATAGTGCATGGAACTGATAGGTACTGATAGTATGTGGGAGTCCATTATAATATTCTCTTTACTTTATAAATGTTTGAATTTTTCATGATAAAAATATTTTAAACCCTTGGATCCTATTTTTGGCTCTAATTTTCAATGTTTCCTTTGTGGCCTTTATACTTCAAAATCTTCATCTGTAGCCTACAGACACCCGAATGTTATCACTTCTTGGTTCATGGATGTTTGGAGCATTTGTGAAATCACGTTTTGGAAGGTAATTTGTAAATTGTACTCTTCTATTGCAAAGTAGTGACTACTTTATCATAATAAAGATAATATACATACATAATTAAAAAAAAATTCAAGCCGTACAAAGGACATGAAAGTTTCCCCCTCCTCAGCACTCTCCACCAGAAGCAATTATTGTTATCATAGAAATTCATTAGATATGAAATTTCTTATGTTCATGTAAGCAACTTGAAACTTTTAGGCCAAGGGGTCTCAGATGTTAGGAAAGTTTGGCTGAAGTAGAACCCAGAACTCCACATTTCCAATTGGCTGTTATAGAGCATAGCAATCCCCTGGAGATCTTGTTGAAATGCAGATTCTAGTCTGTAGGTCAGGGATGGGACCTGAGACTGCATTCTAACTGGGTCCCACATGCTGCAGGTCCAGGACTACACTTGGAGTATCAAGGTTCTGCAGATTTCTACTCTGCTCGGAAAACACCTTACATTTATTTCAAACACTTGCAATGAGGCAGTAAAGTACGTAGAATTTTTTTTTTAATTTTTATTTATTTATGATAGTCACACAGAGAGAGGCAGAGACACAGGCAGAGGGAGAAGCAGGCTCCATGCACTGGGAGCCCGACGTGGGATTCGATCCCGGGTCTCCAGGATCGCACCCTGGGCCAAAGGCAGGCGCTAAACCGCTGCGCCACCCAGGGATCCCCTAGTATGTAG
This sequence comes from Vulpes lagopus, assembly GCF_018345385.1. NCBI lineage: Eukaryota > Metazoa > Chordata > Mammalia > Carnivora > Canidae > Vulpes > Vulpes lagopus. Next base: position 20,151,185 of record NC_054831.1, on the reverse strand, counting down.
AATTTTAAGAATGAAAACAATATTAAAAAATGCCCTGAAATAGACAAACGTGCCTTCTAAAAGTAACTCAGACCAGCATCTCTGCTTCTGAGCACCAGTAAGCATTCCCTCAAGAGGGCATGTTCTTATAGTATCATTTCTTCTGGGCTCTAGAATCTAGAGCAAAAATAAAGTCCTCTGGGTCACCCACAGCTGGTGTCTCCCAGTTGTAAAATCACACTTTTGTACCGACATACAGCCCCCAATTGCCTTCACAGCCTTTTGCCGATGACAGTTGATCTCAAAAATCTTTCGACCTTTTAGTCTCAGCTTTTGGTGGACTAAAATTGAACTTACAGGTAAAGTTTTTGCAAATTTGTGTATGTGTGTGCATATATATATATGCATAATTCATAATTTGGCACCCCTAGCAAGGAGGGAAGAGGCTAATTTGGCGTACATATTTTTAACTAAAGTTTCGGGAAATATTATAAACAGGACCTTTTTTAATATTTGCCAGAACACTTACGAAGTAGTCCAAATTACACGACAGTGGCATAAAAATTATTTTGAGCTGAAGACGTTTGAGAATCAACAGATGCAGAAAGAAGCTTTGTCTGACTGCCTGCCCTCCCACCCCCATTCCCCACACACTTATCTTGCTAAAAGCAGAAACTCCTGGGAATGAGACAGTCATAATTCCCCTCTTCTGAGCAGTTGCACTCCCAGGAAGGATACCTAAGATGAAATGATCATAAATCCCCTCTCCAGGGGAAGTTTCAGGCCCCAAAGAAGTTAAAGAAGACCACTCACACTTTCATAAACAATTATTGTCACAAACTCTCTTATCTCCCTTTTTTTTTTTCTGCTAAAAGCCCATTTGTTTTTCCTAAAGAAACCATTTGTTCTTCCCATAGGAGCCTTTTCCTACCCTTGCCTTTTCCTCTGTTAAGTTAGGTACGTAAATCCTTAATTTTAGCCGTTGAGCTGAGCCACTTTCTTTCTAAGCTCCCAAATACCTAAATAAATAAACATTGCTTTTCTCTCACCAATCTGGCTTTTGGCAGTTTAATTCACAAGCCCCAGTATTAAACCCAAGAGGGTAGAGAGGAAAGACATTTCCCCCTGTGACACCTATATGATTCATATATGATGGAAAACTCCTGATGGAGAACACGGATTACTTCATTTCTATTTAAAATTTTTTCTTAAATTATGATAAAATACGGGGCACCTGGATGGCTCTGTGGCTGGGCGGCTGCCTTTGGCTCAGGTCATGATCCTGGTGTCCTGGGATCCAGTCCTGCATTAGGTTCCCTGCCCACAGGGAGCTTGCTTCTTCCTCTGCCTAGGTCTCTGCCTCTTTCTGTGTGTCTCTCAGGAATAAATAAACAAAATCTTTAAAAAATTATGATAAAATGCATATAATATAAAATTGACTACCAGAATCCATTTTAAGAGTATAATTCAGCATTATTAAGTATATTCACATATGGTGCAACCAATCCTCAGAACATTTTCATCTTGCAAAACTGAAACTGTATCCATTAAGCAACAACTTCTCATTCTTCCCTCCCCCCCAGCCTCTGGCAACCACCATTCTACTTTTTGCATCTGTTCCTTCCACTGCTCTAGATACCTCATATGAGTGGAATCATATAGTATTTGCCTTTTTGTGACTGGCTGATTTTACTTAGCATCATGTTCTCCAGGTTCATCCATCTATTTGAATCTTTTAAACAAAATGAATATTCATTCATAGAGATATTCCAGAGTCACTGTTCCATGGAGTTTCTTATTGTTAGATTTTATTTTTGCAGGGATAAGTCTCTACTTCTGTGTGCGTATGTGGCACGTGCACGTGTGCATTTGCACATGCGCGTGCTTTTGTGCCTATCTGTGTGGCTTGTTTTATTTTTCTAGCAAGGGCTGGTACTTCACCATCTGAAAGGCTTTAGGTGATTCATGTCATTTTACTTCACACTATTCCTGTTAAGTCATGAAGCCAAAATATATAGACATTTCAGGAACAGTAAGTCGTTGGTGGAAAGTCAGATTCCAGGGCTGTTCTGTTTATGGCTCAACTGGCTCTAGTACTGTTCTAGGGGAGATAAGTCTTGGTTGTGATCCCTGAGTGGGTCAGGTTTCTGGTGGTGTGTGTCTCAGGGTGACAGCACCCATCGAGCACCCACCACCCTCTTGATTCACAAGCGGGTGCATAACCATGAGAGGACTAACTATAAAACTAGTCAAGGCCATGTCCTGCGAGGTTTGGGACAGTGACATCATCTCTACAAATAAGGACACATTCATGTCCCTGGCTTCCTCCCAAATATCCTTCAATTCCTGCCAGAAGGGACTAAGAAAAATGAGGCTCCATCTTCCTGGAAATTGTTTTATTTTTATCACTCTGAATGCTAATCCTCTGAGGCGGCAATGGCAGAGGTCCCCCAGAGGGGACTGTAGTGGAGGGTGATGGGAGAGAACAGAACTTGGATCCTAGCCCTGGCACTGCCACACATGTTCTTGGTAGAAACCCACTGGTGGCTGTACCCCAGGGCCTGGGACATGCTGGACACGTGGTAGACACTCAATAATGACCTAGTAAGAGTGAATTTTCCCACATGACCTTGGACAAACCGGTTAACCTTTCTAGCCTTCCATTTTCTTTCTGTTAAGTGAAATAACAGGGTAGAATGAGCTCTGTTTTTCCTCTCAGCTTGAGTATTCTTTGATTTGAGAAAGAACTTTCTAAATTTAACTGTTATCACTTCTATGTCAGCATGTTCGGGGTAGGGATAAATTCCAAGAGAACAGTTTTAAAAATTTATCTTCCCGGAGAAATAAAATTGTTTTTCTCCTTAGGGTAAGACTTCGGTGTTGAGGTTGGGTGGGGAAGAGGAGTAGAATTTTGGAGATTAGTTATTAGCCTAGTATCCGAGTCTATAGATGATGGATTGTCACAGCCTCAGGTCCTCTTTTGGGACATCAGGAATATCTTGTTAAAAAAGATAGATAGATGTTCTTTTTTTATTTTTTATTTTTTGAAGGATGTTCTATTTTTAAAATTTCATTACAAATGAGAAGAATCAATAATCAAACTATCCAAGTTATCCAGATTATCCAACAAGGATAATATAAGATTACATGCATTTGGAAAGGCCACTAGGACTTTTACAGTTTATGAAATATATCAGTTATACAGGATTTTGATCAAATTTTTCTTAAAGCGATTTGTTTTTACAGTGAAAAGGTGGGGGGGGGGGGAGCAAAGCAAAGCAAAAATGGGTAAATCTGAGGAAGGCCGGGTTTTCTAGCTTGTTCTGTGAAGAGCTGGATAACTTACCACTCCTGCTGCCATCTAACAGGACAATGAGACATCCTGTTGTGATTGTATCTTACCGGGATATTTTCAGTATAGGCAGGTTTGGTACAAAATGAAAACATAATAGTAGTGTTGCTCAAAGTGATGTTATTTCACCCCTGGAGAAGAGTGTGTACTTGTTACCAAACCCTAAGGAAGATACAGTGAAGCTGGGAATAAAACAACTTGGGAGCTCTGATTTGAGCACTATCGTTTTCTGCTTAATTATCAAGTGATTTCATTATTTAAAAGCTCCTGAAGGAGGCACAGAATTTTGTTGGACAGATACTCAAGACACTTGGCACAAACACACATCTGGGGGAGGGAGTCGGTGACTGGCAGACTGGTGTCGGAGTTGAGAAATAGAATATACTTTTTATATTTGAATTTTCAAAACCATGTGCATATAGCACTTTCACAAAGAGCTGTACATCATTACTCAAGCTGTCAGGATAAAGTTTGGTCTAAACACATGGACCAAATTGTCAACAGGCTAACATGTTATAAAGCATAACAAAATTGTGTAGAATAAAAGTTGAAAAAGGCATCATGGCTTGGTGTAAACAATGTTATTCTAATAGCAGTCAGGGGGGACTCTACCTCTCTCTAGTTTGCTCATCTCGACAGGTGATGTCTCTTTTTTGGTTCATGTAAGTCACTGGTGCTCAATCCTGGCTATATAGCAGAAAAACAGCTTCAAAAGAATTGTGTGTTTGGGGCAGCCCCGGTGGCCCAGCGGTTTAGCGCCGCCTTCAGCCCAGGGGGTGATCCTGGAGACCCGGGATTGAGTCCCACGTTGGGCTCCCTGCATGGAGCCTGCTTCTCCCTCTGCCTGTGTCTCTGCCTCTCTCTCTCTCTCTGTCTGTGTCTGTCATGAATAAATAAATAAAATCTTAAAAAAAAATTGTGTTGTTTGGATCCCACTCCTCAAAGATTCAGACTTCATTGATCTGAAGACACTGGCTTATTGGTGTTTTTCAACTTTTTGTTTTCATTGTTTCTACCCTAAGGTCCTTTTTAAAGATATATTTTCCTAATTGCCCTATTCCATAAAAATTTACCACCACTGGATATAACGTATATCTCTTTATGTGTTGTATGTACATCTATACTTTATGAATCAAAAAGAGTCAGATTTTTTTGCTTATGCTGCAAATTCATGATCTAGATGAACTTTGAGGTCTTTCATACACTTAAGAATTATATAACTTTCTAAATTTAACTTATCTGAAATAATGGTGGAAAGAAACAAGAAAGAGGATATACTATCCTACATATTCTAACATCCACTTTGCTATTCAGGCATATAACACCTGTATGTATGTCCATACTCTGCTCAGTGAAGGAGGCAGACAGAGGGCAATTTCATACAAAAATTAAGAAGATCATCCCCACTGTGGGAAGATTCCTGACTACTTTAGCTGGGCACAGTGGGTGGGATTGTCTCACACAAGAGTTATCTGCCAACACTGGGAGTGGTCTGACACAGGCCAGATGTGAAAGCAAATCCCAGAATTTGCTGGGAGTTTGAGCCATATCATCTTAAAGGGCCCTTTTAAGCACAATTCTATGCCTAAAGCAAGAGCAAGTAATTGGAATAAATGATAAAGCAATCTCCCCACTCCAGGACTTCCATGGCAGGTGGATGTGCATAGGTGGTACTAACTACCTTCACTTGTACTTAACATTATTTATAAGCATGTGTATTGTCCTCTCACTAATAAAAGGGGCTTGGAAATGTTCAGCCAATGCCCATTTAGGAGGCAAGACAAAAACCAGCAATAAGACTCAGAGAATGTCTTAAATTAAGTCCTTTCATTCTGAGAAAACCCATTACATGCATGCTGGATCCCCCACAATAGCGTTTGTTGGCTTTAACAACAAAGCAAGACTCAAAAAAGCCTAAAAGTTGTAGACACAGATATAGAGTCCTAATTTTAAAAACCAGGCTTGGGATCGCCTGGGTTGCTCAGCTGGTTGGGTGTTTGCCTTCAGCTCAGGTCATGATCCCAGGGTCCTGGAATTGAGCCCCATGTCAGGCTCCCTGCTCAGGAGGGAGTTGCTTCTCCCTCTCCCTCTGCTGCTCCCCCTTGCTTGTGCTTGCTTGCTCTTTCGCCTCTCTCTCTATCAAATAAAGAAAATCTTTTTTTAAAAAATCAAGCTTGATTGTAGGTTTTTATGATGCCATCATTTGTGGGCGTTGATCCTGAATGCTGGGGCTTCCTTCCCCTCTAGCTAGAGAGCAGCAATATGTTCCTTACCTCACTTTCATTTGAATGCACCTGTGAAAACATTTTTGATCTAAAGTTGAAGATTCAGGATAAAAGGAGACAGTGAGAAGTAGAAGGGAGATGTCAACTTAAAAAATAAAAGGTAACAAATAAATAACAACAATAATAATGCATTTGGAAACCCAGGTTGGCTTGTGTGCCCTCAAGGGTCTTACAGTACGGTTGGTGAATCAGATCATTTTTATGAAAAGCTAAGTAATAATATAAGGTATTATTAAATAGGAAGTACAGGTATTAAGGAATTTATAGGTGGGAGTGCTCCCTGAGATCTGGTGTCAGAGAGGTAGAGGAATGATGGGGGTGGATATATCTGCATATATATAAGACAAGAAGAAAAGCCAGCTAGGGATTGAAAAAGAACAAAGTAAAGTAATTGGGTTGAACAATTCATGAGAAGTTAGAAGTTTCTTAAGTCTGATCCTTCAAGCTGCTGCTTCTGGAGCTGTTCCTATGACTAGTAGTACAAGTCTAGAAGAAGATGATGTGATGTCTGCACAAAGGTACCTGGACAATTTTATGGCCTCCAGATGTCGATGGAAATAACTCCAGTGCTCAAAATGAGAGTCATTAGCAACTCGGTGGTGGGTAAAATCCAGACCATTCAACAGGTCTTGGGGCTAAATATGCCTGAATGCATTTCTTCTTGCAATGATGTACACACCTCATTGTGAAGGGTCCAGTGTTCACCTATCCAGGATGATGATGGGGAAGCCAGTATGGCCAAAACATCGTATCACCCATGGAATCAAGAATTACACCCCTGACATGTGTAGAAGGGTACCGACTATGCCATCTAGAAGGCTTTTCAAGTATGGAGTGATCTGACTCCCTGAAATCTAGACAGATTAGACCGGGTGAGGCTGACATTCTGATATATTTCACACATGGAGTTCACAGGGACTCCAATCCTTTTGATGGCAGAGGTTGGACCATTACCCATGCTTATGGATGCAGAGCTGGTATTGGAAGGGATTTGCATTTTGATGAGGCTGAAATCAAAATTAAATACACCAAAGGCATAAAGTTGTTTCTCCTTTTTGCTCATGAGCTTGGCTATTCCAAAGATCCAAAGGCTCTCATGTTCTCCCTCTATAGTTATGTTGACTTCAACAGACTTTGACTCTCTAATGATGATGTCTATGACATTCAGTCTCTAAGGACACTCATAAAAGCAACAACCTGTGTCACGTCCTTACACTATGGAACCAGCCACCCGCTGGCCCCAATTTGAATGTTGATACTATCACCATAATTAGAAGAAAAACCTTTTTCTTTAAAGGTGGGTGCTTTTGGTGGAAACTTCCTGAGCTATCAGGAAGGTTAGGTTAGGTTTATTCACTTGTGAAATTGGAGCCAGGAGGCAAGTTTTTCTAAAGATGACAAGGGCTGGTTAATCAGAGATTTCAACCCACAGTCAAATGATCCCAAGAGCACACATTGTCTGGGCTTCTCTGATTCTGGAAAAGATTCCTGCTGCTGTTTTCAATCCACTAATCTACAAACCCTTTCTCTTGGTGTATAAACAATTTGGGAGGTGAGATGAGAGGAGACAATTTGTGGGCCTTGGTTATTCCACCTTGATTACCGAGAAATTTCCAGGAAACTACTCCAAAGTATACAATTGTTTCTTCCAAGGATATAATCAGCTTGAATATAACAAGCTTTCCAATACATCACCAAAAATATAAACTGAAATTTTTATAACATTTTTCAATTTTGAGAACCCTGCCAGCACATAGTCTTTTCATTTTCAATTTTTCCTGTTAAGTTTGAAAATAGAGATCATTAAAGGCCAAGAGGATACCTTTTGGAGAATACTCAGTAAGTTGGTTCTTAAAAAGCTTTGTACAAAGAAGTGATATTTATTCCTCTCTGACTTGTCAAAAATTGAGAAATGATGTTTCAGTGACCATTACATTTTTCAACAAAAGCATCATTTTAATAAAGATTAATTACAGAGAGGTGATTGGCTGGCTCCATTTGACGAGCATGTGACTCTTGATCTCGGGTATAGAGATCGGTTAAATAATAATAAAAAAGAGTAAATACAGAATACATCTTGGAACTTAACTGTCAATTGTGTAAGCAAACTATTTAAATGGTGATAATATCATTTTATTCTGTTTCAAGATTGACTCTCTTAGTGTTACATATGAAATATACATAAGTTAAAACTTTGAAAGGAAAAAACCCCCCACTGGATCAGTGTTCTGATTGGATCCCCAATCCTGTTCACACCCCTTTCATTTTGATCTATTTAGATCCCCAGTTCACCCCGGGCCTCTTATCACCTCAGCCCCCCAATGACCACCTTTGGCCTTTGCTGGTAGACAGCTCCCAGTGAGGTACTCCCAGGGTATACCTCAACAACCATCTCTCCTGTGAGGCAGTGGCAGGAAGCAACTGGAGTTGGTAGGTTAAGGCTTAGGCAGGTGTGCTGATCACAATAGGGCATTTCATGCAGGGACTATGATCTGAAGAAGAGTGCAGAATAGAAAATGTGAAAGGTCTCTGGGGGGCTATGTGTTGGTCAGCTCACCTGGCACATATGATTTACAGCAGGGAACACTGAAGTCAGGCTGAGAAGGGAGCTCAGAGTTCTACGGTTGGAAGCTTCTAGATGAAGCTGAGGCCCTCAAGACAACAGAATTGACTCTCAGCCTCTAGGTACTGTAAAGAAATACAACTTTGGGGGAAGGTTGACATCCAGTACCCCCTCCTATTGCTGAATCTTTTTGCCCAGTTTTGTAGTCAGATCCTTCCGGAAGGAAAGGAGCATAAGTCTTGTATGCTTAGTCAGTTCTCCTAATGTATGAGGCAAGCTCACGTGTCGCCAAGTTTATATAATCACAGACTCTTAGGGAAAGAAAGGGCCTTACAGTCCTCATACACCACACCCTCAGCCATTGTTTAAAAACCTGCAACATCAAAAGCAGGGCATGGGGCCTAGGATGGAACCAGTGCTGGCCGGTTCCCGACTTCTCAGAGCAAACTATACTTTCATCCACCTCAGCTAGTTCAGCCTCCACTGGGGTACACAGAACCCCACTGCTAAGCCCTCACCCACCCAGGACACCCCCCCCCCCCAGGCTTCCTCTCTTCCCTTCCCCTCACCTTTCTAGCTTGAACATCCTCAGGTCCTTGCAACATTTCTCATGCCTTTTGGTCTCCTCTCACTCTCATTTCTGCCCTTGCAATTTCTTTCTTTATGAGGAAGAATATTTTATGGATAAGGACTGAAGAAAGCATTTATACAGTTTTTTTTTTAAGTTACATTTTGTGAGATGTAGTACACATACCATAAAACTCACCCTTGGTCATTTCAAATACTTCCATCCTCCAAAGATTCTCTTGTGCCAACATGCACAATTTGCACAATTTGCACAATTAATCCTCATTTCCACCTCCAGCTCTAGGCAACCTCTGGTCTGCTTTCTATCTCTATAATTTTGGGATTTTTTTTAAAGGGTTGCTTTTTATATAATTTTTTTTTTTCCTATCAGCCATCTGAGAACCCATGAAACAGCTTTGTATTATAGAGCATTCCTTTAAGACAGCCTTTTTCGGCTTTGAATTTTTGCCTATAGATGCAGATAGAGTTAATAATAACAACTCATGAATGATTGTTCCAGAATGGGTTATTATATAATTTGTCTTCCTAATCACTTAAGAGTCATCCAAACAGTACAATCAGAGGCTCTCCCAAAGTATACCCTGGAGCTCTGGTCCAAATCTAGAGTACTGAATGAACTATTGATCCACCCAGCACGGCACTTCAAGGTTTTGATGCCGGGGGTCATGGGATGAGGCTGCAATGGAGCACCATGAGCCTTGGCTCTCCCCTCCTCATTCCTCTGCCTCGCAGACCCTCCAAGCTCCAGCCTGCCATTGTTCCCATCCTCAGGCCTATAAGGAACCCCTTGCCTTCTCTCCCCCAACTCAAGTCCAAACCCACTCTTTGAGATCCAGCCCAGGTCTCTGAAGCTTTCACTGACCACACTCTTCAGGACCTTGAAATGCCACATATTCCAAATATGCCTCAAATGCCACATATTCCAGTTGCTCATGACACTGTCTATGACCATAAACGACTTGAGAGGGCGACCTCATGGTTAAACCTCCCTTACGGTTCCCACAGCCTTAGACAAATGGGCTGTCCTGACCCTTAACCCCTGCCCCCTGCCCCTTGACTTCTCCCTCCTTCGAGCCCCTCTAGGTCTTTGAACTTCTGACTTATTTCATAGTCTTTTGAGTGCTTCATTATGTGGCCAGTGTCCTGTGGACAGTAGCTTACTCATCTTTGGTCTTCCTCTGGGGCTTGACGACACTGCTTTGTACATAATAATAACAGCAAAATAACAACCACCCACATTTGTGTATCACTTCACAATTTTGAAAGTGCTTTTATATCTTTTCTATGGTCTGACCCCATGTAGTCCTGTGATAAAGGTATGATTATTATACTCCTTTTACAGACAAGAAATCTATGCCCAGGGCCCCTACTTCTAAGATATTCTGGTGCAAAGTGCCAGCACTCTGCTATACCAACCTACAACACAATAAATCATCATTGAATTGATTTAATGCTACTTTGTTGGCCGTGTCGATATGGATGTGGGTACAAGAAGTAAGAACCAGGGTAAGGTTGTTCTTTGTGTAGATTTTGTTGCTGTTCATGTATTCATTATATATTAATCCACTTATTCATTCAACAGACAAGTCCAGAAGGCCAACTGTAGCCCGGTACCAGGCACTGGTTAAGCATTGGGAAAGCACATGAACTTGTGCTCAGGTTGCTTGCTGTGTTATGAAGGAGACACACAAGTAAAGCTGAAATGGGAATATAAAAAATATATAGTGTTGGGACTGTGGGAACCTAGATGAGGTCTTGAACCTAGATGGCAGCTTGGGGATGTCAGTGAGGATTTCTCAGCAAAGATGTCTCCTGAGCTGAGTCTTGAAAGGCAGGCAGGAGTTAGCCAGGTTTTCTTTTCTCTTCTTCTTCTTCTTTTTTTTTTTTTTTTAAGATTTATTTATTATTGACACACACACACACACACACACACACACACACACACAGAGGGGTAGAGACACAGACAGAGGGAGAAGCAGGCTCCCTGCAGGAAGCCCATTGTGGGACTTGATCCCAGAACCCCCGGATCATGACCCGAGCCAGCCACTACCTTCCCCTGTGTTTCCTTGGAGCTATATAGCTCCCCCCACCTCACAGGGCAGAAGCATCAGGCCCACCTTTGCCTGAAAAAGCCCATGGTAGCAAAGAGGAGGGGAGTGGAGGAGAGAGAGAGTATCAAAGCTCCAGATACACAGGCTGACTCACTGAAGCAAGATCCAAAGCATCACTTTGAGAGTAAGGGCATAAGAAGTGGGAGATTTTAGGGAAAAAAGAAATCTATAAAATTCAAAAGCAAAATGTTCCTTTTCCACTGAGCTTTAGGAATGCTTTCAGTAAATCTTGCCTTAGGCAGGAAAATTGGTGCCACAGTTCTAGAGTTTGGGACCTCAGGTCCCCTTGTGTGTCTTTCCCTCAGATGGTTTATTACTCCCAGTTTGCAAAACACTGTCACATATAGTGTCTCATTTAAATCTCACAACAAGCCATGATGTCAGGCTGTCATGACAACAAGGCTGCTGCATTTCACAGGTGAAGACACAGAACACCAACTGCTCTGAGTCGAAGTGGACAAAGATAATCTCTATTTAGAGCTTCCTATAAAAATATCCCTCAGCTAGGTACACCAAAAGCACCTATGCCAGGCTCCTACCCAGAGAAAACTCTTTGAATCAGAACAAGGAAAGCCAGAAGAAAGCAAGCATGTTCCTATCTATCATCACTGAGTTTATGGCTCTCTCTCTCTCTTTCTCTCTCTCTCTTTTTTTTTTTTAAACTTTCTTGAGTTTATGGCTCTTTAAACACATCTGCTACCAAAGGCTGCAGGAGGGTAAACACAACATGTCCAGGAAGTCCTGGGATATCACTGAGGCCAGCACTTGACCACAACTATGTGAGCTTGAAGAGCCTGTCTTGATCAGAAAGTCCAAAAGGTAGATCCACTGTGACTGGTCTTCAATGTACTTTCTTGGCTTTAGTTTATTTGGATTAAATGTCTTTTTTTTTGTTGTTGTTGTTTTCTGGACTTATTGAGATGCAGTTGACATGTAACATTGTGGAAGTTTAAGGTGTGAGATGTGATAGCTCAGTACACATATACATTGCAAAATGTTTACCTCAGTAAGGTCAGAGAACATGTGTTTACCATCACATAATTACCATTTTGTTGTTACGAGAAGAACATTAATGCTCTATACTTACAGGCACTTTCAAGTGTACAGTACACAATTTTTTTTAAGATTTTATTTATTTATTCATGATAGACATATTCATGCCTCATTCATGATAGAAAGAGGCAGAGACACGGGCAGACTCCATGCAGGGAGCTTGATGTGGGACTTGATCCCGGGACTCCAGGATCGCTCCCTGGGCCAATGGCAGGCGCTAAACCGCTGAGCCACCCAGGGATCCCCAGTACAAAATGTTTTTAAAAGAATAATTTATGGCTGAAGCAGTTGAAAAGATCCCCTGTGATATGGTCCTGTAGACACTGTGGAACAATCTGTGCCAGAAACAGGTAAAAGAGGAGCTTCAGAGGTATGCACAGTTTTTATTTCTATGGCCCATACTATGTGTAATGTTCAATGCCTTCCAAAGTACCCTACATGTTTTTCTCACATAATCCTCACAGTAAGCCTATGAGGTGAGAATTTTTATCTCCGTTTACAGGTAAGGAAACCGAGGCCTAGAGAGGCTGTGACTTTCGCCGTGTCACAGAATGGATGTGTGGCGGCAATGGATTAAAAATCACATCTGTTTTTCAAAGCTAGAGTTTGTGCTTTTGCTCCTCCATTCATTCTCTCTCAAGGAATTTAGCTCTTGATTAGACACTTTGTGTTACTCTTTTATTATTCTTTGATTTTCCTGTCTTGCCTTCCACATCTTCTGCACCACAGAGCACAATGATTACTTTGCAAAAATAAAACTAACTTTTATTGAGAAGACAGTACTCGGGGCACCTGGGTGGCTCAGTTAGTGAAGTGTCTGCCTTTGGCTGGGGTCATGATCCCGGGGTCTTGGGATCAAGTCCCTTGTCGGGCTCCCCGCTCAGTGGGGAGTCTGCTTCTCCCTCTTCTCTGCCTTTCCCTCCTGCTTGTGCTCTCTCTCTCTCTCTCTCTCAAATAAATAATTTTTTTTTAAATCAAAAAAAAAAAAAAAGAGAGAAAGAGAGAAGGAAGTACTTGTCAATCACTGTGCTAGGTACTTTGTGGTAATTTATGAGATGGTTATTGTTTGTATCCTTTATTTGTTAGGTCTTTACAAGCAATCCTGGATGAAATAGAAGTACATCAAGAACAAATAGAAGCCAGCCATTTCCACTTTCTTCCCCCAAAGTAACCATTTTTAATAGATTTGTGGGTATTTTCTCAGATGTGTTCCTTAGCATTTAAAAATATGTGTTGAGGACAGGTACAAATATATCATGTTACTCCCATTTACAGATAAGGACAGAGGTTCAAAGAGGTTGAGCAATTGTCCAAGACAGAACAGTAGGCGAGGGGATCCCTGGGTGGCCCAGCGGTTTAGTGCCTGACTTTGGCCCAGGGTGTGAACCTGGAGTCCCAGGATCGAGTCCCGCATCGGGCTCCCTGAATGGAGCCTGCTTCTCCCTCTGCCTGTGTCTCTGCCTCTCTTTCTCTCTGTGTCTCTCATGAATAAATCAATAAAATCTTTAAAAAAAAAAAAAAAAAGGAACAGTAGGCGAATGGACGGAGCCGGGATCACAAGTCAGGTCTTCAAATGCCCGGCCCATGACTCAACCCATCACCTCTCCAACCAACCTGTGGTCTCAACCCAAGAGCCACATGGAACGTTGCTCTGGGGCCAATAGCTGGCTTAATGCGAGCACATATGACATGCTATCAGATAAACTGCTTCAGATTCCTTGTGGACTTTGGTTTGTCTATTTGAGAAAAGAAGGTAAACATGACTTCACCCTACTTCAACCACAGTGGTGCCCAGAGAATGAAGTAAATAATGTCTGCAGCACACGCCCGAGCTCCAAGGAAGGAGGCTCTACTTGGATGCAGCGGGTAGGGGATGGGAACACACCGTGCTCTCATGCAGACATGCCTATGCAGCCTCCTTTGGAGAGGTACACCCTTGTTCTAGGGTTTCTTTCCAGCTGACTCATCCTGTGACCTTGAGAAAGTTCCCCGTCTCTCTGCACCTTTGTTTCACACTCCACTGTAAACCAGGGCTAATAATACTTTCTACCTTGCTCATAAGAAAGGAAATGAACAGACAAGTTCATAGAGCACATTCTTATATAGCTGGGGCCTGAGTGCCTGCATCTGCACGAGGCAGGTGAGGTGACTGGGGGACCATTTAGCTCATTTTAGATGAAGGGACCTGTGGAAGAAAAGAAGACAGTTCAGCAGAAATGCATTTCTCTAAGGAAACTGTTTCTTAGATCCCCGCCTTTGTGAAATTTTTACCTCATGCCTTTGTTAAAATGCTTTGCTTCTCCTGAAACGTCCTCCCCCATCTCTTCTTGTGAAACTGTACCTGTCATTCAATGGCCCGCTGAAATGCCACATTTCCGTGACGTTTGCCTCTATTCTTTCAACTAAGCACCGTATCTCTTTCCTCTAAATCCTCCGAACAGTGTTTATCTTCTCTTAACCTCATATATTGCCAGGAATTTCAGTGATTAAAAATAAAACCCAAATCTAAAAAAAAAAAAAAAAACCCACAAAAAAACCCAAAAAACAAATCTCATTCTCTTAGATTATAAGTATACTAAAGGTAAGAATAATACCTTATTTCTCTAACTTCCTAAGCTATGAACACAGCATTTTGCACATAGTAACTGCCTAATAATTAATAAGCCATAATTAATTGCTGAATGAATACATGAAAAGATGGAATTTTCGTATAGAGGAAAAGTTGGAAGTAGTAGTGACGTTCTGGTGAAGACGAACTGCATGGAGTACCAAAGAATTTTTGCTGAACAGTGTTGACCTTTTAAATTCCTGCCTATCAATGGACCCATCAATCCATTGATCCTTTGAACAGACAGTACCTGAGCATCTCTTAGTGTAGGATGCTGTGTGAGATTCTTCAGTAAAGAACTCTGCAGGTCCTGAGTACTTGTGGGCCTTTGCTGGTCTCGTGTTGCCTCCAGTTTCTGGGCAGAGTTAAGGAGTCGCATTTGTGTCAAGACACCTGAGTTCTAATCTTGGTTCTGATTCCTGCTAGCTGTGCAACCTTGAGCAAGTCATCTCACAAATCTCAGTTTCGACTTAGGTATAACGTTAAATTGATAAAGAGGGGGATAATACCATAATGCCTATTTTGTCTGACTCTCAAAGGTATTGGAGACAATCATAGGTTGACAATATTTTGCCTTCTTTAAGATATGTGTGTAATGTGTACATACACATAGATTTTTAAGTTAAGGTGTGCAGTGTATCATATACAGCCATCAAATTTTAAACACTGCCCTGAATTATCTTAGAAAAGCTCAGGGGACGCCTGGGTGGCCCAGCCGTTGAGCATCTGCCTTTAGCCCAGGGCATGATCCCCAGATGGAGTCCTGCATCAGGCTCCCGGCATGGAGCCTGCTTCTCCCTCTGCCTGTGTCTCGGCCTCTCTCTCTCTGTGTCTCTCATGAATAAATAAATAAAACCTTAAAAAAAAAAAGAAAAGCTCAGTAGGTCCAATATGTGATACACACTTTTGGGACAATACATGGCAATTATTTGTTATAGATCTTTATAGTGAAAGCTAAAAAACTTTCAAAAAGTACAATTCTAAATTTCACTGGAAAACATCCACCATATGGTTACATGACATGACCTTTTCTGGTCATTGTCATTATACACACACCATGTTGCATATCAATGTGTGTATACTAGCTGGTGTTCCAGTTTTATTTTTAGGATTATTTACAACCCACCTTTCCATATTTACAGTTTTAATGGCAGTATTCTTCATCTATCTACCTACTATCATAATCAATTTCATTATTTCCTAATTGTTGGTCATTTGAGTAATTTTCAGGTTTTCATTATTACACATAGCCTATTTTTAATCACATACAGATTCCTACCCGCCACCTAACACATTCTTGGCTTGGCTCCCTCTACTGTCAGTTGATATATACCCAAGAAATGCCAACTCATTTTATTATTAGCCCAAGCAAAACAGAATTAGGAAGGAACCACAAATGTTTTGTTTCAAAAATTAGACTGTGCATTTCCAAGATGATGTGTGAACGATTTCCTTTGGGTGAAGGGAGATCTGGACCATTGCACACAGCCTCAATTCATACTTCTATATGCCAGGGGCTTTATACATTTATCGACTATTTATTGGGAACCTTCAATAAATCAGGAACTGTTCTTGGCTGAGGACAAAAGGAATAATCCTTACCCTCAGGGAGCTTACAGTTTAGTAAAAGATCCAGTCCAGCAAACAGGCAATGATAAGGTAGCTTGACAAGCACTGCTCGAGCAATAAATTCCACATGGGGGAGCAGATTAATGCCAGTCTTGTTGGGGACTCTGGGGAGAAGTGTCACAGAAACTGAGGCCTAAGGACCAGTGGGCATTAACCTGGGGGAATCATCCAAGCATGAGAAACAATGTTTACAGAAGCCAACTGAGCCAGAGGAATTTTTTTTTTAAGGGAATACAAAGTAGATACAATCAAAGTAGTAGTAAACTGAATTAGGGTACAGATGGAGATGAGAATGGAAAGGTAGGCTGTAACCAGATTAGGAAGGGCTTTATAAACCCCATTAAACAATTTGGATTTGAAAATATCTGGGGTTAGCTACTTTAGAAAACAGCTTGGCAGTTTCTTAAAAAGTTAATTTGATAAAGAAGTTATATGTGGCCCAACAATTTCACTCATGTTTGCCGGGAGAGCAAAAATATATATCCATGCAAAAACTTACACGTAAATGTTCATAGGAGCATTATTCATACTAGGTAAAAGGTAGGAACAACCTAGTGAGGAGATAAACAAAGGTGGTGTAACCACGACGGAATAGTATTCAGCCATAACAAAAGGAACAAAGTACAGATGCGTGTTACAATGTGGATGAATCTGGAAGATGCTTTGCTATGTGAAAGGAGTCAGTCAAAACACTACATATTGTGCAATTCCATTTCTATAAAATTGTAGAATAGGTAAATGTATATAGATGGAACTAGGGGAAGTTGGCTAGAAATAGGGAGTGACTACTAGTGGGTATGGAGTTTCCTTTAAGGTGACGAGGATATTTTAAAATTGATTGCTGATGGTCGGACAGGTCTGTTGATATACTAAAACCAAGGAACTACACACTTTCAGTGAGTAAATTATATGAGATATGGATTTTATCTCAATGAAGCTGTTAAAAAAATCTATGGAATACAGCCATAGATACAATCTTGCATATATTATATGCAAGATTGGCTTTCAGCCCCCTTCCAGCAGACTCAAACAGAAATATAGCAGTATGTCCTGAGTCAAGCACCCAAGGTCAGTTTCCCCTATTGGCTTATTAAAGCCAGTATTTGAATAACTTCAAAGACCATTTTTTTTTAGACCATATTTTTTAAGCTCAAATTAGGAGCTGTCTTCTGTCCAGGGTCAAATAAGATGCAAAGAAAAAGAAATATTTGAATGCAAGACTAGCTTAAAATGCAGCCTGCATAGCCATAACATGTTTCCCTCTCAGTAGCAAGTACCAGGAAGCAGTCTGGTTCCGCGGACAGATAAGCGGACAGACAGGTGGACAGACAGGGTGGCACTCACCACTTACTGCTGTGTGTTCTTAGCAAGTTCTGACTCTCATCTGAAAAATGAGAATAACTGAATAAATACATTTTCCATATGGTAGATTACAGATAAAAATCGTGTAAAGCGCCTGCTGGGTGCAGGGTAGGATCTCAATAAATAGTAGTTGTCATTATTAATATGACGATCTTAAGTTTTCAAAAAGAGATTTGATGCAGTGCCAGAGAGCAAATGTTCTGATTCTCTGCTTTTTTGTACTCTCTTCTAGTTCCTAGATCTGTTCTAGCGACATAAATCAATCCTGCCTCTTGGTAAATGTTATTTTAGACTAAGTATATTTTAGGTTTGTTCCCTTAATGAATTGGGTGATTTCAAACTGACAGCAATTTGATCTAATTTGCTGGCAGATTATGCAAGAAATAAATATTTTATTGAAATGCAAAAGCTAGTCAGTCAGTTTTTGCACCACCTTCCTCCCCACCCTTGCGTGTGGGGAGTGAGGAAGGGTAGTAGGCATGGAAGTGGGTAAAGTTTTGTTTCTGACTCAGATCCAGTTGGCATGAATCTGAAAGACCTCCCTGTATGGCTTGATCTTGGCCCTAATGCTCTCTTCCAACCGGTTTCTGCACTGTCAGCAACTTCTCTTCCCTGTAGTGAATCTTGACCTTCCCTAAACCTTTTCTCCTCTGAGGTGTCCATCACCCTCTGGGGTTTCCAAATGGCCCACAAGGGTAAACCAGAGATCCATGCAGACAATGTAAGGGCAGAGGGGAGTAGTTAGGGTTTCCTCCAGCCTAGGGCAGGGAGGCAGGGCAGGTGGGGGAGGGCCTGGCACTCCTGCTGAGGGCCCCAGGGGGACTTGGCTGGCTTGGCGGCATTCCTTTTGTCTTTTCTCCAAAAGATGCTCCTGGGAGCCAACCAGAAAGCTTTCTGTGTTCATTTTGTATCTGGGGAGCAAACACACAGCTTTGGCAAGGGAGCATCAGACCTATAATAATAATTCAGATCTCTGACATTAAAGTGCAAAAAACATTTTCCATGACAGCTTAAAATTAATCACCACCACTTGCTGCTAGAGATCCCTCTCCTTTATGCAGTGCCAGCTTGGGGACAACTGTTAAGGCAGCCACATGGCTTCCAGGGAGAGAGCGTGAAGTCTGCACAGACAATCCACAAGCTGATTCTCTCCATTCTCTCTTTTGTCCCAGGGAGGATGTGTCTTCCACTAAGAGAGTAAGACGGGGCTGGTAATTGCTCACAGAGAACAGGCCACAACTGACTCTTACGGGTGGGATTTTAAATGCATCTGGAGCTCTTAGTGACATTGATAAACCACCAGAGACGCCAGCTTTGCAACTGAATGTTCCGGAAATTGTTCCTATGGTCTTTGAACTCATGTCAAGGGAAAAGAAGGGAGTCTGTGCATGATCATTTTCTTTATCTTGCTGATGAAAATTAATAATCAAACAAATTCTACCCAGACAAGGTCAAAGTAGAATTGTTCAACACACACTTATTTGTTTATTATTATTTATTTATAGAAAGATTTGAATTAGTTCCTGCTGATGGTAAAAAGTGGAAATTGTTTCGGAGGGCCAACAGTGAAACATGAAAATTCTTTCTCTTTCTCCCGATTCCTTCGTCCCATTCTGTAGAGGTTACCACTATAAACAGTTTCCTTTATATCCTTCAAGAAACTGTTCTTGCGCATATAAGCCAATTGTATATGTGTATTTTGTGTGCATGTGTATATATATTTGCACCATACAGGGGCTTTTTTCACTTAGTGATGTATATTGGACACCTTTTCACACCAGAGCCTAGAAATCTACTTCATGTTTTTAATGTTACATAGTGTTCCTTGGTGAGCTTGTGCATTATTTATTTATTTGGCCTTCCGATTCTGGGTGTTTGAGGTGTTTTTTGTTTCTTTGTTTGTTTTCTTGGTTTGTTACTATGAACAAAACCACAAACCTCATTTTTGGAGATTAATCTGTTTACACTTATGCAACTTTGTTTGTTAAATAAATTCCTAGAAGCGGAATATTTAGGTCAAAAGGTACGTGCAGTTTAATTTTTGAAAGATTGTGAAGTTATTCTCTAACCAGACAAGAAACGTATACCGAAAGCTCTCTCTGTGCTCAGCATTGTGCTGGGTGCTTGGGATAAAAGGTCACAGTCCTTTTCCTTGACAAGCTCACAGGAGACACACAGCCAATAAATTATTGTAATGTAATGTGGTAGGCACCATAATAAGGGTTTTATGACGCTCATCACTTTCCTGTGTTAGCCACTAGTTTTATTACCTCCCTGTGAATTTTAAAAGAGATTTTTGAAGTGTTCTTCATTCTAGAGTAAATTTTCAGGCTATGATATGTTTCCCAGGTTAAACAAGAAAAAAACAAGGGCACCTGGGTGGCTCAGTCGGTTAAGCATCTACCTTCAGCTCAAGTCACGATCTCAAGGTCCTGATGTTGAACCCTGCATCAGGCTCCCTGCTCACTGGGAGTCTGCTTCTCCCTCTTCCTCTGCCCCTCCCCCTGTTCATCCTTTCTCACTCCCTCTGTCAAATAAATGAACACAATCTTAAAAAAAAAAGAAAAAAAAGAAAGAAGGAAGGAAAGAGAGAAAGGAAGAAAGAAAAACAAAAGCAAAAGGTCAAGGTGGAATTGGCAGGAGCTTCATGGATGAGATCCAATCAATATTTAAGAATCTCCGAGGCCCAAGCATCCCTGTGCCTATTACACCATTTAATCTTTATGAAGTTATGATTATTCCAATTTTACTGATGAGGAAGCTGTGGCCAGAGGTATATAAGGAATTTGCTCAAAGCTGTACTATTAATGAATGATGTAGTTTGCACTGGAGTCTGGGGTCCCTTTGATGGCAAACCCAGGGCCCTTTCTACAGAGCAGCTTGGTCATGCCACAGTGAGTCACGCGTCCCTGAGGATTTTACACCATGGCCTTCACAACAACCTTGAGTTTACCAAGTAAAGGCATAGTGCCAAGAATGGAGAAAAACAAGTAGGAGGAAGACCCACTACATGCTTTTGGAAAGCTCACTGCTTAATAGGTAGAAAGTCTCCATTTGAGTATACATGAACCATAAGACAGTCATCCTGACCTATGTCATTCCAGACCAGTGCCATGGCCCTGAGGAGAGGTTGATTCTCGAGAATTAAGAAGATAGCTTTTTTGAAGGAGCAGAGGGTGGTTTGGGAGGAGGTGGGGAGCGTGGAGCTGTCAGGACAGCATGGTCAAGGCATGGGGACAGCCAGTGTGCTTAGGTGGCTGGAGCTTGAAATGCATGGGACTTATGTAGGAGATAGGCAGGGAGGCTAGGTTGTGCACATAGTACAGAGATGTTCAAGGCCACATCCACAAGTCTGTACTTTCTTTGTTAAGTATGAAAGTGTTTTTGAACAGGAAAGTGACATGAACTAACCTGTGTTGCTGAAGAATGAAAGTCAACGGTATGCAGGGAAGATTGGACAAGGGCACGCTTGGAGACAGGATAATCAGTTAGGGGATCATGGTGGCAGTCTGCATGGAAGTCTTCCTGGCTGGAGGAGATGGCCATCGAGAAGGGATGGACAGGGAAGGGTCTGAGCTGTGGTGGAGCTGGATCCCACATGATTTGATCTAATAGGTTTGTTGAAGGGAGGGGGGAGAAAATATGAGATTTCTAGCCCAGACTGAGTGGTTAGGCTATTAATGGAGATAGGGCACACAAGAGAGAAGCTTTTGACAGACAGGTGGAGATTAGGAGTTTAGCTTTGGTGTGTGGACCTTGAAACCAGGTGGGAACATACCCGTGGGATGTCTAAAAAGCAGTTGGAAAATACAGCCTGGAGTTTGGGAGACTACCAGAGCCAGAGATGCAGATTTAAGTCATCTATAGAGATTGTATAAAGCTAAGGGTGATTGTTTGGAAGAAGAGGACCAAGAAGCAGATCAATGGAGAAGGCTTAAATTTAAGCAATAATTGGGGAAAGAAACTAAGGAAGACAACTGAGGGGTGGGTGAGGATGCAGGTAGTATGGCAACCAAGGAAAGGAATTTTGAGAGACAGCAGTCAAAAGTTTGTGTATTCTAGAAATTTAAGAAGACGTGAGTCGAATGTCACTAGTTAATTAATATGTTGAGTGTCATAATTGGGAAACTTTTAAGATAATGGGCCTACTGGAGTGGAAAGTGAAGTTCGTTAGAAACAAATTTGCAAGTGAGTGGAAGAGGGAGGGAGAGGTAACTTAGGTTAACTCTTTCCTCAGGGACAGTGGGAAGTGGAATCCAGCTGACATTATCTGAACTACTTCTGCTCCATCATTGTGACTGGCTCAGAAATCAGGCCAAGAATAAAATCTATGGTTGGGGATATCTGAGGATTTAGCTCCAAGGACCTGAGTCCAAAGTACAGAGCTCAAAGAGTATGGCATGCTTCTCCTTCCCTCAAACAGTGTTTCAGAGTTTTTCTAATAGGAGACAGCTGAGTCATAATCTATTAAGCCAAGTACAGCTTGAGGGGAGAGTCTGGGACAGCTGGTTCTCAGAGGCCAGCAGGGCAGTCATGATCATCCTGGGCCAATAGGCCTTTCTGTAAGAGAATGGACCCACCATCATGTTGGGGTTCTTTATTAGTGAGCAGTCAAGGCTCTGGAAAAAAGAACCATCTAGAGTAAGATAGAGGGCAGAGACAAAGCAGAAGCCCCCCTGGGCCAGGGATGTGGGAGAGACCAGCACAGTGGAGATCTTTTGTGGGTCCCATTGGTAGCAAAACTGCCTCCAGGAACACGAGAACACAAAAGAACACCCTTTAGGGTATAGGCTGATGATATACAACCACAGAGGAAGATTTATAGTTTATAGTCAAGCCAATGAATCTTAAGCTTTGGGCCTCTCCCTTACTTAGTCCTCTTCCAACACCCTTTGGTGGGGGTGGGGGTGGGGGAGGCCCTGGAAATGTGTTTCACAGGAATATTACATGTTTTTTTTTTTTAAGGGAGATTTTCTTTTTTTTTTTTTTCTTTTATTCATTTATTCGTGAGAAATACACAGAAAGAGAGAGGCAGAGACGTAAGCAGAGGGAGAAGCAGACTACCGATGTGGGACTCGATTCTGGGACCCGGGATCAAGACTTGAGCCAAAGGCAGACGCTCAACCGCTGAGCCACCCAGGCGTCCCATGGACATTACATGCTAATACAACTTTCAAAATTAAGACATGTTAGCTCCGGTTGACTAGGGCTGCTGTCCATTGGCTTGTTCTTGCTCTCAGTCATATTTTCCTGTTGGTAGTGTTGGTAGTATTGGGATGGCTGTGGGCATTTTGGGGATTCGGTTAAGGGGGAATTGACTTGTGAGTGTAATCTGGGTTTAATGGAATAGATTTCTGTGGTTCACAGTCACTTCCACTTCTACTAAGTTACTGCTGGCCACCAGGTATGGTGACATGAAGGTGTGCAGTTAGAAGACTTATCAGTGTACAGATGTGTCCCACTACACCCACTACAGATGTGTCCCCCCAGAAGTGGGAGGAGAGTGGAAGAGAAACAAGCCTTGAAATATAAAGTCAAAATTAAGTCTGTGGAAAATTCTTCCAAATTCTATAGCTCATATGAAAGAAATTTGATAAAGGACCTTAGAAATTTAATGACAGCTCTAGAAATTAGGATTATCAATAATAAAAAAAACGAATTTCAAAGAAACTTCAGGAAATGTCAGGAAAAAAAAGAGGGGTTTATCTTTCTCTTCTCTCTATAAATTATATTACAAAGTCATTTTCAGATCAAGAAACGATCAAAGATAAGGCAGTAAAAAATAGAGGAAAGATGAATTATAGAGGGATATTAGGCAGCAAATTGACAAAAACATACTATTACTCTCTCTGGATTTTTTTGGGTCAGCTTTTCTAGATGCATCCACTTTTAAAAATTGCTGTTTGTTGTGGTTTATTTTCTTGTTTTCATGAAATATTTATTTTCATGTCCAATTTTAATTTTATCCTTTTTCTTTGAAAGTAGTTTCCCTAAATTGTACTAGCAAAAGACTTTATAAAACCTGGATCTGCCCTCCTTGATGTTGCTTATTTATGGTACCAGAAGTGTTATTGGATGTGAAAGGATCTTTGTGTGTCTAAATAAGGAAGAAAATCTAGATATTCAAATATGTAGTCTCTATTCTACTGTAACCTCTACTTGATACCACAGAGAGAGGCAGATCTATGAGTCATTCTGCATAGTAATGAAGCCGACTGAGAGTGAATTCTAAACACTTTAATAGGCAAATTTTTTGGAAGAAAGGTGTACTTAGCACAAGTGCACAATAAATATTTGCTGATTTGAGGAAAGATGGTGTGTAAATATACAGTGTTTCCTGTAAGAAGATAGGGAACTTTTTTTTTTTTTTAACCCAAGGGAAGCTAGTAGTGGTAAATATAATCATCACAGTTCCTAGTGACCTTCTCATTGCTTCTTGTCATCTAGCCGATTTTCCTCTAATTAACTGGTATCCTCTAGGGTAAAAGGTGGGCCCAGACAATGGGGTAGAAGAGATTACAGCCTGCATTCATTCATCAAACGTTTGTTGACTATCTACTAAAGCTAGCTAGCATGGCCTCCTGGTCAGCAGCACATCTCTTCTATTTTTCCAATTAATCATGCAAGATCACATATGCCCAATGTAACAGGAAGTACATCTTCTTCCTCTTGAGGCATCTCTGATTTGTCCAAGAACATTAGATCAGTCTAAAATGCTAGACTAGTTCTGGTTCTGCCAGCAGGGAGAACAGTAGTTAAATCAGTGTACTGCTAACATTGCTTCTTTAACAGCCCCCCTATTGCTGTTAAACTGGTCCCACTCAAACCTATGGATGCTCATCCATTATGTTGATGGTGCATGGCTTATCCAGACCCCCCATTAGTGGTAGTAGTACCTCAACTTCGGACTCCAAGTTTAGAACTCTTTTAATTAACACTTGCATACTTAGGCATTACTCCAAAGCAGGACCCTGTTGCCAAGGAGGTTAACTTCATAGCATTACCTATTCTTCTAGGAAGCTCTCCCCCAGGAAGGTGGATCTAGGCCACCAGTTCAGATTCCCCTCCCTATGGTAGGTAGTCCACCTCTGAGAGTTTCCTTGCCAGCATCAACTTCATCAGATAGTTTCTAATAATGTTGAACTCCAATAAGAAAAGAATTGGGGTCTCAGTCCATTTGCTTGCTCCCAAAAGAATGCTTAAACTCTTTGTGGATTTATTCATTTCATCTCCTCTTAGACCCCTGAAATAAGAACAACTACCAAATAGCTTTGCAGACTGAGGAGCATTCAGTGGACTCAAGTCCGCTCAGCCCACAGATTGGCAGCCTGTCACACATATAAAAATGCTAGGTTCTGAATCCCCAGGTACCCCATTTCATCTACTATAACTCAGTACAAGATAAAAGACACAATCTGGCTTTCAAGGAGCACACAGACTATAAATAAATAGTTTCAATAAAGTGTAATACATGATTATGCAGCTTGCAAAGCATACACGGAGTGCTAGGGAACCACAAAAGAGGGGCTCATAAATTAGCCAGGACAAACAACAGTCTGAGTGACAAAGACAGACAGCCACCATCTGTGCTGAATTCTGAACTGTCCCTCCTCTCTGAGTCTAGCTCATTATCTTTGAACAAATAATGTACCTCTTTGCTCATTTCCTGGGTGCTTTCTAGCAGTAGGGGGTTTACCTTGGTTTGGGACTAAGATGAAGCAAATTTTTAGGGGTTACAAAAGCTTTAGTAATTGAGATTAATATGTGTTTTTGAAAATAATGATAAATTATGGGTTATAGGCAGTGCCTGACTTTATAAGTAGAGTTTTATTGGAACCAACATCAGGATTAGGATAAGGTCAGTGAGGCAGGGTTATGAAAGTACAGGTTTGGATCTTGTCTTTATTTAAAATTGTGATGTATTGTCTGTCATGGATTTTTGCCTTAATTTTGACTTTTTAACATCTTAAAACATTGTTTATCTTGATTTCTGAGGTTTTGGTGCCCTGTAAGTTATGTGCCTTGATGGAGAGAGGTGAGTGGGGAATGGACTAGATGGGTATTAAGGGGTGCACCTGTTGTGAAAACTGTGTGTTGTAAGTGGCAAATCACTAAATTCTACTCCTGAAACCAGTATTACACTACATGTTAATTAAAAAGAATTTCAGTAAAAATTTGAAAAAAGAAAACACATGAACTAAATGCCCTTGAGTGAGTGAATGGATACACACACTGTGGTATACATCCATACAAAGGAATAGTATTTAGAAATAAAAAGGAACACGTATTGATATAAAAAAAATTATGTGCCCAAGGCGAATGCCTCACTTGCCTCACCCTCGTCTTGGTCCTGGGTCCACTCCTATCAGCCTTTCAGATGGATTTTGTCATGTCTGTGTCATCAGTTAAACACGGCTGAGATGGCTGACATAGCTATAGAATTAGAAGGTATGCTAGGTTCTACAAATGAAAAGAACAGCTTCCTAGGAGAGAAAATATTCGATGATTTCTTTTGATTTGACAGTTTGGGGAAGATGTCTTTGAAGAAATAGCATTTGAAATAATCTCAAATTTCATGGAAAGCTATAATAAGAATGGCACAAGAATCTATACCCTTTACTCAAATTTGACAACTTCTTTTGTGTTTATTTTAATTTTTTAATTTTTATTTCTTTTAAAGATTTTATTTGTTCATGAGAGACACAGAGAGAGAGGAAGAGACACAGGCAGAGGGAGAAGCAGGCTCCATGCAGGGAGCCTGATGTGGGACTCAATCCTGGGTCCCCAGGACCAGGCCTGGGCTGAAGCCACCCAATCTGCTCCATCGTGTATATTCTTAAATGCTTATTTTAATAGTTGGTTTGCTAGCTTTGAGGAATGTTTTTTTTTTTTTTTTTAGTAGTCTCTATACTCAATGTGGGGCTTGAGCTTACAACCTTGAGATCAAGAGTCACATGCTCTTCCAACTGAGCCAGCCCCAAGGAAAGTGTTTTGACTTTCCATTATTATGGACATAGAAATCACTAAACTTATTCTACTTCTTACCCACTTTCTCTTTTCCTTTACAAATGTTTGTTAATTACATAATTTGTGTGTCAACAGGAAACATAATTTTACATCATTTCCAATTATTCTAATGTGTAGAATTATTTTATGCAAAAAATTTTATTTTTAAATATATTTTTTCAGATTTTATTAATTTTAGAGAGAGAGAGCAAGCACAAGCAGGGGAAAGGGCAGAGGGAGAAGCAGACTCCCCACGTGAGCAGGGAACCCGACACCAGGCTCAATCCCAGGACCTTGAGACCACTATCTGATCTGAAGGCAGATGCTTAACCGACTAAGCCACTCAGGCATCCTAGAAATATTTTAGTCTAGAGTGTGTTTAAGTTTGCTGCCAATATTTTTTTTCACAATTTCCCTGATTATCTCTTAGTTGATCATCCCTTGGTAGTTTCCCCAAGAAAAGGCTCATAGAATTGATATTCCCTGAATTCTCTCACATTCAGGTCTATCTGTTGTCTTTATAGTTGAAAGATAATTTGCATATAAAATCCTTGGGTAAAATTTTTTCCTTGATGATATTTTAAATATTGCACCACAATCTTCCGGCATTGACTATTGCTGTAGGGAACTCTGAGGCCAGCCTGATTTCTCTCCCCTATAAGTGACTTGATCATTTTTTTAAAAAAGATTTTATTTATTATTTAACAGAGAGAGAGAGAGAGAGAGAAAGTGTGTACAAGCAGGCAGAGGGAGGAGAAAGAAGATTCCTGGTGAGCAGGGAGCCAGACATGGGGTTCAATCCCAGGACCCTCAGATCATGACCTAAGTTGAAGGCAGACACTTAACTGACTAAGCCACCCAGGCATCTCATGACTTGATCATTTTGTTTGACATATTCACCAACTATTAATACATTGCCACATGTGCTTTCTCTCTCTCTTTCTATTTTTTCCTTTCTCCCCGGAAGATTAAGGAAAGAGAGGTGATAAACAATAGTTTGGAGTCTCTGAAAAAATGAGAGAAGATGGGATTAAAGACCCACCTGGAGGAACTGGACCTGGGAGAAGAAGGTACGCTGCAAGTAGAGAGGAAAAAATGGATGTAGTAGCAGGTAGGAATACAGATTTAATGGTGGGAAAATTAGGAAAGTTTTGTTTGGTGACTTATATGTTCTAAATTAGGAGTAGGGCAAGGCTAGTGCTATGAACTGATTGTGTCTTTCAGTCCAAATTCCTAAGTTGAATCTTAATGACCAACGTGACAGTATTTGGATGGGGAGCCTTTGGGAGAAGATTATGAGAGGCAGAGCCCTCATAATGGGATTAGTGTCCTTAGAGGAAGAGATGTAAGAGCTTGCTTCCTCTCTCTTTCTCCCTGATGTGAGGATACAGCCAGAGGCCGTGGTCTACAAACCAGAAAAAGGGCTCCGGCCGGAAACAGAATCTGTCAGTTCCTTGACCTTTGTTCTCCAGCCTCCAGACCTTGAGAAATAAATGTCTGTTGTTTAAGTCAACCAGACTATGGGATTTTTGCTAAAGCAACCTGAACTAAGATAGTTACTAGCTGAGGGTGAAGGAAGATGTGGAAATGGTATGAAGTCATTTCTGTGGTAAGGAGGGTAAAACTCATTGTAACTTGGTTGAGTGGATCCTGAATGCCCATTTGATATCAGTGATCAAGAATTTAAAGGATCACCGATATGCCAAGTTGGGTGATTTTTCTCCTGCCAAGCCCAAGACACCAGTGTAAGTTGAAACAAAGCAAATTGTTGGACCTGTCCAGGGTTGAAGTGTCATAGGAGAAGGACAGTGCTGGGGAGGTAAGAGATTTTGAGAAAGTGAATGTCATACCCCATGGGACACAGCACTTGAACAGAACATTTCCTCCACCCCTGCTATATTTCTTCTGCTGGGCCACCTGATCTTCTGAACCAGATTAGAGGCCAGATCAACCACAGTCTGTGCGGGAATTCCTTTTGCAAATTTATGGTCTGGAGGAGGAGTACTCTGAGAGAAAAAGGCTTCCCTGACAACAGAAATATTTAATAGGGATTTCTCTCCCTTTTGAGCTTTTCAAGGATGTTTATATTCATATTTGGAATAAAAATAATTCCATTTCTCATAAGCATATAATTGTTTGTCTTTCTTTAAAAAGCTTGGAATAGTTCCCAAAGATGATATTGTTCATCTTTAACTACTAATGAGTGAAGAATGTGAGTTGGTAATTTTAAAGTGGGGAAATTGAGCATTGAGATAACTTGCCTGATGTTACCAAGCAAAGTAGTCACAGAGATGGAAAAAGAACACAGACATTCAGCTTTCTAGTTTCTATTTACCAGCTCGTGTTTCCATGGAGAAAAATTCAGAGAACTCCAATCAAACAGATGCTGAGCCCACATTCTATTCCTAAAGATACATGTGGACCATGTTCATCAAGTCTTGCAAAGCTTTCGGAGAGCTAGGAATGATTTTGGTGGGGGCGTGAAAGACAAGATAATTTTAGTTCGATTTTGGAAAGCATCCCATCCCACCTTGTGAGAAACTGAATTGGGTGTCAGTTTGGTGTTCACTCATTGCAGGTTTTCTGTAATACCACGTCGGCCCAGTGGGCATGCCTTGCCCCTGCGATCACCCCTTTTTATGTACTGTGCTCTCTCTTTCTTCTCCAATATGCAAACTTGACCTAGCTCCTCCCAAGAGAACCTCTTCCAAAGAGCTGTTCCTGAAACTTTGCCTTAGTAATCTCTCCCTGTAAGTCTTGTACTGAATTGCACCCAAGTTTCTGTTCATTATCAAGGGGCACACATGTGCTCTTCTCCTAAGACGTAGGGTCCTCTCAGTGGAATGCTAGGAAATGCTTAACAGTCAGTACTTTATTTTTTTTAATTCCTTGATTTGTAGGGTTTGCCAGTTTCCATGGTGTAAATACTCTCACCACGACTGATTGTAAGCTACCAACATGACAGTACTGAACACTGAATTGGGAAGGAATGTGCATGATGGTTCTAGCAAGCCGCCACAGGTTGGCTTTGACATATCAATGGCATGTTAGAGACACAGTATGCACTTCTTCCTTCTTCAGACTTTCTTGGACTCCCCCATCTGCTGGACTCACAATTGCTCTCTCCACCTTGGCTGCTACCACCGTCTCAACGTTGTCTATGAAGGCTTATCAACTGAAGTTGGCAAGATGCCTACCCTGAGCACTCTATTTAAAACTGATGGTCATAGTTCACTCTACATTCCCTTTCCTCGTGCCCCCTTCTAGTTTTTCCATAGCATCCTCATATATATTATATAATTTATTCATTAGATTTATTGGTTTTTATATGCCTCTTCCAAATAGAATGTTCTCAGGAGGGCAGGGATTTTTTTTTTCCTAAGGTTTTTTGTTTTGTTTTGTTGTTGTTGTTGTTTTTTGTTAATGTACTCCAAATGCTTTGAACAGAGGTGGTATTCAATAAACATTTGTTGAATGAGCGAATGAGGGGCTATGGATTCTACTCTCTCACTGCCCACCAAGTCCCTAGGATGGTGCAGATCACTTGGACTGAATAAATCCTTGTGGCTTGACTGACTTCTGAGAAGCTGAAGAGCGAGTCCTTGACAGCTAAAGTGGAAACAGACAGTTTTTATCAGACCCTGAAACTGCTCTCACCGAACAAGCACACAATTCTTCAGCAGGGGAAATCCAGTGCCTTCTCAGAATCGGAGAGCTTGGCAAACAGTTCTTGTTCACAGTGTGATTAAAGCATTATCTGAACCCTCCCCCTCCCCCAGGAACAGGAGAAAGAATTCATTAAGGGCTCATCAATTTAAATTTGTTTTCAGGAAGCAAAAATCAATCTGTCATCCTAAAATTCACTTGGGCTTGCACACAGAATGGTTCAATGCTGCAGAACTCACCTGCTGCTGAACTGATTAGATCCAGTAATTGGGAATGCTGACCGTGGTTCACGTAGCCCCAGCAGAATAACTGAGGGCATGTTTGGCTTGAAACAGGAGGGCCATGCTTCCTGTAGACAGAAGGCATGGAAGCTGATGGATTCCCTCAGAACGGATGAATGGTTTTGGTTTTTAGGTTGCGACATTTATTCTGATGCAACATTTATTGGAGATCTTCTATTTGCTTAGTGGTTCAGCACGCCTATGGGCGGGGGAGGAAGATTATGATTCAAGTTTTACAGATGAGGAAACTAAGACTCAAACTGAAGCTCTATGGTGCTTATATCTACATCATAACCACACTGTTAGTTAGAGGCTTAGAACAACAACAACCACTTATTTACTTCCCCGTTTGCTTATCAGCAATTTCGGTTAGGCCCAGATAAGTGGCCCTTCTATTCTCACCTGGACTCTCTTAAGCATCTTTGGTCAGCTGCATGTGTTCTGGCCGTTGGCTGGGTTAATGTGGGCAACCAGACTATGTGTTTTTCATTATCCAACAGACTAGCACAGGCTTATGCACATGGCAGCAAGAGGGCTCTAAGTGAGAGTGACTCGCTTGAAGTCTAGGCTCAGAGCTGGCACAAAGTCACTCCCACTTTATTCTTTTGGTCAAAACAGGTCATAAGCCAAGTCTAGATTTATTTTTATTTTTATTTTTTAATATTTTATTTATTTATTCATCAGAGACACAGAGATGGAAAGAGGCAGAGACAAAGGCAGAGGGAGAAGTAGGCTCCATGCAGGGAGCCCGAAGTGGGACTTGATCCCAGGACTCCAGGATCATGCTCTGGGCTGAAGGCAGGCCCTAAACTGCTGAGCTGCCCAGGGATCCCCCCAAGTCTAGATTTAAAAGGTGGGGAAACATTCCAGTTCTTGCTGAGAGTTGCTGCAAAGGGATATAACAAGGCAGTTTACTCCAGAAGGAGTAGAGAATTGACAAATCCGCCCTAATGTTTGTCCAGCTGAAGGCTTTTGTGGTTATGCTGTCTTATATGTAGTCCCCTTTTCTGAATTTCTAATGTATTTATGGTCTTGAATACCCCATTTGGTTAGCTGCATTACAAGTTATACAGCACTGAGTAAATGAGTTGCTGGTTGCCGTCTCAGCCTTGGGCCACACTGAAAGACCCTTCATCTTACTCCTTTTTTTTTTTTTTTAAGATTTTATTTATTCATGAGAGACAGAGAGAGGGGAGAGAGAGAGAGAGAGAGAGAGAGAGAGAGAGGCTCCATGCAGGAAGCCTGACGTGGGACTCGATCCTGGGTCTCCAGGGTCAGGCCCTGGGTTGAAGGCGGCGCTAAACCACTGAGCCACCTGGGCTGCCCCATCTTATTCTTTCTCCCCCTCTTCTCTTCAGGCTACTATCTTGCTTCTTAGCCACTACATCACTATTTCTAAGAATAAGGGAGTTATGGGAGTAGCTCTTATTATAGAGAACTAGTGATCTGTTCTTAGGCTTTTACCTTCTTGGTGTGAGTTTGCTATAGCCCTTAGTCAACTGGTTTAAGTAGGATATTTCTTTAGTGTATTCAAATTATGTAGGTTTGGCATGGGTTTGGGACATGCAATGAAAGGAGGGAAAAGCAATTCTGAATTGCTGGTAAGGAGAAACTTAAAGCAAATGAATGAAACACTTTATTATAGAAAGCTTGGGACAGAAGTTTAAACTAGATTTGAATTCACAATGTACCTACTGCATATTCTTTTTTTTAAAGATTTTATTTATTTATTCATGAGAGGCACACACACACACACACACACACACACACACACACAGGCAGAGACACAGGCAGAGGGAGAAGCAGGCTCCATGCAGGAAGCCTGATGTGGGACTCGATGCTGAGTCTCCAGGATCACACCACGGGCTGAAGGCGGCCCTAAACCGCTGAGCCACGGGGGCTGCCCCTTACTGCATATTCTTGAGAAAGTTACTTAACTTTCCTGAAACATAGTCTCCCCATCTATAAGAAGAGAAAAATAATACGTACTTCCACAGTTGTAAAGAGTACATGAAATAAAAATATGTAATGCTCATGGCATCTATTAAATGTTTAAAAGCACTTTGGTTTTTTTGCCTCAAGCTCTTATATTTGCCTTAAGAGAAATCCCCAAATCCTTACCTTTTTTCATCTTATATATTTCATTAGTTGTTGAAGAACTTAACTCAGAGAAGGCAAAGGTCCTGTAGAGATCTCTGAATGATAATGATGTAGTGTGTTTATAATTGGGAAGCAATGTGCCATTATAGGAATTCTATGCACAATCTTTCCAGCACATAAAGGGTGGGAATGCTGGGGCCTCCAGTGAACAAGTGGTGAGGCAACACTATTCAAGGAGTTACAATCAGCTCCAACTCTGTGTCTTGGTTGACCAGTTCTATGCTCTTCCATTCTTGCCCTCAATGGTTGGTAATTCCCTGTCCCTGGGTATTCTGAGAACCACTGTCAGCCAAGATCTGGGTGAGTGCCTCTAGCAGGAATAAGAAGAAGGAGAGGGGGGAAAAAAAAAAAAAAGAAGAAGGAGAGGGAAAGAAAAAAAAAAGAGAGAGTGAACCTCAAGCAAGAAAGAGAGCAAACCAAGAACCCCAAAAAGGAAAGAGTTGGAATTGGTACTGTGTGGTGATTTGGAGTTTACACAACACTCTCATATACATTGAGCTTCTCAGCAATCCAGGAGAAAGGTATTATTTTCCACATTTTTTAAATGCATAAGTGGCTTTACCAAGATCTAGTAAATGGCAGATGGGACTTGAAAGTCATCCCTCCCAATTTCCCGCATGGACCCACCAGTGCATTGTACCTATGTTGTTAGGGAGAGGTTGGAAAGGGCCACCCACACTGGAGTGAGAGTCATAATCAGTGTCACAGACCATTTAGGATAAAAGACAGCTCTTCATTTGTCACCTGTATATGCATTCAACCATTATGTGGTGATCTTTATGATACAAGTTGGGGAGAATATAAACAGCTAGTTACAATGGTATGATAGTTATAATTTTGGAGAGTCTACATAGTTCTAGGAGAGTAGATTGGGGGCTATACCTAATCTAGTTTGGAGACAGTCAGCTAAATTTCCTGGATGAGATGCCATCCAAGTCAAGAGCTAAAGGACCAGCACGAGATGGTAGGCAAGATGAGGAGGTTTTGGAAGAATATGCTAGAGGCTAGAGAAAGCAGAGAAACCGAAAGTAGTGTGAGCTTGAGAGCTCGCTCTAGAAAGGAAAGCAAAATTCATACAATAACCGTCTTTGTAATCCAATTAAGAGCATTGGACTTTAGCCTGAGGGCAATGCAAAGGCCTCAGGGAAATTACAAGATTCGATGCACATCTTGGACTGATTGCTCTGGCTGCAGTGTGAAGAATGGATTAGCCAGGGGCAGGACTGGAGGCAGGGAGACCAGGTGGGAGGCTTTGCAGTAATCCCGGGAAGAGATATTGTAGCATGGAACCGGGGATGGAAGAATTGGGCTGATTAGAAAGGGAGTAATAAACTAGAATAGCCGGAGCTTGGTGATTGCTTGGATACAGGGAGCAGGGACGTGACAGATAAAGGTCCCATTTGGTGAGTGAGGGAATGCTGGAGGAGGAGCAGACTTGACTGAGGGAGACAGGCCCAGGGAGATCTTGAGATGTAATCATGCCACATAATGCTTCGTCCACACCTCCCATAGGCTATATATTGTCTTATTTAATCCTCATAGCACTCACATCTCTGAGCCATATTATTTCCATATACCAGGCACCATGCAAAGAACTTTATATAAATTGACTTATTCACTGTTATCTTGTGAGTTGAGCTACTAGTATTAACCTCTATTTTACAGTTGAGGAGATTGAGGCACAGAGAGATTGAGTAACCTATTCCAAGCCTCACACTAACTAAGTGCCATGGTTAACACTAGAACCAGTTTATGGCAGAGCCCTTGCTTTCTTTCTTTTTTTTTTTTTTTAATTTTTTTTTAATTTTATTTATTTTATGATAGGCACACAGTGAGAGAGAGAGAAGCAGAGACATAGGCAGAGGGAGAAGCAGGCTCCATGCACCGGGAGCCCGACGTGGGATTCGATCCTGGGTCTCCAGGATCGCGCCCCGGGCCAAAGGCAGGCGCCAAACCGCTGCGCCACCCAGGGATCCGAGCCCTTGCTTTCAATCATGCATCATACTGCTTCCATGTTGAGTGTTCAGGATCTATGTGGTATCCAAGAGAATATGTCTAGTGGGTCGTTGGAATTCCAAAATTGAAGCTCAAGCAAGAAATATGAGTTGGGAATATAGGCTTGTAATTTATCAGCCTATAGATGGTATTTAAGGCCATGGAAGTGAATAGCTCTGCAGGTTCAAAAGAGAAAAGGGCTGTGGGTAAAACTCTGAACATCCCCACCATTCACAGGCCTGTGGAAATGGAGCTTGGCTGCAGTGCCTGGAAAATGTGAAGACATGGAAACCTAGGAAGGGGAGCCTTTTAAGGGTGGTGTGGCCACACGTGTTAATGCTGTGACAACCCTGAAGAGGATGAGGAGGTGAGCAAATGGTGTCAGCACTATAGAGGTGACCCTAGCTAGAGCCACTTTAGTGGACAGCTGAGTGCATTCCAGAAGTCAGGAGTGGAGACGGTGAGTGTAAAGCGCTTTGTCCCCCTTTGAAAACTTTTAAGTATGAAGAGAAATACCACCTTGACCTGAGGAGGGTTGGGCTAGAAGGGGAAGCTTTTTCTATAAGATGGGAAAATTTGAGTATGAGTACAAGGTTGGTGGGAAGGAGTCTAGACTGGAAGCTGAAGATACAGGGAGGACAGAAGAATAGAGGAACAATGGGGTTTCTGAGCTGTGGGTGGTTTCTCACCCAGAGTTCAGGTTCTTCTTTTTCTAAAGACATATCCC
Source organism: Vulpes lagopus (assembly GCF_018345385.1). Taxonomy (NCBI): domain Eukaryota; kingdom Metazoa; phylum Chordata; class Mammalia; order Carnivora; family Canidae; genus Vulpes; species Vulpes lagopus. The sequence goes on along the minus strand of NC_054831.1, from coordinate 20,115,820 downwards.
TTGGGGTACCTGGGTGACTCAATGGTTGACTAGAGTCTGCCTTTGGCTCAGGGAGCGATCCTGGGGTCCTGGGATCGAATTCCTCATCGGGCTCCCCGAAGGGAGTCTGCTTCTTCCTCTGCTTGTGTCTCTGCCTCTCTGTGTCTTTCATGAATAAATAAATAAAATCTTAAAAAAAAAAAAAGACATATCCCTTGAGTGTCTACTCCATAGAGGGTTGGGCCTCAGAGGTACCTCTTCATCTCTCCTACTGTTACTGAAAGGGAAGAGAGGGAAGATGATGAACCTGATTCCTGGTGTTGAGGGAGGTTTAGGGGGAATGGGGAACGAAGGAAATAGCCAATGTGGTGACTGGGGAACAGAAGAAGAGCTGTGTTGTGTTGAGGGCCTGCTGAACACAGGAGGCCATGGAGTAGCACCAGTTTGCTCAGGTACAGTGATAATCTCCAGCAGCACCCAACTGCCTGGGGATGGCATCAGGTGGATGCTTGACTTGAACCATACTTTCATCCCCCGTCCTGTAGGTAGAAGCAATAAAAGGAAGATAGGACAGAAGAATGAAGGCATTGGGGAGAAACTAGATGAACTGATGGACCAGCTGGGATCTAGAATATAAGTGGAAGGAAGTGAGAAATGGACTGGGCCTGAGAAATTAGAATCTACAGATTGTTTGGGACTCCCTTCAAAAGGCAGAGCCGAATTCCCCTCTCCTTGAGCCTGGGCTGAACCTAACGCTTCCCATCTAATATAGAGGGAAAAAGCAGAAGGTGCTAGATTATAAATGGCACTGTGTGGGGCACCTGGGTGGCTCAGTCGGTTAAGTGTCCGCCTTCAGCTCAGGCCATGATCTCAGGATCCAGAGATTGAGCCCCACATCAGCCTCCCTGCTTAGAGGGGAGTCTGCTTGCCTCTGCCCCTCCCCCCACTTGTGCTTGTGGTCTCTCTCTCAAATAAATACAAGAAATCTTTAAAAAAGAAAGGCACTGTGGCTTTCTGCTGGCTCTCTCTTGGATGGCTTGCTCTGGGGAGCTTAGTTGGCATGTCTTGGGTCCCTATGGTTGAGGAACTCAGGTCCCTGGCAACAACCAACATGAGCTTGCCAGGTGTGTGAGTGAATGACCTCGGAAGAAGAAGATCCCTTCAGCTCTGCCAATTATCTTGGCCACAACCTCTCAAGAGACCATGAGCCAGAACCATCCAGCTAAGCTGCTCCTGGATTCCTGATTCTCAGAAACTGCATGAATTAATAAAGTTTTATTGTTTTAAGCTGCTACGTTTTGGGGTAATTGGTTTTGCCACAGTAGCTAACAATACAGGCCCTGAAAAATACTAGAATGGGAAAGGTTAGTAGAATGTTGGGAGGTTGAATGGTTGTGGGTTCATGGCAATGGCTGTCTGGAGTAGGCTGGACGTGATGGACACTAACCGAGAATTTCAGGAAACTGAGGCATTGGCCAGGTCATGTCAATAGGCAGCAAAATCATCCAAATAAAGACAGAACTCCTAGGAGCTGCAGGCTAGGTCTTGAACAAACAGAGATAATCAGGATATGGGCAAATGATGACACTGAGTGGGGACAGATGGCCACAAACAGGAACTTTACACAAGAGTGAAGGAATAATGATTTGAAAGTAACACCTGCTAGCGAGAGGGACCCAGGTCCATCTCTGGATTCCAGGTCTTTGTGGTGTGGGCAGGATGAGTAGCTGCACTTAGAAGTTTGGAGATGGCTGGGTTTTACTTAAAGCCAGAAGCTGGGAATCCAATCAGGCAAAAAGCTAAGAGGGTAAAGGTAGGAAAATATGTTACCGGTGAAGTGGGGACGCTGGCAGGCACAATGAATGGTTTGGAAAGAAAGGGAATGGAGGGTGTGTGTGTGTGTGTGTGTGTGTGTGCGCGCGTGTGCAGGACTGGGTGAGGAAGTGTGGTAGTAAATTAAAGCTGAAGCACATCAAAGAGGATTCAGGCAAGGTTAATTGACTGGCTTGTGAGTTTTCCAGGACACTCCTCCAGTCCCTGTCAGAAGCACTAATTCAATTTATCAGTAGTTCATGCCTATAATATGCGCATTACTGGAATCTCACAAACACAGAGGCCCTGCATGTTAGACACAGCATTTGGGTCACACTCATGCAAGACACTGAGGTTATTTTCTCAGCTAAGATTCAACTAGAAGTTTACTTTTCTCGTAGAAAATATTGTTCTTGGAAAAGTACAATGTATTCTTCACTGTGTTTGCAAGAACGTACTCAGATAAAGACCTCTAAAGGTAATTTTTTTGCAATTCTATACAGGGTAAGGGGATGAATATTGGTTGCTATGTGATTGATGTCTTTTGTAGTTGTTGTTGGTTGAAGAGGTTATTTTTAAAATTTCTCATCCAAAAAATTAAGTTACCCCCCCCCCCCCATTTTCTATTCCTGAGGGTATCCTATAGAAAATAATTCAGTGTTTGGGACTTGCTCAGGTTTCGTAGAACAAGTAAATATTGCTTAAATATACAAATATATATGTAACAGGAATATTCTGAGTTAGTATTTACAAAGATGGTAACTTCAAGTCCTATAAGGGATTGAGATGATTATGTGCACTATACGCACTATATGAAAATATATATTATTTGAAGGGCAGAAAGAAATATAAACTCACAGAAGCTTCCCTAGGTATCAAGCGACAGTTCTGAAAATGGGCAAAAAGATACGAGATGAGGAGGGGAGGTTACTTAGTGTTCACTTAACATGTAGAAACAGCGAGAACTAAAGAGTCCATTGAGTGCTTTCTGCAACAGAACAATGTAGCATTCTAGACGCTGTGACATCATTTTTTAAAAATAGCTGCTTTCACCAACAGATAGCAGTTTATAATGAAAACGTTTTTTCATTTCTTTTGGGAAGAGAGAGAGGAGAGTTGGGGGAAGAGGAAGACTAGTGACTATGTGAGATAAATGTGCCAATTGTCCCCCCGTCTCCATGTAAATAGAAATGTAACTGGCACGGAGCTGCAGAGTCACGTGCACATTCTCTCATGAAAATATTAAGCCAATAGTTCATTCGATTGTTTGGCTTTATGACGAGTAAGTCATTAACATGATGCATTTTATTATTGGCCTACTTTGAGCAGATTAGAAACATTCAATGGTAACAAGGACAAGAATCTCCCTGGATGCCTTCAGGATGACTTTGATGAGGATGTTGAAGGTGTGACCCCCAGAGATGTGACTGGGGCCAGGCCTGTGTGTGGTGTGCGGGGGGCATGGAGGGCTGGCACCCTCCAGGGTGGGCCTCAGCCCGGGCAGGTGGTGACTCTGCTTTCAGGGTCCCTCTGTGCCTCACACTTGTGTCACTCGGTGTGCCAAATTTCATTGCTTTCATAGTCACAGGGAAACCTTGTTGCCAGTGATGTGCTGGGAACCTTGGCTCTCGAGGAAGGTTTGGTGGTATGAACGCTCACCCTCATTGCCAGTTTTAAACTTCCCAGCTGGGAATAAGGATAATTGGCTCTTGGGAGCCAGGGTGAATAGGCTCCTGTGACACCCACTGCACCCCCAGATAGCCCCTTCCCACCACATGCAGTTACTGGTCTACCATCAATGCCTTATTTATAAGGTTTGGACTTCCTTTAAGACAGAAATCTTGGGGTGCCTGGGTGGCTCAGTCAGTTAAGTGTCTGCCTTTGACTCGGGTCGTGATCCCAGGGTCCTTGGATCGAGTCCTGCATGGGGTTTCCTGCTTAGTGGGGAGCCTGCTTCTCCCTCTGCCTCTGCCTCTGCCACTCGCCCTGCTTGTGCTCATTCTCTCTCTCTGTGTCAAATAAAATCCTTTAAAAAAAAAAGACAGAAATCTCTCTAGAAAGGCTGGGGTGTGTGACTTCCTCTTCTTCCCTTCTAGGTTCTTCCTTCCTCCTATGTCTTCTCTTCCTTTTCCTACTTCTCTTTCTCCTTCCCCTCCTCCAACCCTCTTCCTCTTCTCTTTCAGAATTTACCAACAGCAACTCCATGCTAGACATCATGCCAGATACTGGGCTGCAAAGACGAGTCAGTATTCACTTCTGACGGTAGGAACTTATGGTCTAGCTGGTGGAGACCTACATAGGAGGGCAAAGAACATTTCCATATTTGGGAGGACTGCATAGGGCACAAGTGGACTCAGAGGAGAGTGGTTAATTCTGTGCATTACAGGAGTGAGGACATGAGGAAGGGTTTCAGGAAAGTGCTGGTGCTTGAGCTAATCATCAGAAGTGTCCCCGTTTGAACTTGTGTGTTTTTTTTTTTAATTTTATTTATTTACTCATGAGAGACACAGAGAGAGGCAGAGACATAGGCAGAAGGAGAAGCAGGCTCCCTGCGGGGATCCTGATGTGGGACTCGATCCCAGAACCCTGGGATCATGACCTGAACCAAAGGCAGATGCTCAACCACTGAGTGACCCAGGCGTTTTAAGTTCGAATTCGTGTCAAATGGCAGCCAAATGGTGAGAATAAAAGCACAGCAGCAAGCATTTACCAAGCACACCCTATGTGCTAAGCACTCTTCTGAACCCGTGTATTATCCCATGTACCCTGACAGCAACTTTATGAAGATTATATTCTTAGTGCCCCTATTTTATTTAAATTTTAAATTTAAATTTTTTAGAATGGTTGAGAGAGGGAGAAAGAATCTCAAATAGGTGCCACACTCAGTGTGGAACCCGACATAGGGCTAGATCCTACAACTCTGAGATCATGACCTGAGGTGAAATCGAGAGTCTGATGCTCAACCAACTGAGCCACCAAGGAACCCCTTAGTGCCTCTGTTTCAGATGGTAGGATTGAGGCACAGGGAGCTGAATAACTTAACAAAGACTACGGGGCTAGTAAAATAAGGAGCCAAGGATGAACTCAGTCACTTTGACTTCAGAGTTGTGATCTCAACCCTTTAGAACACACTGCTTCAGGGACACCTGGGTGGCTCAGTGGTTGAGCATCTGCCTTCGGCTCAGGCCGTGATCCCGGGGTCCTGGGACTGAGTCCCACATCAGGTTCCCCCACAGGGAGCCTGCTTCTCCCTCTGCCTGTGTCTCTGCCTCTTTCTGTGTATCTCATGAATAAATAAATCTTAAAAAAAAGGTTTAGAATATACTGCTTCTAACTGTATATACTGCTTGTCACCATATATATTATAACAGAAAGGTTTTCAGGGTTTGAATAGAAGAAATAGGAACAGTTCAAACCACCATCCATGCCCTCAAAAGCCCTGGGCCAGGACATCAGTCTTGTATTGACAGAGCAATCAGATGTTCTGAGTGGAGCCGATCACTGAGCACGCCAGCTTGGCAACAGTTCATTAGCTATAAGTGTAGTGGTAAATGTGCCATGAAGAAATTTTCTGTAACCAATTCCAGTAATAATTGGATTAGATACTTATTTAGTACAGATTTCAATAAAGCTGCAATGTTAACTTCACGTTCAAATGAACAAAACTGCTTTGCAGAGATCAAATGACAGCGTATTAAATTGGCATTGAAAATCGCCCGCTGGCAGAGTTTTGGTTAAGCATGGGGTCGGATTATCTTGAACTAGCAAACAAAGCTTTGAAATTATTAATGCCATTTTGTACAACATACTATGCAAATAGAGGTTTTCTCCCTCTCTATTATGGAAGTCAAATTAGAGGGCATTTTATTTTTTTTAAAAGATTTTATTTATTTATTTGACAGAGATAGAGTGAGCATAAGCGGGGGGAGTGGCAGGCAGGGAGAGAGGGAGAAGCAGGCTCCCTGCTGAGCAGAGAGCCCTGTGCAGGACTCGATCCCAGCACCCAGGGATCGCGACCTGACCTGAAGGTAGATGTTCAAGCGACTGAGCCACCCAGGTGCCCTACAGAGCAGTTTAAATCAAGAGATGGACCGGAGGCTATAGGGTCTTATTTTTAAGCACAACATATGTGAGGCAATTTAACAAAACATGATCTAGCATATTACATTGATAATGTTCATTTAGATATTATTGGTTTGTATTTTGGTTTGGACTTTCTGAGGAGTGTGTTTGCCTTGGTTTTATGGCGTGCATAAGCAGCATGAGGAATTTGCCTCTTTTAAGTTAATATTGCAAATACCAACTTCTGTTTCATCCTTCATTTAATGTTTTGGTTTGTCCAATTCTTGAAACTGAGATTTTGACCATTGGCTGAGACTATTTGTGGGCATCCAGTGCATGATTCACTTGTTCTTCTGGAATGCTTTCTCTGTCCCTTGTGTTCTTTCTATTACCGCCCAAGCGGTAATGGCTCTCAGTTTCAGGTTGTGAGCACTTAGAAATGTATGCAGGCTGCAGGCAACAGAGATTCCAACTCCAGCTACCAGGGAGTTTGCAAAGGCAAGTATTTGTAGTCGATGATACACCCCTAAACAAAGCTGGGGTATTGCTGGCAAGGAAGAAACAGAGATTTGGATTGGGTAAGAAACTAGCAGAGTCTGTTGAAGTGAATGAGTCAAGGAAAGAAAAATCATTCCTACAGTTCTCGATTCAATCCCTCTCTCCCACTGTCTTTCCTTGGTACCTTAAAAAACAGTGGTGAGCTGGTCAATATTTCACACGTGGCTCTCTGGAGGGACAAGTTTGATTTCTTATTTTTGCCAGTTTCTGTGGTGGAAATATTCCCATCATGATGGGTTTCAAGCTCCTGACCTGGTGTTACCCATTGTGCATGGTGTGTGGGAGAGGCACCCAATGTTACACCATCACAGAGCATTTCCACCAGACAGATACAATAGGAGTTGGCCACCTCAAGATTATGGAAAACAGTACAATGTTGGACCAGTCAGCTTGGGCTACCGTAACAAACTATCACAGGCCAGGTGGCTTAGACAACAGACATGAATTTTCTAACAGCTCTGAAGGCTGGAAGTCTTACCAAGGTATGGGCAAGATTGGGTACCTCTGAGATCTCTCCTCAGCTTGCACACAGCGTTTCTTGTGCTGCCTCTTCACATGGCTGTCCTGTCTTTCTGTGCACGTATGTATCTCTTGTGTCTCTTTGTGTGTCCAAATGTCTTCTTCTTACTAGGACCACCAGTCAGATTGGGTTAGGGCCCATAGTAATGGCCTCATGTTAACTTTATCATCTTTAAAGGCCCTATCTCCAAATACTGTCACATTCGGAAGTGGTGGGAGGTAGGACTTCAACACATGAGTGATAAGGGGAGGACAGAATTCAGTCCATAACAAATGTAGTAAAATAACTAGGAAGTGAGGAACCGTGAATATTTCATTTTTAATCTCATTTAGTGAATCATAAGTTCATAGAATTTAAGTTTAAATAACACTGGTGTTTAGCAGCCGAATTGAAACTTCTCCGAAGAGAAGATATTTGCAAATGACATATCAGATAAAGGGCTAATATCCAAGATCTATAAAGAACTTATTAAACTCAACAGCAAAGAAACAAACAATCCAATCATGAAATGGGCAAAAGACATGAACAGAAATTTCACCAAAGAAGACCTACACATGGCCAACAAGCACATGAGAAAATGCTCCGCATCACTGGCCATCAGGGAATATAGATCAAAACCACAATGAGATACCACCTCACACCAGTGAGAATGGGGAAAATTAACAAGACAGGAAACAACAAATGTTGGAGAGGATGTGGAGAAAAGGGGAACCCTCTTGCACCTATTGGTGGGAATGTGACCTGGGGCAGCCACTCTGGAAAATGGTGTGGAGGTTCCTTAAAGAGTTAAAAACAGAGCTGCCCTATGACCCAGCAATTGCACTGCTGGGGATTTACCCCAAAGATACAGATGCAATGAAACGCCGGGACACCTGCACCCCGATGTTTCTAGCAGCAATGTCCACAATAGCCAAACTGTGGAAGGAGCCTCGGTGTCCATCGAAAGATGAATGGATAAAGATGTGGTTTATGCATACAATGGAATATTAGCCATTAGAAATGACAAATACCCACCATTTGCTTCAATGTGGATGGAACTGGTGGGTATTATGCTGAGTGAAGTAAGTCAATCGGAGAAGGACAAACATTATATGGTCTCATTCATTCAGGGAATATAAAAAATAGTGAAAGGGAATAAAGGGGAAAGGAGAGAAAATGAGTGGGAAATATCAGAGAGGGTGACAGCACATGAGAGACTCCTAACTCTGGGAAACAAACAGGGGTAGTGGAAGAGGAGGTGGGTGGGGGATGGGGTGACTGGGTGATGGACACTTGAGGGGGGCACTTGACGGGATGAGCACTGGGTGTTACGCTATATGTTGGCAAATCGAACTCCAATAAAAAAATATACAAGAGGGATCCCTGGGTGGCGCAGAGGTTTGGCGCCTGCCTTTGGCCCAGGGCGCGATCCTGGAGACCCGGGATCGAGTCCCACGTCAGGCTCCCGGTGCATGGAGCCTGCTTCTCCCTCTGCCTGTGTCTCTGCCTCTCTGTGTCTCTCACTGTGTGCCTATCATAAAAACTATTATGATAACTGAAAACTATTTTTCAGATAACATGAAAACTATTTTTTTCATAAAAAAAAATATATATATATACAAGAAAAAAAAAGAAAGAAACTTCCCTGAAGATTTAAAAATCAGCTCTCATGAGCTGGTGTGAACTGTTTTAAAATAAAACAAAATCTTTTTTTTTTTTTAAAAGATAATTTATTTTAGGGAAAAATCCATAATTACCTAACATATGAAAAACCCCAGCTAATGAACTAGTTTTAGGAACAGGAAGGCATCTCCTGGCTGCTCTGGTCACTCTTCAGCGAAGGCTGGGAGCAGATGTGCACAGTGACCTAAAGGTAGGCGCAGAGCCGCTCCAGCTGCCCGGGGTTGGCGTCACTCAGGAACAGCAGCTCTTTCTTCCCTTCCTCCGTATGAGCTTTCTCATGTTGAAGCCACTTGTTCTCCAAATAATACTGGATACAACTTTCAAACTCCTTTGGGTTATAGTTGGAGACCAGGATGGGAATAAAGGGATCCAGGGCATCAAACCCCCCTACCCAACGAGAAAAAGATAAACCATGATGTGCCACGGTGTCAATTTTCTTAAGGATCTTTTCCTGGCAGATATCTCATTATTGCGAGGGGACAAAATAGTTCCCAAGATCATTTGAGCTCTAATAGTCTTTTGTAGAAGATCTTAATAGTAACCAGATATCTCATGATGCTTTCCAATTTAAAAAAATCTTACTTTATTCCACACTGTACTTTAGAAGTCTTTGTTGAGTACATGCTATGAACTGAGTATTTGTGTCCCTCCCAAACTCATATGTTGAAATCTTAATCCCCAATGTGATGGTATCTGGAGGTAATTAGGTTTAATGAGAACAGGAGGGTGGAGCCTGGTGAATAGGATTAGTGCCTTTATAAGAAGAGACCTGGGACGGCTTGCTTCCTCTCTCTCTCTCCACCCGTCCCAGCCCCCCCTCCCGTCTGTCTGTCTGCCTCTCTCTCTCTCTCTCTCTCTCTCTCTCTCTCTCCCTCGACTTGGCGGTGGGAGGTTACTACAGTTGGAAGGTGGCCATCTGCAAGTAGGAAGAAGGCCCTCAAAAGAGCCCTGATCTCGGACTTCCCAGCCTCCAAGAACTGTGAGAAATAAATTTCTGTTGTTCAAACTGCTCAGTCCCTGGCATTCTGTTATAGCAGCCCGAGTGCACTAAGATGGTACCTTCTAGGTGTGAGGCACTGTGCTAGCAAATGGGACACAGAGAAGACTACAGAGACATGACCCCTCCCCTGATGGTGCCTACATCTAGAGGGGGAGCAAGATGTAGAGCGACTAGTCATTTAAGTAACTAATTATAGTAGTTGTAACTGCTAGTAGGAACATGTATAGGGCACTGTGGGAGCATTTGTCATAGGAGGAACTAACCTCACCTAGGAGATCACAGAAGACTTATCTTGGGAAGTGACATTTAATCTGTGTTATAGGCTGAGTTCTCTACTCTCCCCCCTCCCCGCCCTAATTCAGGTACTGAAACCTTAATCCCCAGGACCTCAGAATGTGACTGGGTTTGGAGATAGGACCTTTAAAGAGGTGAGTACGTTAAAATGAGTCTGAAGCGTGAGTCCTAATCCAACCTGACTAGTGTCCTTATAGGAAGAGGAAATTTGACCACAGAAAGACACCAGGGATGCAGGGATGTGCATACAGAGGACTCAGCGAGAAGGCAGTTATCTAGAAAACAGAGAGAGGCCTCAGGAGAAATTAGACCTACAACACCTTGATTTTGGACTTTCAGCCCTCAGAAATGTGAGAACATAAACTTCGGTTGCTTAATCCACTTGATCTGTGATATTTTGTTATGGTAGCCCCAGCAGGAGGGACTGGTGAGATGAGGGGAGGCAGGAGGGCTCTCCAACCAGAGGAGGGAACATCTGGCTGGATCCTTAAGGCAATAGATTAAAGGCCCATAATCTAATCCAGAAGAGTGGTTAGAAGTATAGGCCCTAGAGCCAAAGGGCTGAATTCAGCCCTGGAAAAGGTACATGACTTGGAACCTCTTTTCTCACCTGTGTGGTGCAGCTAATGCTAGATTTTCCCTGCAGCATTTTTGGGGAGAGGGTTAAGGGACTTAGCTGTGAAGCAGTTAGCTCAGTGCCTGGCACACACTACTGGAAATGCTCAAAAATGTGAGATGTCACTTATTATCTGAGAATAGCTCACCATTCTCAAAGTGAAGTTGGAATGTTACTTACAGTGGCAAGTCTTTACTGGTTCCACTCCAACCTGAGTAAAATCATTTTCTCTCTCTTATTGGGAAGGAAGACCATCTGTTTCTAAAATCTGGATTCTCCATTTTATGTTCCTGAGGGTTTGGATTTTGTCCTAATGTCTTTTGCTATAGGCCACAGAAACTGATCACTTGGGAAAAAAAGAAGTAAAATTAGGCCTTTGGGCATGAAGACTGACCGGGGTGTGGGTAGAACCCATGATGGTTTGGGGGACAGTACCAGGAGAGGGGATGCTAGCTCTGACAGGTGTTTGGACCTCTATCACCAAGGTCTCATGGCCTGAGAAGTTCCAGGGGCCAGGAGAAGAGCCACTTTGAGAGCACCATTAAGTGCCATGAAAATTGGGGCACTTTGAGAGGACACCACCTTAAAACACCAGGAGATTTGTAAGCTCCTCGAAGACTGGAGATTCAGCAGGATGGTGGTGATGGAGAGAAGCACTTGCACCCCCACTTCTGAGCCAGGCTGGAGTACTTTACGTACACCCCAAATTAGAGACTTCAGGGACAGGACAGCGTATTTGCTACTAACAACACCATTGTCTGTAAACTCCCTCACTGGACCCAGTCCTTATAGACAACAATTATATATTTCTCTCTGCATCCTCCACACTTAGATTCGTGCCGAACACCTGTATTTGCTTAATGAAAGTTTTATTTATAAATTAGGCACTTGGGGTGGGTTGAGTGATTGAGGTACTCGCTTAAGGTCATCCATCCTGTAATGGACCTGTATCTAAAAGCCGAAATGTCCCTTGGTTGAGGTTTGCTCTTGCCAACCACGATAAGGGCAAGGGATGTGTCTTTTTTTTTTAAGATTATTTATTTATTTATTCATGAGAGACACACAGAGAGAGCCAGAGACACAGGCAGAGGGAGAAGCAGGCTCCCTGCAGGGGGCCTGATGCGGGACTCAATCCCAGGACCCTGGATCAAGTCCTGAGCTGAAGGCCGATGCTCAACCCCTGAGCCACCCAGATGCCCCAAGAGATGTGTCTTATGCTTTCCCGTGGTGCCTGGTACCATGGTTAGCCCACAGTCAAGCACAGGAAGAACCCGAGAAGCAGCAGTGCTGTCTAGAAGGTTGGTCAGTGGGATGATTGATGGAGCCGTTTGTGTGGAGGCCAGAACAGATAAGCGTTCTCATCCAATCCCGGCTCTAGGGAAGCACCACAGCCATTCATATTCATTTAGTCCAAAGACATTTAGGAATGGGGATGTCACACATCAGCGTTTTTTCCCCTCTACATTTATGCTTTGCAAGCTAGTGATCAAAGCATGGACTTTTAGTCATTCATTCAGCTTATATTTATCAAGCAGTGTTCCGAATATTCACTGTCTGGCTGTGCAAGGGCCCACTGGTCTACCTCTGCATTTCAGTTTACACACGTATAAACGGAGGACAATAACACCTATTGCATAAAGGTTGCCATTAAGTTCAAGGGGGCAAACACATAAATGCCAGACATGAGGCAGCCCTGGTGGCTTAGTGGTTTGGCGCTGCCGTCGGCCTGGGGTGTGATCCTGGAGACCCGGGATCGAGTCCCACGTCGGGCTCCCTGCATGGAGCCTGCTTCTCCCTCTGCCTGTGTCTCTGCCTCTCTCTCTCTGTGTGTCTCTCATGAATAAATAAATAAAATCTTAAAAAAAATCTGGGCATGTGTTCATGTCACCTAGCCCTCCCACCAGGGCCAGTGACAGCTGATTATTTCCCTTCTCTTTTGTTGCACTGGGGAGCCAATGGGAGCTTTTGAAACGTGGTGGATTGGCTTCTTGTGCCCTGACTTGATTCATTCATTACAGTAAAACAGGAGGAGCAAGACTTCCTTGGGCCTCTCCTGTGCCTGGCACGTTAATAATGCACAGTAAATATACATTCACTCAATCAATCATTCTGGCCTGTGGAATGAGTGTGATGTTTTGATTATGCAGGAAGTTGAGTTTCGTTATACAACTTTCCTTGTTCTGGCCGTGGTTTCTTCCCATACATGAAGAAAAGAAAGTTCCCAGTAAAATAAGATTATGCTGTTTCAACATAAATTCTTTATCAGTTAGGATTAGGTTCATCTGCATAAGGTAGAAACACATCCTCCTTTCACACATCCTTCCTTTCCCAATTTAGCCTTAGATAAAATAAAACCCCATTTCTTTTTCATGTAAAAGGCTAGAGTTAGGCATTCCAGGACTTGTGTGACAGCTCCACCAAGTCCTCAAAGACCCATGTCCCTTCCAGCTCCACCCCTACGATGGTCTCCTGGTCCACGGTGATGGCTAATGTTTCCGCAACCATCACATCTCTGTTCCACGGAGCAAGATGGAAGAATGGGGAGAAGAAAAGAGCATTCTCTCCCTTTAAAAAAGACTTTCCTAAGTCCCACACAGCACTTCTAGCTCTTCAGTGAGAAATTAGGCACATGGCCAGACCTCTGCAAGCGAGACTGGAAAATGAAGTCTTTCAGCTGGGCAGTGATGTGCTCAGCTGAAAACTGGAATTCTAACGCAAAGGAAGAAAACAAGGCTGAGGTCTAAGGCAGGCAAATTGCAATCTCTCTCACCTCTTCCCTTCTGGAGAAGACACATAGCTGTTTCTCCCTTCTGTGTTTCTGCCACCCCACGCACAGGCTGTCATTAATGTCTTGACATCTTACATTGAGGGAAACAGATGTGGTGATGCTGAGATTTTTCATCCTACGCCAGAAGGAAAGAAGGAATGATAGCATTCTTCTACGTGCGCACTCATGCTCCTTTTCTCGCGTGTGGTTTCGTCCTCTCTCTGTCTCTTCCTCTGTCTCTCTCTTTCTCTGTGTCTCTCCCCACCTAAGTGCACAGAGCTCAGGTTAAAACTGACCTCTGGACTGCAAATGACTGTTATCCTGAAGGTGATCACTGGGCTTTGTGCACTTGGTCTGGGGAAATCCATGGCCAGCTGTGGGCCAGAGCGCTTCTTCTCGTTCATGGTTCAGGAGGAGCAGCTCTAAGAGTGGGAAACCACTCCACTCGCTAGTGTCTCCCAGGTGAAGAGTGGGGTTCTGTTGGGATTTGGACCTGTAGTCTTTCATTTAGTGTTTACAGAGAGTACTCTTCTCCCGAGATACTTCTGTTCTCTCATTTTGAACATAGAATAGTGTCTGCCTCTTACCTTTCCCGTAATAAAATGGAGATTAATAATAAACAACTAGGTGTAGCAAATTCTGGGTAAAAACATTTTGGAAGACACCCAAACCATTCGATTAGTCTACGAATCTAACATTGGCTCTGGCAGCAGTGAAGTCTGAATTTAAGATGATGGTTGAGGTGAGGTTGGGAAGTGTTGGGATCAGAAGGCTGGGCTCAGCCCGGATGTAGCCATTGGATTCTGGGTGAAGTTGGGTAGTGTCTTCATCCTTAAAACGTCAATAAGAATGTCTGCTTAAAAAAAAAAAAAAAAAGAAAAAAAAGAGAATGCTTCACAGCGCCACTTTCCATTAGATAACATACCTCCCAACACTGGGCCTGCCAAAGGGCAAGGATTCACTAGTTCGTTTCCTTTTCCCTGAGGGGAGGAATAGAGAATAAAGGATCAAGAATGGAGAGGAGAGGAGTTGAAGTGGAAGTTGCTTTAAGTAGGTTCTTACTAACCCAGGAGGTTGAGGTCCATGGCTGCTCTGGAAGCCCATTCCACTTTGTTTCATTCTACTTTAAGATGAGCTCTGTTTGGCAGATGTAGCTTACTCATAGGACATATTGAAGAATTATTTTTTAAGCTGCCAAACTCTAAATATTTTTTCCAAGGTTAGAAATAATACTGGAGCTTTATATTATTTTATTTTTTTAAAAATTATTTTATTTATTTATTCTTGAGAGACACACAAAGAGAGGCAGAGACATAGGCAGAGGGGGAAGCAGGTTCCATGCAGGGGATCCTGATGTGGGACTCGATCCCAGGACACCAGGATCACTCCCTGAGCTGAAGGCAGACGCTCAACCACTGAGCTACCCAGGTGCCCCAATACTGAAGGTTTAAAAAAAAAAACTTGGAACCTTGGAGCACCTGGGTGGCTCAGTTGGTTGTATTTGCCTTTGCCAGATCAGGTCATGATCTCAGGGCCCTGGGATGGAGACCTGTATTGGGCTCCCTGCTCAGCAGGCAGTCTGCTTCTCCCTCTCCCCGTCCTCCACTCAGTTAAATAAATAAAGTCTTTAAAAACAACAACCTGGAACCTTAATAATAGGATTTTACTTTCCAAAAAGGAAACAAAGGTAAAGAACTTGAGTGACTACATTACCCAGCCAATCAGTGTTTCCCTTCCCTCTCATCCCACCCTCTCCTCCCACCCCCAAGGACAGTGGGGACCACAGTTTGAAAGTACTTGGATCACAGAGTATCCTCAGTGAATCCCCTCCCTGCCCACTGTGGGGGTTCTCTGGCTGCTACTGGGCTCCTCCTTGAGGAACAGGCTGTGCTGTCTGTCCCGACCCCCCTGTGGCAGGGGGGCCCTGCCTGCTGTGTTACACACAAGTGGGGGTGCGGAAAAGGGGCAGCAAGATGAAGAATTCAAATGACTCAGAGCAGAAGCATTATGCTACTGGGCTTGCAGACTGGGCTGGGGGAGAACCAGGGAGCATCACTCTCCTTTTTTTTTTTTTTTAAAGATTTTATTTGTTTATTCATGAGAGAAACACACACACACACACACACACAGAGAGAGAGAGAGAGGCAGAGACACAGGCAGAGGGAGGAGTCTCCATGCAGGGAGTCTGATGTGGGACTTCATCCAGGATCACACCCTGGGCGGAAGGCAGGTGCTCAACCGCTGAGCCACCGGGGCTGCAGCATCACTCTCCTATAGATGCTCTGTTCTGTAGTCTTGAGTTTTTGTCGGAAGATGCAGGTATTAAGGCTCAACTGAATTGTGGGTTTTATTTATTTATGTATTAAAGATTTTGTGCATTTATTTGACAGAGAGAGAGAGAGGGAGCGCACAAGCAGGAGGAGCAGCAGGGGCAGAGGGAGAGGAAGAAGCAGACTCCCCGCTGAGCAGGGAGCCCAATGCAGGACTCAATCCCAGGACCCCGGAATCACGACCCAACCTGAGCCAAAGGTAGACACTTAACTGACTGAGCCACCCAGGCACCTCGAGTTGTGGGTTTTAAACAAGAGACTGTGAAAGTGCCAATGCAGGGTTCATTGCCGAGAGCAGGTTCACCCGGCCTCCAACCCCCAAACTCAGCCCCGGATTCTCTATGCAGTCCCTCAGCAAACACTATGAAAAGTCTACAAGGTGCTGGGTATGTTTATATATATATTATTTTATCTACTCCTCAGGGTTTTTGATTAGGGTGAGGTGGTGAGGTGCTTGCCTCTAGTGCAAAATTTAAAAGGATGCCAAAAACCCCCACCCAACTCGGTGATTAAGAGAAATAAGATTTCAATGCAATATTTAAAAAATAAAAATTATTGCAAAAATAATCAATGATGAGAGAAACATCAAGATTTTAAATATAGTATATCCAGGTTTGTGATTTCTTTCTTTGGTTCAGCTCCTAAATGGCTTGTCACGGTGCTGCCCATCCTTTTATTTATATTCTTGAGGTAGGGCCATTTCATAGATTGGGGCTCAGAACAGCTGCATAAACTTAACTCTGGTGGATGGTAGGGAGGGAACTCGAACCTGGGACTCCGTTGTCTGTATTCTTTTCCTAAGACTGTAGCCACCTGCCTGTTTTGGAGGAATGATGTCTGCCTCCTTCAAAGGATTTGTTAGAATGTGTTCCAGGCAGCTGGTACCCTTAGCCTCTGAAATAACTGCTTTTCAGAGGTGCCAGAAGGAGATAATTTGTGCAGCGCCCTGAGGGATAAACCACACTGTAAACCTAAAATCATCTTGTTGGGGGAGGGGGTGGAGTGAGCAAAACATTTACTTCAGTGTGGATGACAAACATGCTGAGCAAGAATTAGCCTAACTCTGAGTTAGTTCTTAAAGCCATGTAATCCTTCCTTTTAACCTCTCCCTGGTACAATGGTTTTCTCAGACCCAAAGCCCGCCCATGGAATCGGTTAAAGGGAAAACAAGCTTCGAAATCCCAAATCCTTTTGAAAGTAAAGGGTAGGTAATGGTGTTTACGAACTCAGCTGAGGCTTTTTCGTGCTGTGTTTTTTATTGCATAGGTGCCCCTGGGCATCCTGGGTTTGTCTCCAGCACAGCAGGTTGACCAGGAGGAGAAGGGGCGGCTTGAAGGCATTCGGATTGTGGGTTTCCCTGGGTGCCTGGTGTGGAGCTGGGCTGGGGTCTGGGCTGGGCTCCGGGTCGGCCACGCCTGCCTTCCGTCTCCAATGCTGCACACACACTGCCACCTACGGAGCTTGGGAGGCAAGTCAGCCTCACCGCCGGGCCCTTTCCTGCCACCGAGGCTGGCCTGGCCTGGGTGGAGGAGCAATCCCGCCCTCCCCACATTCCCATAACAGAAGCTTAACCTTCCCTGGGGCCACTGAAGACCTAAAGAGCACTTCTCATTTTACAACCCCCCCCCCCCCCCCAATCTAGGTAACCCTGGGCCCTTCCCAGAGAGAGGCCCTGTCCTTTCTTTGCTGGTAGGACTCCTTCCCCAAACGTATCTTTAGGGCCCATTGAATTCACCCTGTTGCACCAAGCTACAGTCCTCTTTGCTCCCCCAGCGATCATCATAATGAAAAAATTGATTGTATTTATTGAACATCCCTGGGGTACTAGGTTCAGGACTATGTGTTTTACATAGATCATTTTATTTAACATTCTCCCAACCCTAAAAACTAGGTACTAGAATTGTCTATGCTATAGACGATGGAGCAGGCTTAGGAACATTATGCAAACTTATCTAAGGTCATTTAGCTAGCAAGCAGTGGTGCCAGGTTTTAAATCTGAGTAGATTTTAAATCCAAGGCCCACATCCTTACTCCCTTAAATTAGATCCCCCAGGAGACTCTGAATGGACCACATTTAGTCATCAAGTATGGAGCACCGACCCAGGGGCCACTTAGGGCTTGCATATATTTTATCTTGTTTAATTCTTACCGTTCCATAAAGTAAATACAGATGACAAAACTATTCTTCAAATAAAGAAACCATGCTCAAAGAAATTCAGTCTTTTTTTGTTGGCCATTATGTCTGGACATAAGGCCTGGAGTAAGGTGGGGCAGAAAGCTGAAAAGAACTTGGGTTATTCTCAGCCAGCCACCTGGAGCTGCTCTACTCCAGCTACTTCTGGATTCTTTGTCATGAAAAGTGACAGATATATTCTTAGGATTTGAATGAAAGTTTCTGTTATTTGTGGATGAAAGCAAGTCAACTGATGTAACTAGATTCAAACACAGGTCTATCAGACCCAAGAGCTACTGGATGTGTTTTCTATGTTACTTACCTGCCTCGTATTATAAAATTATTAAAAAGTTGCAGGTTCCTCAGGGATAAGAGGACTTTTACATGTGCTTTTACATTTTTACATGTGGTAGAAAGAATCAGGAGACCTAGAGTCTCATCCTGACTCTTCCTTAGGTTGCTTGCTGACTCACCGGGGAAATAAGACACAAATAAATGAAATGCTAAGAAAGGTGGAATACTAAAATGGAAAGGTCAAGTCAATGAAGGCTTTCTTGGAAAGTCTTAGAGGGGCCTCTGGGTGGCTCAGTCAGTTAACCGTCTGCCTTCGGCTCACAGCATGATCCCGGGGTCATGGGATCGAGTCCAGCATCGAGTCCGCATTGGGCTCCCTGCTCAGTGGGGAGTCTGTTTCTCCTCCTCCCTTTGCCTCTCCCCCCAACACTCTTTCTTTCAAATAAATAAATAAAATATTAAAGAAATATATAAAAGAAAATCTTAAAAAGCAGAAATTAAGCTGGCTGAAGGGTATTCTACAAAGGTAAAAGATCTAGGTATGACAAAGAAATGGCCTATCCTTAGTGACAGAAACATATTTTCTAAACTCCGTGCAGGTTGTTCATTCTTCTTGTATCCAGTCCCATCTGGAGCCCAACGAAATGAATGTCACTCAGCAACACAGAAGGGCAACTGGACCACAACCAACTATGTTTGGGGAATGATTTACAAAATAAATATGCTCTTGTATAATACCCCGTTACCATGTGTGTGTTATCAATTTTCAAGGAAATAAGATTCGTTAAAGTTTGGCTCATGTCATAACCATATAGAACAGAGGGGTCGTCCTTTGTTGGCTGAGCAAGATTTGTTCCTTATGAACCATGCAGAGTCACAGGGTGGCTGGGATCCTCACTGTAGGGTACGATTGGAAAATAATGGTTGCAGGTTGATGGAGTGCTAAACACAGCAGCTCCGACCTAATAATAATCGCTGGGAACACATTTTAATAGCTTGCTAATAACCCAGTATTCATTCCCTCTGCACGCCTCTAAGCGAGTGGTTTTGATCGACTTACTTCTGGGGCCATAGGCTCTGAAAAACTGGTGGGCTGGACCTAATCTACTACGTAGAAAGGTGGTTGAGAGCCGTATTTCATGACAAACTCCCGTCTTTTAGATAACTCAAATCACTGCCTTGTGCCTGCCTTCATTTATCTATTTACAGAATTCATATTAAACTATGTTTCCCTGCTTCCCAGAGAGTATCGAGTCTGTAAAATAGCTTGAGATATGGGCATCATGTGGATATATGGATTTTCCTGTACTGTTTGTTTTCTTTGGATGGCCAGGCCATTCTGAAAAAAATTGCTTCAGTCAATTCCTTTTTTTTTTTTTTTTAAAGATTTTTATTTATTCATTCATGAGACACACACACACACACACAGAGAGAGAGAGAGAGAGAGAGAGAGAGGCAGAGACACAGGCAGAGGGAGAAGCAGGCTCCATGCAGGGAGCCCGATGTGGGACTCGATCCTGGGACTCCAGGATCACGGATCACGCCCTGGGCCGAAAGCAGGCGCTAAACCACTGAGCCACTGTTTCAGTCAATTCTTAACCATTGACTGGCAAATGAATAGTCATGATGGTCTCATCTGGGACTTTTAGGCTTACCAAATAAACAGAAATCCAGTATCTCACAGAAGTGTGGTCTCCAGGTGGTCTGTCTTTCAAGTCACTTGAGAGGGGGCGGGGGCTACATGATTTAAAATACATATGTCTACGCCTTATGCCAAACCCTCGAATCAGTATGTGGGTTTAGGGGGTTAGGATCTAGGAGTCTGCCTTTAACAAGCTCCTCTGATACATCTTGTATATATTGAAGTCTAAGAGTCACTGGTTTAGTCCTTGGAAAATACAGGTGTGCGAAACCTGAAGGGTAACCGGTGTATCGCTGGACATTATCATAGGATGTTGTAGTGGGAGGCTCCTTTACCTCTTTCTGTATGCGGTTCTTAAATCTGAGCCTAGAGGGCCGCTGAATGAGCCTGGGGTTCTATGCCATCTGAGAACCTCAGCAGTGGGCAAGGGCAGATGCACCACTGATCCCCATAGCTTGCCCTCATCCTGCAAAATCTGGTTTGGCCATCTTGGCCTCTGGGGGCCTTGCCCTGCCTTTGTTGCTCTTACATGTGGTGTAATTTTTTTGTTGGTTATTTTAAAAATTATTTTTAGTTATGCTAAAATACACATAAAGTTTATCATCTTAGTGGTCTTTTAAAAATGATTTTATTTATTTATTTGAGAGGGAGAGAGAGAGAGAGAGAACAAGCAGGGGGAGGGGCAGAGCAGAGGGAGAAGCAGGCTCCCTGCTGAGCAAGGGAGGGGGCTCAATTCCAAGACCCTTGGATCATGACCTGAGTGGAAGGCAGACACTTAACCAATTAAGCCACCCAGGTGCCTCCATCTTAGCCACTTTTAAGTGTACAATTCAGTGGCATTAAGTACATTCACATTGTTGTACAACCATCACCACCAATATCTCCAGAATTTTTTCATTGTCCCAAACTGACTCTGTCCTCATTAAACACTGTCTATTCCCTCGTTACCCCAGGTGCCCGGTAACCTCCATTCTGTTACCTGTCTCTACAAATTTACTACTCTAAGTGCCTCACATGAGTGGAATCATGCAGTATTTGTCCCGTTGTGACTGGCTGATTTCACTTAGCATGACGTCTTCAACGTTCATTCAAGTTGAACAAGTGTCAGAATTTACTTCCTTTTTTTTTTTTTTTAATTTCCTTCCTTTTTAAGGCCAAATAATATTCTATTATATGACGAGATTGCAAGATTGCATTTTCTTTATCCTTTTATTCTTTGATGGACACTTGGGTTGCTTCCACCTTTTGGCAGTGGTGAAGAATGCTGCTACAAACACGCATGTACAGAAACCTTTCTGAGACACAGCTTTCCATTCTCCTGAATACACACCTTGAAGGGCAATTACTGGATTGAATGGCAATTCTATTATTAACTTTTTAGGAACTGCAGCCATAGCGTTTTCAATAGTAGCTCTCTGGTGTGATTTTACATTGATTTGTGTGATGATTTGATTGTCCACCCACCATGAAAGCAGAGATCCTGTTTATTTTTACTGCCTCGCCTCCCATATCTCAGTATCTTGAACAACAATGTCTGGGACAGAGTCATCACCGAAATATCTGATGAATTAATGAACGAGTCAGCCTGATGGGAACAGGGCATTGGAGAGAGACTCAG
This sequence comes from Vulpes lagopus, assembly GCF_018345385.1. Lineage (NCBI taxonomy): Eukaryota > Metazoa > Chordata > Mammalia > Carnivora > Canidae > Vulpes > Vulpes lagopus. The sequence continues at coordinate 20,094,493 of NC_054831.1, read as the reverse complement.
TCTCTGCGCTTAATGAGTTTACAAATTAGTCGGTGAGACGTGACCCACACAAGGCAGTAAGCAAATAAAGGAAGGATATAATTATGTACTTCCCACCACCAGTGCACAAGAGGCGGAAACAGTCTTCACTTGTGATTTCTTGGGGGCCAACACTGGAGGGCTGGGTGCAGGGTTAGCTAGGGAGTCTGGAGACATCAGCCCGGGGAGAGCAGTATGCAATGTGGATTAGGAGGGCACAGGAGGTCCAGAGTAAGCTGGTCTATAGGTCACTGAAATGGGGGATCCAGGAGGCAGCCGCCACTTGACAATTATGTGGGCAGGCGGTGCAGGGGGATCTAACATGTCTCCCTCTTGGAGGCACAGTAAGAGTCCACGCCTGGGCTGAGGGCCTGGCAAAAGCAAAGCATGGCCCAGTCTAATAGGGCTGGGAGCTCAGGCAGGAACTGGGGGTGGGGGTGGGGAGCACGGCTTGATGCTAAGAACTCAGATATAAGATGTATAAGATGAACACTAGTTTTAAAATTGTGAGTTGAACCTTCTTTAGCCATAAACACCATAAATCCTGCAATTGGAAGGATTCTTCATGCTAAGGGGCTATAGCTCTAAAGCCTTATTATTTTATTTTATTTTATTTTATTTTATTTTATTTTATTTTATTTTATTTATTTTATTTTATTTATTTTTGCCCATTATGCTCAGAGCAGCACAGGACTGGGTTTGCAAGGAGGAATAGTAGCCAGCCCACTGTGGGGAAGTGGGTGAAGGAGGCAGAGAAAGAGGAACTGGTAATAGGAGGGGCATAAAAGGGGGAGTGGGGTGGTAGACAGGTGCTTGGGGAGCACTATGGAAAGGTGGCCTGCCCGGCTAAGATGGCAGGGGCAGGCTATAACGGGAGCCAAGGCTAGAGCCAGGCTGGTGTTGAGATAGGGTGGGGAGAACCTGGGAGTCAAGTGGAGGCATGCTCCTATTTCACTTGCCTTCTTGAGTGAGGAGAAAAAGAATCATTGCCTTAATATTTAAGCTTGGAATTCCTAGGGGAGAGAACAGTCTATTTAACCTTGATGGACTGACCTGGTCATGAAAAGATAGAACCCAGAGCCTCTGTGGCCAGGGCCAGGTATGAATCAGAGTCAGTTCATTGGCTCTGCCAAAGAAATGAACAGAAATGCTTGGTTTGAGGAGTGAGAAAGCTCTGAAAGAGCTCTGAGTGAAAGGGATCTTGCAGTTGGGACTTTTCAGGAAGCAGGTACTCAGATACGGAGTTCAGGATGTGTGTCAAGGAGGCCCGTGGGCTCAGGACTACGGGAGGCAGGAGGATTAACAGAGGGAGAGACTAAACTGGACCTGGGGACCTGGTGGCAGTCTGGACCTGTCGTGGTCTGTCAGGGTTGTCCCTGACAGGGCTGAGTGGCTGGGCCTTCCTATGTTCTCCTCCGTCAGTCACTGGATGTGGGCTACCTGGGAAGGTGTGGCCTCAGGTGAGGTGTAGTTGAGGCACAACCTGGAGGAGATGAGAGTGGAGGTGTCACACGGCATTCTCAGCAGCAGGGACCATGGGTCCTTCCTTGAAGGGGATTTGGGCTGAGCCTCTCTATGTCCAACACAGGGCCCTGGGGCTTTGGGACTAGATGCAGATGTTGGGATGGTCATTGGGTTTTCTGTCATGGGTGGGATGCATTTTAAAACAGTTTTAATTCTATTTTGAAGGGCAAGAAAACTCCAGCAATGTAGAAGACTTGAGATATTGAGGGGCTGACATCTGTTGGGTCACTGTGGTAGCCACACTTGGAGAAGGCCCCCAGTGATCCTTGGCATCTCGTGTTCAAGCCTCTCCCACACTGAAGAGCCAACCTGTGTGATTGGTGGGTTATTGCAGAAATGACGAAGTGTGACTTCTGAGGCTAGGGAAGAATAAGACATTGTGACTTCCATGAGATTCTTTCCTGGATCCTTCCCTCCAGGGAAACCAGTTGTCATGTTGTGAGGACACAAGCGGTCCTGTGGAGAGATCCATGGGGCAAGAAGCTGACGTCTGCCAATGACCAGCACCAACTTGCCAACCTCGAAGTCAGATCCTCCAGTTCCCGTCTAGCCTTCCATGGTCACAGACCTGCCTGTCACCTTGACTGGAACTTCATGGGTCTTCCATGAAGCCACAAGCTGGCACAGCCACGAAGGTGCTTCCGAGTTTTTGATGCACAGAAACGGAGAGACAATACACGGTACCACACTGTTTGTTGTTCATGTAAGTCATCAAATGTTGGGGTAATTTGTTATTGATGAGGAGATAACTAACATATTGTGCTCTTAGTCAAAACTTTTTATTTTGAATGATTATTTCAATTCTCTGTCCCTTCCTCCCCCGCCTTACGCACGCAGACTTCTACATCCCTTTTTTCCCAGAGGCTTTGAAGCACTACTTTCAAGTGATATTTCCAAAGGTTGATGTTCACTAAAGCAACCTGAAAACTGAATTCCAAATCCTTGAGCTGAATATATTTCTAACATAGACCACACACAGGAAAGCAACATCTGCTCATAAGCATAAGGTTTGTATTCAATTCTCACCCAGTTTTTTTTTTAACTTTTGACTTTATTTTATTAAGCATTTACCAAAAAACCCTAAAATTTATAAAGGAAACACCAATACAATACTGCAATATGTTAGCAACAGAATTTTTAAACAGTACAGATGTGATGTAAAACATGCAATGTCTGCACCAGGACTTGAACTTCTAAGTGATTATTGTGCTCAATTGTGCATCACTGATTGGTGTTTAGACCAATTGGACCTCAGATCGATTCAATTGGTAAAAATGTCCAGGTTGGTCACACACCGCATTGTTTACACCAGCAGTTGGAAACTAAGCTATAGTGTAGATGACAGGCTGCCGCTGCTGTTGAAATAATAGGAAAATGAATTTTCCATGGCTAGTAATTGCTAATAAAGTAATAAGGTTATATACATTCTCAAGATGTCTATGAATAAGAAGAAGGATAAAAAGGGCAGAAAATAGGAATTGAATTATGTCAAAAGGACCCAAGTAGAGTATTTTGGAAAAGCAAAACTTGCTACATGTATGGCTGTACCCAAGACTGTGTTAACTCTAAAGCAGCTTCAAATGCTAAGTTTGGACAGTGTGAATGAATCCAAAGTCAGTTGGAGGAAGGATGAATTAAGGGTGCTTGGGTGGCTCAGTTGCTTAAAAGTCCATCTTTGGCTCAGGTCATGATTTCAGGTTCCGAAGCCCCACATGGGGTACGCTGCTCAGCAGGGAGCCTACTTCTCCCTCTCCCTCTGCCTCTCCTCCTGGCTTATGCTTTCTTGCTCTCTCTGCCAAATAAATAAATAAATAAAATCTTTTTTTGTTTTTAAAAGATTTTGTTTATTCATGAGAGACACACACAGAGAGAGGCAGAGACAGAGGCAGAGAGAGAAGTAGGTCCCATGCAGGGAGCCCAATGCGGGACTCCATCCCAGGATCTCGGGATCACGCCCTGAGCTGAAGGCAGATGCTCAACTGCTGAGCCACCCAGACCTCCCAAATAAATAAAATCTTAAAAAAAAAAGAAGAAAAGAAAAGGTAAGTTAAGACAAAGTAGTATTATTGGAGGGCTGAAAAGTGTTAATAATCCAGTGAGTTCTGGGTTGGCATTAATGTGATCCATGGTTGGGTCAGGGGCCAGCATCAGGGCCAACCAAGAGGCCCTCCATCAGGAGGCTGTGATTCAGAGGCAGGAAATCCCACCCCCAGGGTGGAACTGCCAGCTATTTTTGCCGGGACCTCACCAGCTCTCTGCCTGCTACCTGGTTCCTAGACGCTGCTTCTCATCCAGAAGCATGCTGTGTAGCCCAGTTCCTCCAAGTAAGTCCTTGCTGTTCTCCGGTCCCTGAATTCACTGAGAGCTCTCCGTGTCCAAGCAGGGGTGGCCCCTCCAGCTGGGACTTCCTCCCTGCTGGCTATGGGCAGTCTAGCCCCTGAGCTCGCTGAGAGTTCATGGCTCCTTTCAAATTCCCAGAGGTAGTCTTGATCTTTCAGACATACAGCTTCCTTTGTCACTAACTTAGACCAAGTTCCCATGAACTGGGAAGTAGACTCCTTGGGGAAATACAGCTCTGTGCCGCACCAATTATCCTCCTCTGATGGCCCAACTCCCATAATGAGGACGCAGGTTCTTCCTCTTTCAAGGAGGGCTCCATTCACTTTTCTTTCAGGGGACTCAGGGCCTGTATTTTCCTCCTCTCTTTTGTACAGGAATCCTAATACTTATGCCAGGGATGTGACCACTGACTTATAAGTCCCTTTGCAGTTTCTCCCAAGGCTCACTCGTGAGGAGGGATATACCAGTTCTGAAGTGGGAAAAAAGGTTACATTAACTCATTGTCAGGCTACGTTTATTTTAGGGAATGGAGTCCTCTTTTATTTTTTTTTCTTCCTCGAGTTCCTTTCCAAAGCATTGTTTATAGCTATTGTGTCTTTTTTTTTTTTTTTAAATGGAAATTACTGCCTTTAAGTTAGACCCTTGCAAAAGATCTAAATCTGTCCTGGGGACTAAGGGTTACAAGATAGAACAAGCCTGGGCAGATAATTTATAGTCTCACGTGGTCCAAAGCCAAGCAAGGAAATATGCAGTCCTGATGCAGATCTGAATGAGGCATTCTTTAATCAGAAAGCATCTAGGGGTGCCAGGATCAAGTTCAAGGTCCCCAGCACAGTATACAGGGCTTTTCAAGACCTGGCTCCATCCACTTTTCCAAACACATCTCTCCATCCACAAGTACGTTGTCCCCAGGCTCGCTTATGACTTTGTGTTATGCCCTTTGCCTTGTGTGATAGTTAATTTTATGTGTCAACTTGACTGAGCTAAGGGATGCCAAGGCAGCTGGTAAAACATTATTTCTGGGTGTGTCTGTGGAGAGTGTTTCAGGAAGAGAATAGCACTTGAATTGGTAGACTGGGTAAAGCAGATAGCCTTCCCCAATGGGGCTGGGCCTCATCCAATCCGGTGAGGGCCCAGATAGAACAAAAAAATGAGGAAGGGCAAATTCACTCTGCTTGATTTGGGACCTCCCTCTTCTTCTGGCTTGGTTGTCAGACTTTGGACTCAGACTGAATGATACCACTGGCTTTCTTAGTTCTCTACCCTGCATATGGCAGATCATGTGACTTGGCTTCCATGAGTGCGTGAACCAATTCCTATAATAAGTCTCCTCTTCCATGTATTTCTATGCATCCTACTGGTTCTGTTTCTCTGGGGAACCCTGACTAATACACCTTGAATGCCTTTCTCCACCTCTGAGCTCTTATTTATCTTTCATGAAGCAGATTAAATGTCACTGCCCTGGTGATACTTCGCCAGATCCTCTTACAAAGAGTAAGTAACTCCTGTTCTGCTTCCACTTTGTCCACACCTCATGTAGTTGCATTATAATGAATTATTTAGATGTCTTGCTGCCCCAATAGCTTATGAGCTCCTCCAGGATGAGCTGTATTCATATCTGTATATCTAGCACAGAGTAGATTCTCAATAAATGTTTTTTAGTGAAATGAATGAATGAATGAAATATTGATTATTTTGGGTAATTTTGGGTATGCAAGTCTAGCATGGGTTAATTAGGAGCATGGAGAAGGGAATAAGAGAGGCAGAAGACCATGTTCTTGAATAGGAAGATGGGGAGACATCTTCCTATTAAGATGAAACTTAAAACAAAATTAAGGTGAACTTAATTTTCTTAGTAATTTTGCCTTAGATTTGCTCTGCCTAAGGGGGTTGGCCAGGTGCCTTGTATGGGAAAGAATTCCATTTGACTCCACCTTTGACCATTGACCCTTTATGGATATTTCTTAGGAAGGATATGGTCCACATGACCCAAATCTCAAAATAGGTGCGATCATATTTAGATTTCCAAATTTACTGTGTAATTTATTTAATTCTAATATAGTAATAATACCTTATAATTACATAATACCTTTCATCTTCAAACCTCAAAGCATTTTCTAAACATTAATTGACAGGAGGAGCTCCAAGCGTTTGATGCTACTGAATCTATTTCTCTGCTGGGCAAGTGTATGATGGAGAGTTAACTAACTTGCCAAGAGAATGTATAGATTATTATTCTTCAAAAATACTTTTCATTATGGAATATTTTACGCACATAGAAATAGAGAGAAGAGTATAATGAACATCTATGTACCTACCACTCAACTATGAAGTCATGGCCAATCTTATTTAATGTATTTCTACCCTCTTGTGATACTTTGATGCAAATCACAGGTATTAATCATTTTCACCCATACATTTTTCAGCATCTACAAAAGACAAGAACTCTTTAAAAAAAAACATGACCATGGAGGAGACTGGGTGGCTCAGTCAATTGAGTGTCCAACTCTTGGCTTTGGCTTAGGTGATGATCTCAGGGTCATGAGATGAAGCCTTGCATCAGGCTCCCCACTCTGTGTGGCATCTGCTTGAGATTCTATGTCTCCATCTCCTTCTGCCCCTCCCCCTCTTACTCTCTCTCAAAAAACTAAACAAAACATGACCATGATAACAGTATCACACCGACAATAGACAATAACTTTTATTTGTTATTTTTTTTGACAGTAACTTTTAATAGTAAGTATTCAATCTATTTTTAATTTCCAATTCCTATATAAGTTTTAAAATTTATATAAATTATAAAATTTCAAGATCTAAGTATGGCTCACATATTGGGTTGTTTGATATCTTTTAGTTGTTTTTTTTTTTTTAAACCTGTAGGTTCTTCTTTTTCTTTTTGTAATTAATTTGGTGAAGAAATCAGGGTTTTTTAAAAACTTTTTTTTAAGATTTTAAAAATTTTTTCATGAGAGACACAGAAAGAGATAAGTAGAGACAGAGGCAGAGGGAGAAGCAGGCTGTACTGTTGGTGGGAATGCAAACTTGTGCAGTTTGGAGAACAGTTTGGATGAAGTGTCTCAAAAAGTTAAAAATAGAACTATCCTATGAGCCAGCAACTGTACTACTAGGTATTTACCCAAAGGATGCAAAAATACAGATTCAAAGGAGTACATGTATCCCAGTATTTATAGCAGAATTATGTAAAATAGCTAAACTATGGAGAGAGTTCAAATCTCCATCAAATGATGAATGGACACAGAATTGGTATATATATATATATACAATGGAATATTATTCAGCCCTCAAAAACGAAATCCTGCCATTTGCAGCGATGTGGATGGAGCTAGAATGAGTGTATTATACTAAGTGAAATAAATCAGTCAGAGAAAGACAAATACCATATGATTTCATTCATATGTGGAATTTAAGAAAGAAAACAGATGAATATATGGAAAGGGGGAAAAAGAAAAAGGGAGAGAGGGAAACAAACCATGAGTGACTCTTAACAATAGAGAACAAACCGAATATTGATAGAGGGAAATGGGTATAGGGTGAGCTAGATGGGTGATAGATATTAAAGAGGGTACTTGTTGTGGTGAGCACTGAGTATTGTATGTAAGTGATGAATCACTGAATTGTGCTCCCAAAATCAATATTGCACTGTATAACAAACAAAATATAAGTAAAAAAAAATACAGTTTGGGTTAGAAAGGAAAAATGCATCATTTTCTTCACTAATTATTCAAAATAATGAGTGCATTTTTAGCATTATCCAATAGTAAAAGATTTGATTATTTAATCTATATATTAATATGAATATTAAGGTATAATGAAGGCAAATTGCACTTAAAGTGTATATTTGATGAGTTTTGATAAATGTACACATCTGTGGAACTCACTATAATTATGAAAATGAACATATAGCTCATGAATTAGGTTTTTTAAGTATTTTATAAACTGATAAATTTAAACATGTTGGTATTTTCAACCACCTTAGGTATTACTCTTTTGAAGCTCCAATGGCTCCATTTTTTGCACAATAGGAGCTTATTTAGGTTATCCCATGGTCCTTTGGAAATGACTCCCATAGTCTTTGTTAATTTCCTTGCCATCTTGTCACGACAGGATGCTCCAGATCTGACATCAGCCCGGGAGCCGTGATCCTTTCAGTGGGAAACAGGATGTGTCATATATTATATGATGGTTAAACAGAGCAGCAAAATCCAATAAAATTTTTGGTCTGAGTTCACTGTAGTCAGAATGCAATAGCGCTTTACCAAGCAGCTCTATAATTATGTCTTTTGTTTCTGTAGCTCCTTTCACTGAAGTGTTCAAAGTGATTTTACAGCATCAAATTTATCTTTGGGGCAATCTAAGAATGGAAGAAAAGGTTAGAGAGATTATTATCCCATTTTATAGTTGGGGAAACAGATGCCATTGTGGTTTGTCCATTAGTTTGTAGAAAATGGAGTACAAGTTTGAATTGAATCCACCTTCCTATCCGGGAAAACAGGGATTCTCATCTTGCTGCTAGCCACCCTGGCTTGAACAACCTCAGATAAACTTTTTTTTTTTTTTTTTTTTAATAAATAGGGGATGAGAATCATTAAGCAATCAATGGGAAAGAAGGGAAATAAGAGTTTTTCCCTTTCTTTTCTCTTGCCTTCTTCCCTTCCTCTCTTTTTTCCTTCCTTCTTCTTTTTTTTCTTTTTTTTTAAATTTAAACATCCTCAATGTCTCTCCTAAGGAGATGAAAATATATGAGGAATGGAATGAGAAATCAGGGAATTGCAGGATCCTGGGCTTTGAAGAGCCCCTGTAAACCTCACAAGCCAAGCCTCTTTCATCTAGATAGCACTGCATCGAGGCTAAATCCAGATAAATGGGCAGCTCTCCTTTTAGGCAGATGCAACGAAGTGTAGTCCACTGTGAACTAAATCAATTTAGACTTACAAAAGCAAATCCCAAAATAGCAGCCTGGAGTTTATGAAAATGAATCCAAGTCTGAGTGCTCTGGGAAAAATAGATGACCAGGAATAGACCGCGCTGCGAAACCATGAGAGCGCTTTGCAGCTGCAGCTTCCATTTCGCTGTGGTCCTTGCTGAGGAAATGAGAAGGTAGCCTACTTTGTGCTAACGAAAGAATTAACGATTCCATTAATTAGCTTCATGGATTTTCTTGGCAGCTTCAATGTAGGCCATGGAGAAATATTATGGATTCATCTTCCCTAGAGGTCTTTGAAACTTGTGTAGTATCAGAGAGAGGATCAGAGGCTTTGGAGACTGGGCACAGGTTGTAGGAGCTGGAAGCACTTTATGTAGCATCCAGGACAGTGTTTCCCAAACTGGTTCCAGGAAGCAGTAGTGTTCTAGGGAAAATGGAGTTTCATGGTAAAATAAGGGAAATAAGGCTATATTGCTGTCTCAAACATTCCTCAAGCATATCATTATCTTAAAGGCTTTTAGAAGTTCTGCAATAAATATCTTGGTCTCTGTTTAAATCTGTTTTCTCAGATGTATTTGACCGTGGAATCCTCCACCACTTTTTTTTGCCCTATGCTGTTAACATATGGACATGAATATACCAAGAGACAGTAATATTAGAAATGTTGATATAGTCCCTTCTACAGATGAGGAAAGTAAGGACCAGGGAGGTGGGACAATGTATTCGGGAGACATAGCGTGAGTCACTGGGAGCCAAGGTGAAATAGAGGAGAAAGTGGGGCATTTGGATGGGGCAGACCTGGGTTCAAATCACAGCTTCATAGCTGTCCAACTATGGGATCTTGGGCAATATCTTAATTTCTTCTGAACCTTGAAATTTTTATCTGTTTCTTTCTTTAAGATTTTATTTATTTATTCATGAGACACACAGAGAGAGGCAGAGACACAGACAGAGGGGAAGCAGGCTCCCTGCAGGGAGTCTGATGCGGAACTCAATCCCATGACCCTGGGATCAGGACCTGAGCCAAAGGTAGATGCTCAACCACTGAGCCACCCAGGTGCCTGGGGGGTATCCTGGAATTGTTAGCTGTGAAATGTGTTGTGAGTTGGTGGTTCTATTAGAGAATAAGTCTGAAGCTCAAGTATCTGAACAAGGACAACAGCGAGATAACTGAAATCTCATGGATGGGGGCCTGGGTGAGTTATGGGATTGACTCAAGACTAGAATCAGGACAGTGAGCATTAGTTTATTAGGAGGAGGAGGTGGCAGGGGCTGGGAACCAGACAGGACTAATTGGTAGTTCCCCACTAGGAAGTAGATTAGAAGGTAGAGACAATGATTCACTTTCAGACGGCACAACACCCGCTTCCTCTTTTACCCCACGTTACAAACTGAAGCAGCTGGACTGGAGAAGGGGGAGGTTGGGTAGGAAGTAGCCTAACCCAACAGTGAGAGACGATCATTGTTCATCTTTGTTCTTTGTTTCTTTGCTAGTGAAAGCTTGAGGTATTTTACAGTGTCACATACTAAGTAGAATGGTGATTTAGGCTTTATTAATTATAAATTAATAGCAATTTGCATGGATAATTATGTTTCATGCTCTATTAGGCTTTGGATAAATTATAAATAGCCTTTCTGGGGGCGTTGGGATATTTTAAACTAGGATGAGGGTGTTGCAGCACCCTCCCCTAAGGCAACCTAGTGCTTACATTTACATGGTAGGTTTTCCCATCCTGCTTATCCTGGGGAGTGTTCCCCCACAAAACAGGCCTTATGTGGGTCAACTCCCTTCCTCTTTTTTTTTTTTTTTAAAGATTTTATTTATTTATTCATGAGAGATACAGAGACAGAGAGAGAGGTAGAGACAGAGGCAGAGGGAAAAGCAAGCTCCATGCGGGGAGCCTGACGTGGGACTTGATTCTGGGTCCCCAGGATCAGGCCCTGGGCTGAAGGCGGCGCTAAACTGCTGAGCCACCCGGGCTGCCCCCCTTCCTATATGTTCCTATAGCGACTCTGTAGCTTGCTTCCTCGAAAGCACTCAAATAGCATGGCAATGATCTATGTGTCTCTCTCCCCTCCCCATCCAGTGTATGAATACTTTAAGAGAGCAAGAACTGAGTTTCATACATCTGTATCCTCCTTCTGCCCCCAGGGTAGCGCTTGCTCCAAGTCAGTGCTTAATACTTGTGAATTGAGTGAATGAATGAGTGAACAAAGGATGCTCTGCTCTTTTTCACATTCTCCTTATTCAACCTCCATAGATCATTGTTTTTCATTTCATTTTATTTCATTTTATTTTTTAAAAGATTTTATTTATTTATTTGAGAAAGAGAGAGAGCAAGAGAGAACATGTGAGCATGAGTGGGAGGAGGGGCAAAGGGAGAAGCAGAGTCCACACTGAGCAGGGAGCCTGATGCTGGGCTCGATCTCAGGACCCTGGGATGATGACCTGAACTGAAGGCAGACAACTTAACCAAGTGAGCAACCAAGGTACCCCTTGTTTTTCATTTTAAAAATAATCTCCATTTCTTTTTTTCCAGCTGAGATATAATTAGCACATGACATCATGTAGGTTAAAGTGTACAACATGATGATTTGATACATACATATATATTTGATCATATGTACATATTTGATACATATGATCAAATATATATATATATATATGTTGCAAAATGGCTAGCAGAATAAGGTTAGTCATCACTTCTATCACTTTGCAAAATTGCCATTTATTTTCTTCCCGTAGATCATTGTTCTTTTACAGATGGAATCCTCATTCCTATTTTACAGTGGAAGGCAAGGATCCTCCCCTTTATATAAACACGCCAGAATTAAGTATATCTGAATGAGTATCTTCTCTCCTACAGCATCCTCTTGACATGCTCAATGCTTGTGGCAGAAGTGACTATTGCTGTAGATGTTGGTGTCAGAGGCACCTCCTCTTACCTGTCCTCAGTGGTCATAACTCTGTGTCATTTTACAGCAGATTTCATTTTTTGACATCAGTTCCAAGTCATTTGGAGTGAAAGCTGGTAAAAGAAACTGAGCGACCCTACTTGAGAATGTCATTTCAGTTTCAAAAGAAAGTCATAGCTGACACAAATCAGAGGCAATCCCAAGGAGAAATTCCAAACACCTTGTGAGCAATGATAATGTCAATAGAATAAGTATATAGACTTTAGTAGTCATTTAGATTCATAAATTCTGAAGTTGTGGTGTGAAAAATCCCTTTAGCATGGAATAAAACCTTTCAGAGCTGGGTTCAAATAACAAATGAGAGTGATAAATTCAAACCTTTGAAATGTACTTTCTTTTCTGGCCAGGCCCCAGTTCAGCCTCCCAAGCTGGTTCCCCTACAGGCACTGATAACATCGTGGGCACCTCCAGAGCCCTTCCTGGCATTGTTCTGGGTGTCATTGATGTTAAGCAAATGGGGAAGGAAACGCAATCCAGAGCTCACAAAGCTAAGGGGAACTGATTTTCAAGCTCATGACTTTCAAACCTATGGTACAAAAGCATATGCATGTTAACTAACTAGGTATGTGAAGATGAAGTTATTGCTCTTGGATTCCTTCTTCCCTTTCAATGGGGGATGCTTGTTAATTAATGTTTTTGAAACTTATTTTATTGCACGAAGGGGCTTGTTCTCATGCATTTTTGGTTTAATGCCTTCCTTCATGGTTATGTGAAAATAATGTGTAAATAAGTCTCTGGAAAATCAAAGGTCTCATTAACTCTGAGCCTATTTCATCTGGCAAATGTTTATATTAAACACTCATGTGGGACGCCTGGGTGGCTCAGTGGTTAAGTGCCTGCCTTCGGCCCAGGGAGTGATCCTGCGGTCCCAGGATCGAGTCCCACATCGGGCTCCCTGCATGGAGCCTGCTTCTCTCTCTGCTTGTGTCTCTGCCTGTCTGTGCCTATCATGTATAAATAAATAAAATCTTTAAAAAAACCCAAAACACTTGTGTGTTCCAGGCAGTGTGGTAGGACCTTGGCACAGAAGAGGAGCAAGACATGGTGCATACATTAAAGTAGTTCACCACTGGATAACAGGATTTACAAGTACACAAATAAATGGCAGAAAAAAAGTGCTAGAAGAGCAGTGTGAACAAGAGAACAGTAGTAAGTAGAAGAAGGATGGGAGAAGACACGAGGGCAGAGCGATATTTTAGTTGAGTCTTAAAGGACAGATTAAATCTTAAGTGCATTGGAGATTGTGGGCAGGATGAGAAATCCAGATAGAAGAAAGAGAGTAAATTAGGAGTTGGAAAATGCAGAGGATCCTGGTGACATGGTGCCCGATCAAGTCTCTGACCATTGGGGTGGGAGTGGGGAAGTAGAGGTATAGGCTCTGAGAGAAAGAATGCCAGAGAATGAATGCCTAAACTGGTTTCTCATGCTCTCCTGACATGAGGTCCCCCTTTCCTTTGCTTTCTCTCAGATCCAAGTGATTGCAGGTACCGTCTTGCAGGTACTGTCTTGTTTTACACACTAATTCATACGAACATGACTTGATTCTTCCTGAATATGTCTACATCTTAAAAGGAAACACTTTAATAACACAATGATGGAACTGATGGAGTTACTTTTTTACAGGGGAATTTTAAAGATTTATTTATTTGAGAGAGAGAGACAGAGAGAGAGAGACAGAGAGAGAGAGAGAGATGGGGGTGGGGTGGGAGGCAAGAAGGAGGAGAGGGAGAGAGAGAAGGAATCCCAAGCAGACTCCTTGCTGAGCCCAGAGCCCAACGTGGGGCTTGATCTCACCACCCTGAGATCATGTCCTGAACCAAATCCAAGAGTCGGCCACTTAACCAACTGAGCCACCCACGTGCCTCTATAGGGGAATATTATATCTTGAGCAAGGCGCCTGTAAGGAATATACTGGTCACAGAAAACTATTGCTGAAGACAATCACTTCATCACAGTGGGTAAGTGAGCACTGAAAAAAGGGTCTCTCTTCAGAGGTGTGCATTTGGGGGAGTAGAGGAGGGAGGTGGTAGACGAAGGCCTGAGTTGGGATCTTATCTTGGTATCTCCCAGTGAGCTCACCAATAAGCTTTATTCCTCCCTGCTGCTTATTTATGTGCCAGTCTCCCATCTTAATCCTTTCTCATCTTCTTCCTTTAACTCCACCCGCTTTTTCCAGATCCAGCATCGTCATACATCCACCATATGGCATGATGTTATAATTTGGCAAACACCAGTAAAATGAAATCAAACTCTCCTTTACATTGCCCTTTTCTTCCTTTTCCTTCTGTTGCTAGTTGTGGTTCTGTGGGAGGCTCACACAGCTGGTAGCCTGTTGAAGGAGCCATAAAATGATGTAAGATGCCACTTCGGAAATAAACACATTGATCCTGCAAAATGCCTGAGCTTAACTGTGGAAGGGAAATCCAGCAGAGACCTGAGACAGATGAGTTCATTGTGATTGTGTTATTTGGCATTAAAGCATATTGGTTACGCCATATGTCACATACCCACTGTCTTGAAGGCATGAAGTATTCCACTGAAATGCATTTTCAGAATCACTAAAGTTATCATGTCAGGGATAAAATTAACACTTTTCCATTTGAATCTTTATAAAACACAATCACTCTATTGCCTTCATTTTGTCTTCAATCTTCAAGTACATTTTTCCTTTGTTTTAAACAAGAGCAAATTTACAGAAAAGTTGGAGAAACTGTACAAGAAACTGTGTTTCTCCCAAACCATTGGAGAGTAAATTGGTGAAATAATGCCCCACCATTCCTCTTAATATTTGTTATGGACTGAATGATGTCCCCTTGAAATTCCTACGAATCCCTAATTCTTGACACTTTAGAGTGTGATGAATTAGAAGGTAGGGTATTTATTTATTTATTTGTTTGTTTATTTATTATTTACTCATTCATGAGAGATACAAAGACATAGGCAGAGGGAGAAGCAGTCTCCCTGCAGGGACCCTGATGTGGGACTCGATCCCAGGACCCCAGGATCCCAGGATTCAGATCACAACCTGAGCCAAAGGCAAATGCTCAACCACTGAGCCCAGGACCACTGAGCCCACTTGATCCCAGGATCCCAGGACTCAGATCATGACCTGAGCTAAAGGCAGATACTCAACCACTAAGCCAACCAGATGCCCCAGGAACCAGAGCCTTTAAAGAGACATTTAAGTTAAAATGAGGGGATTGGGATGGGCCTAATCCAATGTGACTGGTATTCTAATAGGAAGAGGAAATTTGGACACAGACATGATACGAAGGGAAGATGATGTGAAGACACTGACAGCCGGCCATCTACAAGCCAAGGCTTGGAACAGATCCTTCCCTCACAGCCTTCAGAAGGAACCAACCTGCCGACACCTTGATCTTGAACTTCCAGCCTCCAGAGCTGTGAGACAATATATTTCTGCTGTTTAAACCACCTAGTCTGTTGTACATTGTATGGCAGGCATAGCAGACGAATATAATGTGGACATTTCCTGCAAACAAGAATATTTGTCCGTATAACCAACAATACAACCATTGAATCCAGATAATTAATACTGATACGTTACTACCATCTAATACTTAGCTCTCATTCATGTTTCATGGGTTGTCCCTTTACAGTAAAGGATTCAGTTGAGAACCATGTCTTGCATTCAGTAGGTCAGTCTGGAGTGGTTCCTTAGTTTTCCCTTGAGTTTTGTGATACTGGTGCTTTTCAAAATTGCAGGCCGGTCATTTTGTAAAAAGTCCTTCATTTTCACTTGTCTCATCTTTTTTCACTATAACATTCAGATTATGTTCTCTTACAGCAAAGACGGTGTATGATTCCCATTTGTCTTTTTCCAGGTGATGTTCACTTTGTCACTTGATTAATGTGGTATCTGGCAGGCTTATCTTCTGTAAACATTTTCCCTTTTACAAATATCAAGTGTTTTGTGAAGAGTTATTTTGAAAATGAAAGTATATTACTCCTTCTCAAACTTTTTCTTTCTATTGACATGGGCTCTTGTTTTTTTTAGCACAAAGAGATATTCCAGGCCCATCTTGCAATTTTCCTGCTTTAGGCTTGGAATTGGCTATTTATCCAAGGAGTTCTGGTTGCTTTGAGTGGACAGTGGTATCTACAATCCAAAATTGGGAAAGTAAGTATGGTCATTCCTATATGGGTGTCCCTGCTTTTGTGACCTTTCAGGACAAAACTATAGAACACGTGTGTGTATATATATATATATATATTCACACACATACACACAGTTTTATTTACTTCTTTATCTATGCATGTATCTGTGTATCTACCCACATCTATCTATCTACGTACCTTACTTGAGAATAATGAGTTCACTGATACTGTCAATTTCAATTCACCATTATAGGGCTCTGACTTCCCACACGAGGCTGCCCACTCTCCTCACCTTGCTCAAGGTCTGATCCTCACACTGGGCAGCCCATACCATGGGGATACCCTCCTCCATTCACTTTTCTCCCAGGCTCTAACACCTCAAATAAAGGACCTTCTTATGCAGATGCCCTCCTTATCCTGCTTGGGCTCTGGCGCCTGCAGTGAGCAGCCCTCTCCATGTATGCACTTCTCAGACTGCTTGGACTCTGAATTCTGCTCAAGTGCTCCTCTATCCTCACCCCTACCTTATCCTACCACCTTCCCTATCTAATGGCTTTGGGATTGAGTTGTTCAGGATAGGAAGAGGAAGGGAAAAAGAAGAGAAAAAGGAATCATACATAAGCTCACTCACTTATTTTACGTAATTTTCATTTTAGTGTACTTTCAATCTTGACCTTGCATATATAAGTAAACATATTTTTCCAAAGTTGTCATAGAATAATATGATTATTTTATATTTAAGGTTAACACTGAAATTCTGATTATTTTTCTACATAGCTTTTATAAAATTATTAATCATAGAAAATGCCTCAAGAAGATAAGCCTTAATTTACTCAATCATTTCTCTCTTATTGGTTATGTTGTTCCTAGTTGTTCCCAGGTAGATAATGCTGTGGGGAACCTCCTCATGAAAATGACTTTCCTAGTCTGTTAGATTAATTTCCTTGGATGATGCCCAGAAGTGGGATTATGTGGTTGGAGGACATGAATGCTTTTGAAAATGTGCAAAGCAGTTAGCTAAGGGTTTAGCACCTAGTAAATCCTCAACACATGTTTGTTGAGTCAGAATAAGGACAGCCCTTTGCAAAATTATCGTGCTGACAACAGCATTTAAAGGGTGTTTGTTTTCTTCCTAAACAATTTGATTGATTTGGATAAGTTGCTTCACTTTTCTAAACCTCAGTTTCCTCATCTCTAGATAGAGTAATCTGCAGTCGAATTGTACTGCTAACTCTCACCCCCTCTCATGGGAGATGCAGTGGAGTCCTTTCCCTGTAAGTGGCCAAGGGAACTGGTTCTGTATCACCCACAGAGCATGTCCTTTGTCCTTCACAGGTACTTCCTGGTGTCACAGCCTCTAATCCTTTTTTTTTTTTTTTAAGATTTTATTTATTTATTAATGAGAAACACACAAAGAGAAGGAGGCAGAGATACAGGAAGAGGGAGGATAAACAGGCTCCATGCAGGGAGCCCGATGTGGGACTTGATCCCAGGACTCCAGGATCACGACCTGAGTCAAAGGCAGACGCTCAACCACTGAGCCACCCAGGCACCCCCAGCCTTTAATCTTAATTGTCAAATTTCTTAGAATGCCTACTGTTCTATGCTTCCTGCCTCTGTTCCCACTGTCACCACAGATTGTCCTTTAAAGACTGTATTTATTTATCTATTTGAGAGAGAGTGAGAGAGTGTGGGCAAGCAGGGGACAGGCAGAGGGAGAAGGAGAAGCAGGCTCCCTGCTGAGCAGGAAGTCTGATGATGATGATGATGATGATGATGACGACGACGACGACATAGGCTCTATCTCAGGACCCTGATATCATGACCTGAGCTGAAGGCAGAGGCTTAACAGGCTGAGCCACTCTGGCACCCCACTACCAGATTTTTCATAGAAAATGGCAACTCTTCTCCATCTCTTCTTATCTTGATTGCTTCTTCTTCTTCTTTTTGTTTTTTTAAAGATTTTATTTATTTATTCATGAGAGACACAGAGAGAGGCAGAGACACAGGCGGAGGGAGAAAAAGACTCCATGCAGAGAGCCCAAAGTGGGACTGGATCCCGGGTCTCCAGGACCAGGCCCTGGGCTGAAGGCTGCACTAAACTGCTGAGCCACCCGGGCTGCCCATCTGGATTGCTCCTAACTCTTTTTTTTTTTTTAATTTTATTTATTTATGATAGTCACACACACACAGAGAGAGAGAGAGGCAGAGACACAGGCAGAGGGAGAAGCAGGCTCCATGCACTGGGAGCCCGATGTGGGATTCGATCCCGGGTCTCCAGGATCGCGCCCTGGGCCAAAGACAGGAGCTAAACCACTGCGCCACCCAGGGATCCCGCTTCTAACTCTTTTAGCTATTGTTTTTCTAATATTTTCCTCCCTATTTCTAGGTAACATTTTAAAATGCAAGTTGCATTGGCTCTGGTTCTTAGTAAAACAACTAGAGTGAGTTTTGTTATTTGTTTAAAAGAAAACAAATATATTAAAGGACTAAGGGACTTACTGAATTTGAGGGCATTCTGGAGAAAATGGATTGCAGCTGAACTTCCAGAAATAGCATCACAGACCACACCGCAGATCGGCCTGCTGAGGAAACTGTGGCTACTGACCACAAAACCACACTGCCAGGTCCATCCTTCGGAAGCACACCAGCCAGAGGTCTCTCAACCAGTGTTTATGTGGGAGCCCATGAAGGCTGCATGTCTCTGTACAGATAAATGAGTGAATTAAAACTCGTGGTGTGGCTCCCCTTCAGCTCACCTCTGCCACTACCCATGCCAGCCCCTCACCAGTGTTAGTTTCACTTTCTTCTTTCAAGTAGGTATGTGTGATTGGTGGAATCAATCTAGCTGCAAGCTTAAATGCGAAAAGTTAAGTGTGTCATTTTTCTCACAGAGAGCTTGGTGACGCAGTGCGTGGGTGGCATGCAGTCTACTTTTTCCATTAGAATATTAATACTATACAATATTAGTTATAGTATATTAATAAATTGATCATAGTTGTTTTTTGATGCTCTGATAATTCCAACATCATTGCCGTATCTGAGGCTGGTTCTGATGCTTGCATGGTCTCTTCCAACTGCCTTTTGCCTTTAAAGAGTCTTGTAATTTTAGGTTGAAAGCTGGACATGATGTACTGGGTAAAAGATGCTGCAGTAGATGGGCTGTTAGTGTGGTGGTGAGGTGTGTGCGGAGTGTTCTACAGCAGTCTTTTAGTGAGCCTGGCCTGGGGCTGTGAACTTCATACCTGCTTCTCAGTTTTTCCTTCTCGTCTTAGGTGCCATAGGGTGGTTAGAGTCAGTTGGAGTTGGGTATTTCCCTTCTTCAAGGTCAGTTAGGCTCTGACAAAACCCCTGCAGATTACATTCTGGCTAAATAGTTTCTCCTAAAGTTAGGTCTTGTCAAGAATGGAATGTTCCTTTTCTCCTGCTGGAAGCATGAGAAGGATTTTTTCTGATCTTCACAATGAGAACCTGATAGAGCTTCAAGAGGCAAAATTCACAAAAGTCTTGGGTCCTCTCATGATAGAGTCCCTCTTAAGTTTTACTCTCAGACTTGTCCACTCTGAGCCTCCTCCAATTTATCAGTTACAGTTCAGGTTTCCTATCCTTTGAGCAGTGGTTCTGTTTTTTTTTTTGGGGGGGGTGGGCAGTGGTTCCTGATGAGGATTCTACCTCGGTGTGTTGTGATTCTCTGGATCTGCCTACCTATCTCTCCAATTTGGGGAGACGCACTTTGCCCTTGACTGCAATTCTCTGATGGATCTAAGAAGACTTGTTGATTTTTAGTTTGTTCACTTTTTACTTGTGAAAACAGCTTGTTGACTTCCAAGTGACTTACATGCTGGACCAGGAAATGAAAGTCTCCTGCTGATAGTTTTGGGTGTTCTAAAATATTTCTCTGCCAGAAGATGACCAATAATGTTAGAAAAACCTCATTCAACACAGCAGATTAATTTCATATATGTTTAGTAGGTTTTACTTGAGACAGCCTGAAAGACTAGCAATGACATGGGCTTTGGAGTTGGACCTGGTTTGGAAATCTGATGTGAGGGATGCCTGGGTGGCTCAGTGGTTTAGTGCCTGCCTTCTGCCCAAGGCGTGATTCTGGAGTCCCAGGATTGAGTCCAACATTGGGCTCTCTGCATGGAGCCTGCTTCTCCCACTGCCTATGTCTCTGCCTCTCTCTCTCTGTGCCTCATGAATAAATAAATGAATCTTAAAACAACAACAACAACAACAACAAAGAAAGAAACCTGATGTGATGTCTGCTTGTGTGATTTTGGACATATTACTTACTCTTTGAGTGTCAGTTTTCTAATTAATAAAATGGAGGTTGGATTATATTCCTTATAGAATCACATTACTACTGTTATTTTTATTCCTAATTTAGAGAATAGGAGGGAGCTGGGCAGGATAGTAAGGAAGTCTCTTCCTCCTTTACTGTACCCTTAATTTCTTTTGTGCCCTGCTCTACTAGTTTAGTTCTAACAGTAACTGTCTTTACTACTTCTTCTATTTTTCATGTTAAGCCTTAAATGTCATCCTTGTCGCTATATAAAGATAGAATCTATTGGGCTATGCTGTAGTATTACATTCTTCCATGACCATCAAGGAAACCCTGACATAGGCATCTTGCCTGTAAATTGGTGATTTCTGTTTCCAGCCAATTTTCTCTTCTGAGTCACCAGAACAATTTGAAACTCCCTATTTGTTCCATTGGTACCATGCGAAGTAGCACTGGATTTCAGTGACCATGTTAGTAGTCAGGACATTACTAAGGATGGAGTTGGGTTAGGCTATAGGAATTCCACAGCTTCTTTGCCTTGCTAAGGTCTTGCTAAGTGAAGTACTCAGACTCTCAGTTCCTCATTATGAATATTCTAGTACACACCCCGATGAGTACATTCAATTTGTTTCTAGTAATCTTTCCTTGGCAGATGAGCTAAAAGGTCAACTGTTAATTAAGGTGGAGCAAAAATGAGGTGAGCACTGGCTGAGTCATGGGTTGGGAGTTGGAGCACTTCAAAGCTGACGATGGTTGAGTCCAAGTAAGTTGGATCTATTTCCTCTGGTTGTTATTTCCAAAGCCATGAGAAGAGAAGGAAATGAGAACCAAGAGGAGAAAGAGCAGGGATAAGGAGAGGAGAGGGCAAAGGTTAAGGAGGAAATAAAGATAAGAAGGAAACAAAATTTTATTGAGTGTTCCTCACAAATCAGTAACCATCTTATGCATTTCATGCTCTTGCTCCTTAGAGCCATCCTATAGAGTAGCTATCACTCCTGTTTGTCCAGTGTCTGCTTTGTGCCACATGCTATGTGATGGGCCTGGTGATGTAATGATGAATATTTCATTCACATCTGCATGAACAGGAGGTATTGACAGTCTAATTGGGGATTCTGACATTGAGAGTTTCCATACAGGGCACTAAGTGCCTTGGGTTTGTATAAGGACAATGAAGAGTTTTCATACAGGAGTGATTAGTATTGCCTGGGGAAGTAGGTCTGGAAAGAACAAGGTGCATGTGGAGAGGATCCTCTAAGTGGGGGGAGCGGTATGTGCAAAGTCATGAAGGTATAGAACATCATCATACAAATTGTTTTAGCTGGAACACAGGGAGTAGAGGGGGGAGAGGCCTGATCATGATGGGTACTCTGGGCCAACCCACATTTGTGCTTCATGTTGGGGGGGGGGAATAACTCAGCAGAGGAACAACTTGGGAGAATCTGTCTTTTAGACAAGCTCCTCTGGCAGCATCTTACAAGATGAGTTGGAATTTGTTGAGAGTGAAGTGCAGGCAATTCCAGAGAAAGTCTGTATAAACAGTCTAGACACAGACTAATAATACATTTCTGAATAAGATATTGAGGATGAGAAAAGTCACAGACTCCAGTGACCATTATAAAATAATAGAACTTAGTGTGAAGCATATCTTAATTAAGTTGTTTTTAATAAAATAAAATTATAGAACTTAATGACCGATTGGATGGTTGTGGGAAGGATGAGGGAACTTTAAGATAACAGTCAAGCTTCTGGGTAGGATAATTGGGATCATTGTGGCCCGCTACCTTGTGTTAGAAATTGGTGCTGGCAATCACCCTTTCCTGCTTCTCTACTGCAGTTGCCAAGGAAGCAGCAGTGACAAGATTGTTCCTATTGGAACCAGTACTGGGGCTGGAGCATATAGATGAGGGTCTGCCTCCTCTTCCTTTGAGTCTCAATATTGGAACATCCTACCTAGATGTGGGATAGAAGGGGAAAGCTGTCCAAGTCAATTTGCCTGTCCAACCACATTCACAAATGAGATGGAAGAGTAGGAGAGTGGAGGATACACACAATTAGTTTACAGTAATCTCATGCCACCAGCCAATGTGCTTCAGTCTATGTCTTGGATTAGGACCAATCTGTTTTGTAACTTTTCCACTTTGAGTGTAGTGGGTGGAAAAGTAGGAGGCAAATGAAAAAAAGGAACAAGAATTTCCTCTTCTATATCCTGGGGAAGAACTATGGGAGAAACAGGCTTGATTTAGGGAGATGATAATCGTTTCATTTTTGACATGCAAAGTCTGAGATGATGGTAGAAAATCCAAGTAGTGAAGTCCATTACAAAGTCTAAAATAGGATTTTAGAGCCCAGGAGGGAGGTCTGGGCTAGGAAAATGGGCTATTGTATTACCAGAAAACAGGTGATAGTTGAAGCCTTGTCCGTGGTTTACAGCAGGGGACAAAGAACAAACACCTGGAACATGAAATTTAAGGGACAGATGAGGAATGTGAGTGCTGAGAAATTAATGCGTAGGAGAAAAACCTGGAGAGTGTGAGGTCTGGGGAACTACAGGAAGAATGTCCTCAAGAAGAATTGTCAGTAGGGTGTAAGGACAAATAAGGAGCATCAGGAGAATGGCTTGGAACAGCTATGAAGAAAAGGTGGAGAGAGCAGAAACAAGATGAGTAAAAGGCATTTTCAAGCTGCCACGAGAGCACACCTGAAAATGGAACCCCATCAATCATGGTGCTAGTCGCCATGAAAACGCCATTTCAGCAACAGTCAACTGTCAGATTACTAGGGTTGGGGATTTTCTGGGTGAAT
Source organism: Vulpes lagopus (assembly GCF_018345385.1). Taxonomy (NCBI): domain Eukaryota; kingdom Metazoa; phylum Chordata; class Mammalia; order Carnivora; family Canidae; genus Vulpes; species Vulpes lagopus. The sequence continues at coordinate 20,071,484 of NC_054831.1, read as the reverse complement.
GTTATAGGAGGACAAAAGGACCAGGAGCTGAAAATGTTGGGTTCCAGTTCAAAAGAGAAGAAGAAATTTTGATTGGGAGACTCTAATAGCCTTCGGAGTTCAAGCGACTGTCTTGCGGTGTCTGTGAAATTAAGAGAGTAGACTAGAAGAAGGGAGGTAGTGAGAAGGCAGAAAGATAAAAGGAGGCTGTGGTTGATAGACTGAAATGCTGGGGTTTAAGGTTCCAGAGGCAGAACGGCTCCTCATGATGATAAGGGCCATTGTGGACATGGGAGTAGATTGTAGAGGGGGAAGAGGGTTGAAGTTTATTGTCATTGAGGTGAAGAGACTAAGAGGCTAGGTTATTAGATGTGCTGCCCATGTGGAAATTGAATTCATTTAAGAAGATAACAGATCTAAAGTGGAGAGGAAGACAATCAGGTATCAAGGTGCTCGATGAATATAGAAGTATGATGCTAGCTTTGGTGGATTGTTAATTAGAAGGGTAGAAGGAAGAATAACAAAATGGCCGGACTTGAAGAAAAAAGGGATTTGGCACAGGAGAAAAAAAAAGGTCTTGATAGCATTATTAGAGACTTAAGAGAATGCTGATAACTACCTATCCTGTCCCTGTAAGGGAATGAGCAGCCTCCATGGAAAAGGGAATTAATATTCTCAGGGAAGAGACAGGAATGAAATAGTCAAGGAATTAGAATATTACAGAAAGAGCGTATCATCCTGGAGATGGCTTATATTGCATATGGTGTTTTTGGTTTCATTGATTTTTTTCTATTAAGTGTTATTAATATGTTGTTTAAATTATTATGACTTGGGCAGCCTTGGTGGTGCAGCGGTTTAGCGCCGCCTGCAGCCCCGGGTGTGATCCTGGAGACCCTGGATGGAGTCCCATGTCTGGCTCTCTGCGTGGAGCCTGCTTCTCCCTCTGCCTGTATCTCTGCCTCTCTCTCTCTCTCTCTCTCTCTGTGTCTCTATGAATAAATAAATAAAATCTTTAAAAGAAAATTATTATGACTCTAGAATAGAATTTAATTTCTGGTGTTTGAAGTCCAATTTTGTTCTTTTTTTCCCCTCCAAATTTTCATAGTTATTATCACTTAGTAAAATTATTTCACTGTTATTCTAACAGAAATTGCAATAATGTATATAATGGACCTTAGAACAACACAGGCTTGAATGGCACAGGTCTACTTACTTGTGGATTTTTTTTTCTTCTCCTGTGAAAAGTTTTATTGTTTCCATTGGATCCATGGCTTGGGAGAGGCCTCCAGGGTGGTTAAAAAACCTGCCTGGTAGCTGCAGGGAGAAACTCAGGCCTAGGCCCTGGCACCAGGGGGATCCCAATGGGGCCCCTCAAAGAATGCTAGGCTCCTGAGGCTCTTAGGTGTGCTGGAGGGCAAGGTTTTCCAAGAGATACTCATTCAGCCCAGCCTAGGGGCCAGCCTGCAGAAGTTAGCCAGGGGGTCACCACCTTCTTCATGGGTTTCACCTGCTTACCCAGGAAGCAATTCTCCAGGAAGCTACAGAGATGAAGGTCTGAGTGGTCTTTGGATCCCAAGGCATGCAGATCCAAAAAGGCCTGCTTCAGGTTTTCTCCAGGACCACCAGGCTTCCATGGCATCCAGGGCTTTATCCCACTCATCTTGGAGCAGCTTCTGCGTGCTCTGGAAATGGATGCAGCCCTAGGCTAGTTTTGCATCTTCAAAGGATGCTGGGTGTCCTCATTTTTCTCCTCTGCCAACTCTTGGAAGAAGTGGTCCACACCCTCCAGAGCCAGATCCTTGTGGTCAAAATAGAAACCCAGAGAGAGAAAAGTGTGGGAGGCCTGAAGATTCATGTTGACCAGGCGGTTGATGGCAGCTTCCAGCCTGGTGGAATGATTCTGATGAATCTGGGAGCTCATGGTTGATCAGCAGTAAGGAGCTAAGCTCAGAAGGTGGTGTTGGCTGGTTCCGGAGGCAGAGCATGGCTGAGAAGATGCCTCTATAGGTTCTGACTGGAGGGTGGTCAGAGGCTGAAAGAAGGGGTGTCCCTGGGTCTGGTTCTGTCCAAGCACTTTTGAAGCAACAGACAGATCCAGGAACCATCAAGCACATTGCCTATACAAGGATTTTTTATAGTGCAGTGATATAAATGTAGCTTCTCTCCCTTATGATTTTAATCACATTTTCTTTTCTCTACCTCACTTTATTATAAGAATGCGGTATATAGTACATATAACATACAAAATACAGTGTTAATCAACTATGTTATCAGTAAAATATCAGCTATTAGTAAGGTTTGCAGGAAGTCAAAAGTTATGTGCAGATTTTTGATTGTGTGGAGGAGTCAGTGCCCCAACCCCCTTGTTGTTCAAGGGTCAACTGTACTTTAATCTGGGTCTAATTGATACTCTCACCTTTTCTTGTAGGTCAAGTTCTCTGGGAAGCAGACTCTGAGAAGAAGATTTGTACATAGTAGGTTTATCAAGAAGTACCCTTGGGGGGTGCCTGGCTGGCTCAGTTGGAAGAGCATGTGACTCTTGGGGCCATGAGTTTAAGTCCCATGTGACGTGTAGAGATTACTTAAGTAAATAAAACTTAAAAAAAAAAAAAAAGAAGAAGTACCTCTGTGGGCATGAAGGAAGTGGTACCAGGTAGAGCAAGGGGTTGAACTGTAATGAAGTCATGGACAGGGGCCTCAGCTGAGCCCCGGAGAGTTTGAGGGCCTAGGATGGAACTTCGTAGTTGCCTGTTTTCCAAACTATTGTCAGAATGATCATATCATCTTATATTCTCAATAGCAGTAAATGAGAATTGCAGTTCTTCCATATTCTTTGCTAGTACTCAGTGTGCTCAGACTTTTTAATGACCAATGATGTCAAGCATCTTTTCATGAGCTTATTGTGTTTCTCTTTACAGATTTACCTTAATTCGGGTTATTTCTAAGAGATATTTATTTATTTTGTTGGGTTTTCTAGGTACACAAATAAATCATGTGTAAGTTGTGCTATTTATCTCCTTTCAAAAATACTGTCTTGGTTCTGTTTTTTGTTGAGACTTAACTAATAGTGGTATCTTTGTCTTTGCCCTGACATAGTTTTAAGTCGCATGCTAATATCGGTGTTAGAATATTTAATTCTTTAAATATACTTGTTTCCATCCAAATTTGCTAAGATTTTTGTTAAGCAATTTACTGTTAGGGGCTCCTGGGTAGCTCAGTCGTTAAGTGTCCAACTCTTGATCTCAGCTTAGATCTTGATCTCATTGTCATAAGTTCTTAAAAAAAAAAGAAATTTACCTTCAAATTACATGTGTTTCTCCTTTTTCCTTTTTAGATGTAAAAATGGGTTCAAACACTATATATTGTTTTCTAATTTTCCTGTGGACGTAGCTTTTTATGATGAGCATCTTCCCATGCATTGACTATCCTTCTATAACATTATGATTAAAGGCTGCATAGTATTTTATTTTAGAGAGGTACTGTAATTTAGTTGGCCAGTCTCTATTATAAGACATTTTGGTTTTTATACTTTCTTGTTTGCTATTACATATTTTGTTGAAATAAATATTATTGTAAATTAAATCTTGGTGTACGTGTAGGTCTGCATATCTAGCTAAAATTTCTAGATGTGCAATGTTAGGTCAGAGTCTGAATATTTTTAAGGCTTTAATATTTACTATAAAATTTCTCTGAAGAAAGTCAGTGGCCACTTAGAGTTTACCAAAATTCTAATCTGTTCTTATAATTTGATAGATGACCAGTGCTGTCTCATGTGCTATCAACATTTGCTTTAGTAATTTTCATTTGCCTTTGATTACACTGATCATTCTGTTTAATTTTTATAAGTTATTTATTTATTTATTTATTTATTTATTTATTTATTTATTTATTTGAGAGAGTGAGAGCAGGGTGGTGGTGGTGGAGGCCTGGGAGCAGGGGAGAGGGACAAGCAGACTTCTTCACTGAGTGTGGAGCCTGACATGGGACTTGATCTCAGAACCCAGAAATCATGACTTGAGCCAAAATCAAGAGTCAGATGCTTAACCAACTGAGCCACCCAGGGGTTCCTGATTACACTGATCATTTTAAATGTGTATTTTATCTTTGTTTTTTTATTTAAGTTCTTTGTTTTCCTTTCTGCTTTGTTATATGTACAGATGACCCTTATTATTTGTGGGTTCTGTAGTTGCAAACTCATCTACTAAGCAAATTGATTTGTAATCTCAAAGTCCACATGCAAGACATTTTTGCAGTCATAAATAAACATGCACAGAGCAGTAAAAAACTTGAATCACCTGACATACGTGTTTCCAGCTGAGGTCAAACAAGGAGACTCTGCTTCTTGTTTCAGTTCTCATTTTGCAAACAAGGGTATTTTATGTAGTCTGTGTCGTGCCATGGTTTTGCATTGTTGTGCCTTTTGGTGGTGATTTCACTGTTTGAAATGACTCCCAAGGGCAGCCTGGGTGGCTCAGTGGTTTAGCACTGCCGCCTTCAGCCCAGGGTGCAATCCTGGAGACCCTGGATGGAGTCCCATGTCAGGTTCCCTGCATGGAACCTGCTTCTCCCTCTGCCTGTGTCTCTGCCTCTCTCTCTCTCTCTCTCTGTCTCTCTCATGAATAAATAAATAAAATCTTAAAAAAAAATGAAATGACTCCCAAGCATCATGTTGAAGTGATGTTTGGTGTTTCTAAGTACAAGAAGACTATGATGTGCCTCACTGAGAAAATACTGTGTTAGACAAGTTTCATTCAGGCATCAGTTATTTTTTTTAAAGATTTATTTATTTATTTATTCATTTATTTATTCATGATAGACATAGAGAGAGAGAGAGAGAGGCAGAGACACAGGCAGAGGGAAAAGCAGGCTCCATGCAGGGAGCCCGATGTGGGTATGGGACTGGATCCCGGGACTCCAGGATCGTGCCCCGGGCCAAAGGCGGCAGTGCTAAACCACTGAGCCACCCAGGGATTCCCAGGCATCAGTTATAGGTGCTACTGGCTGCGAGTTTAATGTTAATGAATCAGCAGTATACATTTAAAAGGTCTCTTTAAACAGAAATAAGTAAAATAAATTCATGTGTTGATCAGTTGATGTAACCATTATGACCAGAAGCTTGTAGGAACCTAACCCTATATTTGCCCTAGGAGCAGCAGCTTAATTGTGCTAATTCAGTGTTTTTGGATGACTTTAAAAACATAACTACTGTAAATAGTGAGACTTGACTGTAATATGTTTTCTAAGGATTTCTCCTCCATGATTTAGATGGTCTTCTGTAAGCTCATTGTCACTTTATCCCCTTCTGAGCACTCATTTACCAGAATCAGTTGCCATCAGGGTTCCAGTTTAGGTTCTACTGGTGAAAAGTAGTCATGTGAGATTAAGAAGGTGGAGGAGGAGAAGACGTCTATTTCTCCACCACCAGTGGCAGACCGTTACATGGGCAGATTGTGGCATCCTGGTTTCTGTGTTACATGAAGCCGGCAGCAGCTTCACAGTGAGATCTTGTATGATGTTTGCTTTGATGCTTCAGTGGGCAGAATCATTAAGAAATCATAATTTCCCAACAGCTACCACAATATCCCTGACCTCTATTTCCTTCACTCTTCCAACAATTCTTTAAGCACCCAGTTCTCTGCTGCATTCCTTATTTGAAATCCTAGACCATTTTTTGTTTTCTTGGTTGACCCCTGACTAATACAGTTTTGATACTGGAAGAGGGTACCTTCTCTCTGAAGGATGAAGGAAACACAAAAATTGGATGACCAGACTGCTGGTCTTCATCAGAATCCATGTCCTCTTCATCTTAGGCATTCAGCTAAGCAACATTTCTTGCTTCATTATGTCTACATGAGCCTTGTTTTTTTTTTTTTTTTTTTTTTTTTAAGATTTTATTTATGGGACACCTGGGTGGCTCAGCAGTTTAGCATCTGACTTCAGCCCAGGGCATGATCTTGGAGTCCCAGGATCGAGTCCCACATCAGGCTCCCTGCATGGAGCCTGCTTCTCCTTAAAAAAAAAAAAAGATTTTATTTATGAGAGACACACACAGAGAGAGAGGCAGAGACACAGGCAGAGAGAGGGAGAAGCAGGCATCATGCAGGAAGCCCGACATGGGACTGGATCCTGGGTCTCCAGGATCATGACCTGGACTAAAGGTGGTGCTAAACCACTGAGCCACCTGCACACTGCCCTTTTTTTTTCTTTTAAGATTTCATTTCTTAAAAAAAAAAAAAAGATTTCATTTCTTTCTTCATGAGAGACACAAAGAAGGAGGTAGAGACAGGCAGAGGGAGAAACAGACTTCCTGCAGAGAGCCTGTTGTGAGACTTGATCTCAGGACCCTGGAATCATGACTTGAGCTGAAGGTAGATTCTCAACCACTGAGACACCCAGGTGCCCCCTTGACTCATAGTTCTATATTCACCAATGACAAGAATGGAACAGTATTTGTTAATTCCCTCCTTAGTGAGATGAAAAACTTACTCTGCATTTACTTCCATTTACTTTTACTCTTATCCTTGTTGGCATAATCTGAAATTACATCGAGGTATAATTAACTTTTTTGACATTTGCATTCTATCTTATAATCATATTTCCAATAATTAGTTAGGCTTCGTTCAATATATAACAGGTGTTAATGCTCACCATTCATCCTTTTACAACATAAATTAGCCTTTATTGAGTTCTTTCTTTGTTGTATGTCTTGGTTTCTGTAAGAAGCCTTCTGGAACTTGTCTAGGAGAGATATAGAGAGCAGATAATGTTTTCAGAGTCTTTGAACAGCTGACACTGTTTCTTTGTTGTTTTTATACAGGATTCGACGGAGTCCATAATCTTGATCACCTATTTTAATCCCTCAAAACTGTAATAGTTGACATATCTTTTAGCATTTTAATGTGGCTTCATAGGAGAATATTGAAGTTAGGTGAATTTTCTTCTTTTTTTAGGTTACCTTTCCCTCTCCCTCGAATGTTTATAAGATTTTTTCCCCCAAATCTTGATATTTACAAATACCATTACATGTGTCTATGAGTTGGTTCTTGTCATTAACTTTGCTTACTCAGTGAGTCCCTTTGAAACACTGAAACTTCCACCAGATCCAGTGCTAAGTGCTCTATATGTAATGTATTACTTTATGACAACACTGTAAGGTGACAGCTATTATCCCTCCCTATTTACAGATGGTGAAATTGAGGCTCAAGGACTTAGAGGAGATCATCAACAGAGTTAGGATAGGAACTTAGGTCTACCTCGTATAGAGTCTGGACTTTTAGTCACTGTACCATACACTTTCTTTTCAAGGGAAAGAAAGATCTCTTTTACTGTATAATCTCTACAATTTTGCTTTTGCTTCTTTGGTTTCTGATTCTCCTTCAGAGACAAGACAACTGTCCGTATATCAGGTCTCTCGTGTAGTTCTTATACATGCTAGTTTTTATTTTGTCATTCTTTTACATTATCATAGAATTTGGCAAACTTACTCTTTATATTTGGATTATGTTTTCTGAAGCTTTTCGCTTGTTCATTTCTGATACTAATGCATTTAAATTTTTTAAATAGGATTTTTCACTTTTCATTTTCCCTGCCTCATCAATTTCCTTTTCTATTTCTCTGCCTTTTAGCCAGAGTCACTGACATCTCTATCCTTCCTGAGTTTTGTTAAAATCTTGTTTTACAGTCTGTTTTCTAGCATTTTCTTCTGTCTCCTGTATTAAACAGTGCTCAAGGGTATGCTCTTCTTCTTTGCTGAGATTGTACTCTCCATCCTTTATGTCTCAGGATATTTCCATAAGCCTCATGACAGTTTTGTTGGTGTTAATGACCCCTGGCTGGTGGGAGGTCTGCCCAGCACCTGTGGTTTCCTATAAACAATGGAAGTGGATGCTGTTTGAATCCTCCTCTCAAATCATAAGGAGAAGGGATCAACATAAATGTACATTATCTGTCCAGCAGTACATCATTCTGGGAAGAAAATGGAAACAGTTGATTCAGAGGTGGGTCTGGGGAGAGGAAGGGAAGATTTCACTTCCGTATCATTTCTTTTGTCACAGAGTCATCTTTGGGACATGTCTCTCTGCTTGGGTCAGCCTCTACACTGGTTTTATGTGGTAAGGTCCTGATGTTGCCCTCTTGGAAGGAGAACTTGAGATATTGGTGTGGATAATGGTGATGGTGGGACAGATCATTCCTGATAGGGTAGTGATATTGGAGGTTGAGCTCCTATTTCGCACTCTTCTTGAGGATTGAGGCTATGCCTGCCATTAACAGAAGAATAACACAAGGGCCCAAGCATCACAGAATCTTGCTCCCTTCAGCAATGGTTCAGTAAGATAGGCCAACAGAGGTTCAGAACAGTCAGTAATGGCTCTGCAACCATTCCCCTGCCAGCAGATAACAGGATGGTACTATGACCTCTAAGACCTTGAGCTCCTGCCACATGGTATATTAAGTCCTGGCTCCACTCCAAGACTCCCATTTCTAGTGAATCACTCCTCCTTCCTACAGGATCCATGCCTACCTGGCCACAGGGTTGAGCTATTAGGTGAAGTTAATCGAAGTTTGAGAAGTACAACTCCCTACCTCCACCTCCTTCTATCTTTATTAGCAACATAGTTATGTATGGAAATGCAGACACTTCCCAGCCTAGAACGGAATCTATACCTCCCTTTCTCCCTCTCTCCTTTCATTCTCTGTTTCATTCCCTCTCTCATCTACATTATTGACTTGCTAGATGATTATTGGATTTGACTGTTCTTTATTAGCCTTGCAGATGGCAGTTATGTTGATAGTGAGGATGGAGGCACCAATGCCCTTGTTCCAGATATCAGAACCCTTGGTCTGGTGTTGGCAGCTGCAGCTTGGGCAGCGACACTAGCACTGGATATCTTGTTTGCCTTTCCAGGTCTACTCTCCATCCTTTCCCAACCTGCTCTGCATCCTGGGAGGCTGACCCATATGGTCTATTTCAGTGATATGGGAGCCTGCAAGAGCTGATTTTGTATATCTCTTCCTAACTCATGGTTGGCCATAGTAGGAATATTTACATATTGGAAATTGGCAAACACTACAAATAGGCATACACACAGCTACCTCAGAGCTTGTTGTTAAATATTTATTTGCCAGCACACCGCTGTGGCTCCATCAGTATATCAATAGACTCCTTTGCTTGTGACTTCTGGTTGAGTTTGGCCATTGGGGGCCCCTTACAGATGAAAGGGCAGAAAGAGAGTGTGGTCAGAATATTAATTCTTCTGGCTCCATCCCTATCAGATTCCCACAGGTTGGCTGCCTCCCTCTACAAACACAGTAACTGCTATCAGGCACCCTCTCTAAATGTCCATCCTTTCTGGAAACCAGACACTCCTTCCCTTCCCCTCTTTGGGCCTGTGGTATGTTCTGATTGGGTGGGGGCTGGTGGTGCAGTTAGCAAAAGAATTCACCTGAAGCAGAATGAAAGGCATTGAAGTTTTTTGAATATACTGCAAGGGAATAATGGGCAGGAGAGCAAAGGAGAGACCATGTGCCATGAGGTGGTGGTGAGGAGCTATATTTACAGGGCAGAGTAAGGAAGTATGGGGAAGCATGCAGTTTTCTCCTTTTTGGTAACTGTCTGTGCCTGGTTGTCAGCATCCCATTGGTTGGTTAGGGCCTATGGCTCTTTTGAGGTGGATCATTTAATGAGCCTGTTTGCGTTCAGCTCGGTGGTCTTTCTGGGCTCTTTTACCTTGCCCAAGTTTTCATTGCTCAAGCCTATTGCCTAAGAGCAGTTTCTACAAAGCCTATGAGTGGTCATGGCTCCCCCAAACCCTACCTACACCAACGGTCTCCTCATGATGCCCTTTTCTAACAATGCATTGGAGTTGTGCCACTGCTTTCCTTCCATGACCTTGACCAACACAAAACCTAATCACATTCAGTCACATAGGACTACTTACCCGCTTCCGGGTGCATTTCCTTGGTCTTGCTTGGTTGCAACACCCCCAGTTTTCAAACTCTTTATAGATTTTCTTGGGATGTTTTCTTCAGATGAAATCTTACCTGAAAACCACAATGTATACATTAGATAAAGACTCTTGTCTTGAGTGGGGTAGAAGCTAAAGGCTGCCTGTTCCCTATCCTCCACACTTCACCTTTCTCAACCATCATGAATATACATCACTGGAGCCTCCAAGAATCCAAGAAGCACAATATTAATACAATATCCCTGGAAGACAGAGATTGTGATTTGAACTTCCCAGGGCCCCTAGAGAAGATGTGGGTAAACTGCAGGCATATTTTCAAGCTACCACTTACAGAGTACTTATGTTATGCAGGGCTCTATTCTGAGCACTTTCCGTTGGTAATCCTCCCAGCAACCCCGGGGAGGTAAGTGTCTCCATTACTTACACTGTATGAACGAGACAACTAAAGCACAGTGTAGTAAAATTCACTCAGGAGCTCGTGGCTGGTATAGCCAGAGAGCTTAGCTGCAGAGCTGTGCTCCCAGGTACTCTACATGCTCCCGTAATGATGCTTCTGAGTGATTAAATGAGAAGCATGTGAGCCCAGGTGTTAGAAAAATCTCACAACATCAGAATCCCACTGAGGAATGTTCCCTGCCCTGTGGGTTTCCTTGGTGGCTTCACACAAGCTTCAACTCTGACAGCTCAGTAACAGGTGGACAGTCCCTGATACAGGAGGGACTGCCCAGCACCTGTGGTTTCCCATAAACAATGGAAGTGGATGCTGTTTGAATCCTCCTCCACTGCTACTCTAGAAATGTGGCCAATGAGGGATTTTATTCTCCAGCTGGCAACTCGGTTATGTGTTGAAGTAATCAATGAAACAAGACAATGGCTTTTTTTTTTTTTTTTTAAGCTTTTAAAACTGTGCTTGTGGGGTTAGTGGCTGCCAATGGGCTCTGGCTATCTTGCCACTGGTCTTTTCCCCCCAGTCCAGGTGCAGGAAGACGGGACTAAGCTTTCCAGGCTTCTGTGGGCATGGGGCATGTCCTTCTTCCTGAGGACAGTTCAAGATTGAGACCTTTGGACCTTGGACCTTGGGACTGAACCATTAATACCTGGAAATTTCTGTTTCTGGGACTTTGATAGCACCTCTAATCAGAAATGTTAAAAAAAAAAAAAACCTCCACCAAAATAATAAAAGCCAAGCAGACCCCACACAAGGATGTGAGGATTGTGTAGAAGTCTCAAGTTTCTGATCTGCCATATATTTGGGAGTGATATCAAATGTTGTCTTGGAAGACATTATCCATTTCTCAATTAAGAGTTCTGAAAGATGTGAAGAAATCAAGCATATCTGAATAATACATAACCCCACTTCCTTCACCTATTTGTCCTCTCTTTATGTAGAAAAATAAACTATCATTAGAATTTTGGGGGGCAAGTCAGTGGGATGAGGCTTGGCTTTTAGTAAGTAGCAGGAGTGAATTATTATTTCGTGTGAGGAATGAAAGCACATTCTCATACCCTACATATTTGGAATTCTACAGCCCAGCCTGTGCACTTCCTAGCAGCGGGACTGGCTACACAAAATGGAAATGAGGGGCCCCTTGCTTAAAACTGTTCAGAATTTTAGACAGCAGCAGCAGAATTTTGAAGTGAGGCCTGTTGGAGTGAGGAACCCTGTGTAGACAGCCGTGGAGTTGGCCCTACCTGGAAACAGTGACCCACATTTGAGCCCTGGAAGGGTGAGAAGATAAACCTCCCACTCCACTAACAGATGCCCGAGAAAGCACCAATTGTGCGTGGAGTCACCCGAAAGACAGCTGAAGTCAAACCACTAGTCCCGATATTCCCTTCCTTCGTGCTTGTGTTTAGAACAAGAATACCATGCTCCACCCACTGATCCCATGTTTGTGTCACTATTGTATGAGACCTACTTTCAGGAATAAAGGGGAAAGGATTGGTCTATGCAAGAGGATCATCAATTTTTTAAAATATGTTTAACTTTTTTTATTATTTATTTACTTATTTATTTAATATGCTTAATTTTTTAGAGCAGTTTTAGGTTCACAGGAGAATTGAGAGGAAGGTACAGAGACTGTCCATTTACCCCAACCCCACACATGCAGAGCCTCCTCAACTATCAACACCCCTCAACAGAGTGGTACATGTGTTATAGTTGATGACCCTTGACTGACACATCATTGTCAGCCAGAGTCATAGTTCATTAGTGTTGTACATTCTTTGCGCTCGGACAAATGAATCACGTCATGTCTCTACCACACAGAATGATTTCACTACCCTAAAAATCCTCTGTGCTCTGTCTATTCATCCCTCCTTCCTTCTAATGATCCTTCACCTTTTCATGGTGCCATGGACCCCTCCATTGGTCTGGTGTAGTCTTTGGGCATCTTCCCCAAATAAGTTTTTTTTAATACTTGATTACTAAAGTACAGAGGAAATAATATAATAAGTCAAGTTATGAAAACATTACAAAACAAAATCATGTTGGCAATATATTTGCTTCTTTATTAGCACATGAAATTACTAGGTCTAGCAGCGGGTCTAACACCCATAATTTTGAAGTAGTGATGATAAACATAAATGGTATTTTGAAATATCTGCAGCAACTCTAATGTGCAATGAAAACACTGGTGATGGAATTACAGATACTGCTCATCCTACTGTGGTTTTTATCCATTTATTTTTGGCTCATACTCATAAGAGAAGGAAACGCTGGCTCTCAGAGACAGGACAATGAAAATAAAGATGTGACTGTTTTTCCCACCCGGGCTTACGTGCCCCATGCAGGTTATTAAGCTCTCGTCTCTCAGCTCCCCATCCACCTGCCAGAGTCAACTCTGCAATGCTGGGGTTTGGCACACCGTGTTTCTCCCTGAGAGAAACTGTCCAAGGAGCAATCAAGAGGGAGACTGGAAAGCTGGAGGAGAGAGAATGTGATTAGGGTTTGCTTGTTGTCTCTGTCAGCGTCAGGCCAACAATGGTGTTCCTGCCTGGCAGTAGTAGGTGACTCTAGTAGCTGTGGTTCTAGCTTCCAGTTATTTCCATTCTCTCAGAATCAGCCTCAGGGTCTCCCCTCAGAGATAGCTCCAGCCAGCACCCTCTTCTTCCCTACCCAAACAAAGCACCTATAGCTGAGAGACTGCAACAGAAGAGATTCATTCTCTTGCAGTTCTGGGGGTCAGAGGTCTGAGGTCAAGTTGTCCATGGGGCTGTGCTCCTCCGACAGCTCTAGGGGAGAATCCGTCCTTGCCTCTTTGGGTGTTAACAGCAATCTTTGGCCTTCTTTGGCTCATAGGGACATCACTCCAGTCACATGGCTGTCTTCTCCTTATGTGTCTTCACGTTGTCTTCCCTCTGAATGTCTGTGTTTGTCCATGTCTCCCTTTTCTGTAAGGATGCCATCATATTAGATTAGGGCCCCTCCCAATGACCTCATTTTAACTTGATTACCCAATAAGGACCCCATTTCCAAAGAAGGCCATGTTCAGAGGTCCTTGGGGTTAGGACTTCAATATACTGGGGGAGGAGCACCATTAAATCTTTAAGATTTCTCAGAGGTCTGGGTCCCAGTTCTGTGGATCCTGCAAGCTTCTATGATCCCCAGCCATAGGTTGGAAACTGTCTCCTGCGGTTATTATTTCTGTGCTACCTACCTCTTTTGATAGTCGGTCCTCCAATACCTGTTCAATCAGTTCCATACATTAACTTCCCTCTGTTAAAATAACTGGTGCGGTTTCATTTTCCTGATCAGGCCCTGGCTGGCCTAGACCCCTGAATCTTCAATGTGGTCCCCAGATGAGAGGATCTTATGTCTTAAATGGGTATCTGGTAATTATTTCAAGAGAGAAGCAGGGATTCTAAGTAAGGATTTATAACTAAACTTAGTAAGACTTCTAAAGTTTTTGCACTTTTTCCTTTATTTTAAATGTCTTGGTTATTTTGTTGTTGTGTTCTTGTAAGGGATGCTTGAAAATGAAGTGGACCTATGGGTTTGTCTCTGGAGGCAGTGAGAAAAGAGGGGGCTGGCAGGAGGTGGGGTGGTCTTGGATGGGGATCAACCCAGGGAGCAGACAGGGATGGCACTAAAAAGAAAGTACAAGTGGTTGAGCCCCTGGGTCTGGGGTAGGGTGGAAAGAAGAACATGGTAGCTGGCCCTGAGAACTGCCTCCGGTTATCCCATGGGGTAAAAATGAAGCTTCAGTGCTCTTTAACCCACTCATCCTGCTTCTAGGAAGCTCTCCTAGGAAATAATCCAAAGGAAGTTGTGTCTAACCCCTTATTCTTTCCTGTCTGTCTGGTCTGTGGGTACAAATGTGAGTCCTTAACATCGACGTCTGTCATCCTTGGACTCCTGGCCACGTGCATAACTGGTCCATCTCAAGCCCCTGCTCTTAGAGTCCCCTGAAGTGTCCCACACACGCTAAGGACTAGATCCACTTCCCCTGCTCCAGCTGTTTGTGAAAGTTCTCAACCCCTCAAGCCCGGGCAGGTGGCACTGTGCTCCTGCCCCAGCTGTTCCATCCAGACAAAAAGGCTGCATCTGGGCCATTTTCCAGAGCATGGCAAGCTCTGACAGACTAATAATGTCTGTCCCCTGCCTCCCTGGCTGACAGTCACTGTGTCTTTCACACCTGAAACAGGAAGTGATGGTGCTCCCGGGTATCATAAACCTTTCATCCAAAAGACACATCCTGTTCCTGTCTATTCACCCTGTCTCTACAAGAGATCAGAACCATTGCCTCTGGCCAGACATCTTCCATTTCTCTTATCTTCCCCGTCACCCGCCCCCCCCAAGGCCACCCCTCTGAAGCCAGAACGGGCCCATTCCCCACTGTGGATCATGTCATGCAGAGAGTCACCTGCAAAGTTGCTAGCACCTATCCCTCAATCCCCCCTTAGGCTTTTGGACTCAGTATTGCACTAATGCGTTCATCATCACATTAGGCATGATCATGCAAGCCGAGAGCAATCTAAGAGAGCCCTGGTAGGGAAGTGATTTGGTAAACAAGGTGGTATAACCTCGTGTGAGGTAGATGGAGCCAATAACAATTATGAAGACTCCATAACAACATAAAAAAAAGTGCTTATGACTTCATTTTAAGTGATAAAAAGGGTACATTATACATGACCATGATTTCAGCTACCTAAAAATGGCATATGCCTATGCAATGAAAAGAAATTTGAGTAACTAAAAAACCGGTCCAGCCTGGAGTGTTGATAGTGTGGGTCCATTTTTTCTTCTACTTGGTGTTCCCTTAATTGATCTATAATGACATTTATTTAAGAAAAAATAATGGTTATTGGTAAAAGGTATGAAAACGCTTGCTCCTGCATTGAGAGCCTCTTTGCACACACAGCAGGTGCATCTGAGCTCTGGGAGGGGGCTTGGATTTTCCAGAGAAATGGGGTTGATCATATCTTCTCCCTGGGAACATTTCCAGTTCGAAATTCTAGAAGCGATCCAAAGACCTTTCCAGTCTATAGTGCCACTCATGCGATCCCAGGGCTTCAGGAGGGAAGACTAATAATGTCTGAATATAGAATGTCCCCAACAATATTCTGATTGGTCCCCAACCATTCAGAATGTGGACATTCTGACAGCTGCCTCCTTCCAAACTGCCCCAATCAGCCTGCATCAGTGGGGTCTAGAAGAGAAAGCAATTGAGTTGATTGTTAAGGGATTAGAACTCTTTTTTATTGGCACTTACACCTATTTGTTGTGTGAATTTAGTGTTCCTTTTGCGTCAGCAAGGGAAACCACGGATCCACACTTGGGTCACCATAGCCATGCCCTGTGAGAAAATGAATCAGGTGCTTCTTTTGGTTTGCCTTCACACCTGGCTTTTTCTGTTTGGATTCATGATTCCCTCTAGACTTTTCCCTCTAGCTCTAGGCATTGCTTTCTGTGATGAAGCTGGTGGATCTGCTTCTCTATTCTGACAATACCAAAACCATGGGGAGAGTGTCCAGGAGCCACGCTGGCCTGACCTGGAGGACACCAAATCTCACCCACCTGGAGCCTAATTCCTGAACTCAGGGCCTCTAATTCCAGGAAGTCCTATATATAGATTTACTTTGATTCCCCATCATTTCCAGTGTGCTTGGCTTGGCATTTTGGCTCACCTGCCTTGCCCTGCCTTTTTGGATTTCGATGTTGCCTCCAAAGTCTGTATCCCTTACCTTTTATAATGACTCCTTGGCTGCAAAGACTACACTGGGGGCAAGAACAGGTCTGGGCCCTCCCCAGCTGGACTCTCCATCACCCTCCTGGCCTAGGGATCCTGATGGGACCTATGGGTAAGGATGAGCCTCTCTGTTGCTCCCTCAGTGAAACAGGAAACATAACACCGGCTCTTACAGTCTTACTGAAACTCTGTAGCTTTAAAGTGGTTCATGGGTGTGAAGTTATTTAAATGCTTTGCAAGCAAGTACAAAATCTTGCTACTTTTTAAAGGAACTGCTAAAGTACTTTGGACACTGCTTTCAAGTAGAACGATTTTTCCAGACACTCATTCAGAGGACTCAACAGCAGCACATGACTCTCCTGCTGAGGGCACGGGCATGGAAGGAGAGGACCTGGATTCAGGACCTGGTTCTGCCTCATTCCAGGCATGCGACTCAGGCCTCATCTTTCCTCATCCACAGAATGGAAATAACAATAACATCTGTCCAACAAGGTTGTTCTGAGGATCAAATGAGGTGCTGTGAAAGTGTTTTAAAAAAAAAAAAAAAAGCTAGTTGCCTTAATTAATAGTGCTATGTACCCGATTATTTGATTAATTACAGTGGAGCCAGGGCGAAGGTTAAAAGGACATAGAAGACGTGGCCCTGCCCACAATGATCTCAGGCACCGAAAAGAAAATGACGGTGCTGGCTGCGCAGGTAAAGGGTTACAGTTGAGGGATCCCATCAAAGCGTCCTCCCCGGAGGCCCTGAATCAGGTGCCCCCCCCCCCCCCCAGCCATAGAGGCTCCGGTCCTGCTTCTGTGCCTGAGATCCCAAGCTGGGGCTCAGAGAGGAGCCTCTGCGGGCAACGGCTGCTCCCCAAGCGCAGTCATCCAGGCACTGGGACCCCCGGGCGGGAGCATCTGGGAGGAGCCCCGCCTCCCGCCTCCCGCCTCGCCCCCTCCTCCCCCGGGGCACCGGGATGCGCGTCGCCTCGTGCAGCCGGGCTGGACCCCGCGCCCCTGCACCTGCCGGACCCCGCTGGCGTGGGGGCTGGGGGCGCGGGAGCAGAGGGCGCCGGGGCCCCCCCTGGAGATCCGCCGAGGGGGACCATCTGTCGGGGAGGACTCTCCGGGACGCGCCCCTGCCTCGGTCCCGTGACTCGGCTCCCTGAGCTCCTTGCGACTGCCTGCACTCGTTCTCTCACCTGTAATAAATGGGTGGTTAACAATGCCATGAGGGGGGTCCCCGGGTGGCTCGGCGGTTTGGCACCTGCCTTCAGCCCAGGGCGTGACCCTGGAGACCCGGGATCGAGTCCCGCGTCGGGCTCCCTGCGTGGAGCCTGCTTCTCCCTCTGCCTGTGTCTCTGCACCCCCTCCTCTATGTCTATCATGAATAAATAAATAAAACCAAAAAAAAAAAAAAAAGAAAGAAAAAGAAAGCCATGAAAAAGACACTTGTACACGGTTCAAAGAACAGCAGCGGCCGCCCGGGTCACAGGCAGCCCCACTGCTGCAGCTGCAGCGTCCGCGGAGGCGGAGTCCGCCTGCCTGGCCTAGCGGCCGAGGCTCGGTAGCTCCACCGTCTGGGGGGACGGCTATGACCCCGCTGCCCCGGAGACCCCGAGCCTGCGAGCAGGGTGGGGAGCTGGAGCCCGCTTTCAGCTCCCAGTTCCCGCAGGCTTCTCCCCAGCACCCCCGCCGGCCCCCCAGGCTCCGCGCGGATCCATCCAGGACCTGGGTTTCTGCCGGTTTCCTCGCCCAGCACCCTAGTCCCCACGGAGGCTGCAAGGCACCCCCTGGGCCCCGCCTAGACCACCTACCGGGCTGTCCTACCTGCATCTCAGGGATTCCCAGGAGAGGAATTGGAACTTGGTGGGGGCATTTAGTGAGGTTGGCCGGTGATGCTAGACACCTGTAAAGTGTGGGACAGTCTTGCTCAACAAAGAATTGTCTTGCATGACTTTCAAATGTCTTGTAGGGCATTCTTGTAAGCGAAGGGACATTTATTATTAATTATCTGAGCTAGTTCTCACTCCATTTTATGGATAAACAAGACTTTTTAAAAGGTACTTTATTATTATTATTTTTAAAGATTTTATTTATTTATTTATTCATGAGAGACACAGAGAGAGGGGCAGAGACATAGGCAGAGGGAGAAGCAGGCTCCCTTTGAGGAGCCAGATGCAGGACTGGATCCCAGGACCCTGGGATTGCGACCTGAGCGGAAGGCAGACACCCAACCACGGAATCACACAGGTTCCCCTATTTTATTATTGTGGTAGGAATATATCACATAAAATTTCCCCTTTTAACTATTTTTAAGTGCTCAGTTCTGTGGGATTAAAGTGCATTCACAGTGTTGTACAACAGTCACCACTATTTCCAAAACTTTTTCATTACCCCAAACAGACACTGTACTCATTAAGCAATAGCTCCCTATCTCCCCTTCCCTGAGCCCTTTGAAACCTCAAATCTACTTTGTCTCTGTGAATTTGCCTCTTCTAGGTACCCCATATAAGTAGAATCATGTAGTTTCTGTCCTTTGCTTCATCAAAAACTTTACCAAGAGTCACTCCTCGTATTGGAAAATTGCCATCACCAGTGACAAAGCCGGGAGTGGTGTTTGAATCATCAAAAATATTTACATGTGCCAGCCAGCTACATTCAACAAGCATCTGACACTTTAATGTTTCCTAATATAATTATGTCCCCACATTCACATATTGAAGTACATATTATTTTATTATATTTTACACTCCTTTTTATTCCCAAGTTAAGGCATTATTTTTCTTAAGCAATTATACATTGGTAGCTTAAATAACTCTTAATTTCATTTTAGGTTAGTAAAGGGCCCATTATAAAATATTTACTATAAAAGAAGGCTTTGGGCCCAGTGGGGCTGGGAATCAGGGATTTCTGTCTTGTAGTCACTGACGGATGACCAGGTGTGAGAGAACATATCTCTGGAAGTGAAGTGCTATTGACCAACCCCAAATACTGCCTATGCTTTCAACCTCACACAGCCAGCCCACCCCTCAGACAGGAAATCCTCCGACTACTGAACTGGTCACCCCTACTGACTGCTATGGTCTGGCCAGTGCAGCCTGCTGGGGAATTTTGCTCCTGTCATCAATGTTAGCCATTGCAATTACCCATTCCTAGATTTAAGGATGTGTGTGGGCATCCAAAACAAGTTGTCATCAGACCATATCTAGGCAGGCACCCAAAAGTAAAGCTGGATTTTCAGCATTCAACAAAATGATTGATTCCAGTGTAAATCCTGGGTCTCTCATGAGTGGGACTTGGGGGCCATGCTGTATTCATTTTTTTAATATTTTATTTATTTATTCATGAGAGACAGAGAGAGAGAGAGAGGCAGAGAGACACAGGCAGAGGGAGAAGCAGGCTCCATACGGGGAGCCTGATGTGGGACTCGATCCTGGGTCTCCAGGATCAGGCCCTGGGCTGAAGGCGGCGCTAAACCACTGAGCCACTAGGGCTACCTGCCATGCTGTATTCATATCCTTGTTTCAGACTGATCTCCATCTAGCTAACAGCATCCAGATATCAGATTTCTTCTAAATAAAAAAGGCTAGAAAAAGTATAGATACTGTTTCTTAACCAACTGTCCCCTTAATATTCATACTTCCTTAGATTAGCCCCAAGGTCTTGGGAGTGTGTAATACCACAGGACTTTAAATGGGCTAAAACGTGTTGCTAAAATTAATTCTAGAAATTATAATTATATAAATAATGACATATGTCAACCTGTAATGTGGGGCCTTGGAGTTTAGCTGCTGTTGTACTGTGAGAAGAATATAATGTGACCCCTGGATAATATTACATTTTATCCTTATTCCTGCATTCCTTCACTCAAATGCTTTCTGGATCTTTGCTAGGAGCTGATTCCACATAGATAAATAAGATCCTTGGTCTCAAGGAGTTCAAAAGCTAACACAAGAGAGTGACAAACAAAACATGGCAAAGCAGTGTGATGGATGTTTTCTCAGAAGAGGAAGGAATGGTCACACTGAGTCAAAAAAGTTCTGGGTAGGCTACTCAGAGTAGAGAGTGGAGGGTGATTTACACACACAGACCTATACACACCTGTCAATCTACTAAGTTCTTTAACACACACTCAGTTGAAACCTCTATGAGAGCATGTGTCATGAAACATGAAAAAGACAGTTTGAGGCCAAGAAATGTCAAGGGCTGAGCACCTACTGTGAATACATATAAGCCAATTTGGTTGTTTGCAATTATTATTTTTAAAGATTTTATTTATTTATTCATGAGACACACACACACAAAGGCAGAGACACGGGCAGAGGGAGAAGCAGGCTTCCTGCAGGGAGTCCGATGCGAGACTCAATCCCAGGACCCCTGGATCACGACCTGAGTCCAAGGCAGACACTCAACCACTAAGCCACCCAGGCTTCCTGCTTGCTTGCAATTATGAGGTCTTTTTGGTAGAGATCAGGAGCTTCGGAGGTTGCAGCTACAGGCATGCTCCCTTTAGTCTTGCTGTCACGTGGTATGCTCCAGCAAAACATGTGTCAGACTGAATTCTACAATACACATTGATGTTTACTAGCAAGGAGCACAGAAAGTCATGTAATGGGTGAATTTGACCAAGTTGCTGCTCTCTGTCCCTTCCTACATTGCAATTGTACTTTAATGAAGTTTACGGGATGGAGTGCTGTTTGAGTCACATGTTTCAACCAGTGTTCCAGTTGGATGAGGAGTCACAACCCCCTGCTAATGGTCTATCCCAGATTCTGACAAAGTTTGAAGGCCAGGGTGCCATTCCAAAGGGCATAGTCTTCTGGGGCAGCCAAATTCTTACCTCCTGTTCATGCAAAGGTGAAGGTGCCTATTCAGTATATATAACCAATCTATGTGTCTTGAATACCACATACTTCATCAATTAAAATTAGAAATATTTTTTTTGAGAGAGAGAGTGCACACGTGAGTGAGCATGCACATGGCAGGGGGTGGTCAGAGAGAAAATCTTAAGCAAGTTCCAAACCCAGCATACAGCCCAATGTGAGGCTGGATCTCATGACCTGAGCTGAAATCAAGAGTTGGATACTTCAGCTACTGAACCACCCAGGCACCGCCAAATTAATTTTTAACATCACTATGCTAGTTAATAAGCCCTCTATTGCAAAGGGAAATTTAAAAAAATAGTTGGAGTAGCTGTTCAAGTGAATGTGCTACTGGGTCCTGTACATGGTAACTGCCAGCGTGATCAAGGGTACTTGGAGTGTTAACTCACTGCCTCTAAACTGTAGAATAGGACCAACTAACACACACACATTTATCACATTTCCTATGATAAAAATATTTTAAAGTACGTAAAATAGCTCTCAAACCATAAAACAGCCTGGCGAAAATCCTGGAAGAATATCTGACTGAGGGGCCACTAAGTTGTGATGTACCCAGAAGAAATGAGCTCTACCTCTAGTTAGTTGATAGAGAGAATGTATATGACGTAATAGGCAAACACTGGTGAATGTGGAGTACATATGGACACATTGATTTTTTACCTTTATATTTAAAAGATAATTATAGATTCACAGCAAGTGGCAGAGATAGTATGGAAAGGTATCTTCACTCTATTTCCTCCAGTATTTCATTTTTTAAGTTAATGATTTTTATTATTTTTTTTAAGTTTTATTTATTTAAGTAATCTCTACACCCATGTGGGGCTCAAACTCATGACCCTGAGGTCGAGAGGTGCGCGTGCTCCTCTGACTAAGCCAGTCAGGTGCCTGTAAAGTTAATTATTTTTTAAATTTTTCTTTGGGGTCAAGTACACATAAAATAAATGTTGGCTATTTTGAAGTGGATATAGTTCAGTAGCAGTACATTCCCACAGTTGTGCAACCTATCTCCAGAGCTCTTTTCTTTCTTTCTTTTTTTTTCCCAGAGCTCTTTTCATCTTGCAAAACTGAAACTCTGTATCCACTAAAAACCAACTCTTTATTTCCCTTCCCCCAGCTTCTGGCAGCCACCATTCTACTTTCCAACTCTGTGAACTTGACCACTCTTGGTACCTCCTGTGAGTGAAATCATAGTATTTGTCTTTTTGTGACTCTAATGGTGTATTCTTATATGGGTATAGAACAATATGAAAACCAGGAGATTAACTTTGGTGCAATGTGTGCATATGATTGTGGTCCATTGTATCACATGTGGAGATTCCTGTAAGCACTACCAGAGACATATCTAGAACATTTCCACCCCCACCATAAAGGGATAACATGGGAGCCAGTATTTCTCTTGCTGCTCTTCTGAGTCATAACCTCTCCACCATCCCTAACCTTTGACAACCAGTCATCTCTACTAGCTTTATGATTTTATCATTTCGAGGTTATATACAGTAGCATACACAGATTTTTCTCTCGCATTGTTGTAATTATAATAGCCAAGTTAATGTTCTGGCTTAAGGAGCAAGTTCAGCTGTTTTTAAGGCTGATTTTGGTTCCTACTAATACAGCCATGCCATTAGCAGAGCAGGAGCCTGCTGCCCATTACCCATTTGGCTGCAGCCATACACACAGTTCATTAAACTGGTTGTATCTTCCTCTTAGATGTGAACTTAAAAAACACCAGAGAGGTTGGGGCACCTGGGTGGCTCAATCGGTTAGGTGTCCGACTCTTGATTTTGGCTCAGGTCATGATCTCAGGCCCTGCATCAGGCTCCACTCTGTGTGAGGAGGCCTACTTAAGATTCTCTCTCTCTCTCTCTCTTTCTGGCTCTCTCCCTGCTCAAAAAACAAAACAAAACAAAACAAAACAAAACACCAGAGAGGTTAAGACAGAGTCCTGTTACCCCTTAATACTTACCTGTCAATTTGGTCTTTAAAAAAAGTCTTGTCTGCTCTGATGTTCACAGGCATGAGGCTCTGAACAAGTTATCAGGGGCTGGAGACAAAGACTCTTTGACCAAACCTTAATCAGGCTCCCCTGAGCCCTTTTCTTGACCAGGCCTCAACCTTGGCCTATAGAAGCTCGACCAAACACTAACATAGTTTCTGACAGCTCAAGGCCACATCCCTAGGATGACCCCACCCTCCTTAAAATCTGAGAAAAATTAAAGCCTGAGAAAACTCAAGACTGCCAAAAAAATTTTTTTTTTACTGTTTGTTCCAGCCAATACCTAAAGATAAGGACCCACTCCCAGCCTCTGTGGGAGGTGTGAGTGCCAGTTAGCAAACCCGGATATTTCCCTTCCTGCTTTTAGTAACTTCTCATTTCCCCCACTCTATAAGCCCCTCCCTACCCTCATCCCTATCCCCTGATTCTCCCTTTAAAACACCCAGACACCTCTGTACAAATAAAAATTCACTTATGCTGCACTTGTCTCCCTACTGCAATGGTATATTGCTGATGAAAATCTGTCCCTGCCTCTTCAGTCTGGCTTTGTTCATCCTGCCAGTATAGAAAGATTCTTCAGCTTGTCTACATATTTTCCAGCACCATCTCTTTAAACAAAAATCAGTGAGTGCAGCATGACATATCAGGCGGATCTTGGCCACTTGTCAGTTATACGAAATGTTGCAAAAATGATTGGCAATATCTAAAACCTGCTTGAATCCTCTAGTATGACTTTATGAGAAACTGTCCAAGCAGAAGAAAGACTGGTATGGGTTTTGAAAGTCATGACCCTCCTACCCCCCAAATAATTCAGCCATAATTTCAGAGAGATAGAGGGCTACCATGTGGCAAATGGGGTCAAGTCAACTCTATATTAGTCAGTCCTGGGAGATTTCTATAACTTGGGAAGGAATGAGAGTAGAATTTAGCCAAGGTTAGGGCTAAATAATTCTGGATGGAACAAGGGTGACCCTGACCCTTTCTGCTTTAGGTGATGGCAGTGGTTGTAAAACATGGCATCGGAATCATCTTGAGGGGTGATTAGAAACTCTTGGGTTCTTCAGATTCTGATTCTGTGGGGCTGGTTGGGCCTGATTGTTTGTCTGTAGTTAGGTCTGATGGCTATCTCCCTTCTTTCCAAGATGATCTATTTGGGGAAAAATGTTTTGGGCCTTGCAGGTGCTTTCTGGGCAGCTCTCAGCTAAACCGTGGGAGGCTTGGGCTTTACTTCTGATCACCATCCCTCACTGTTTGCAGTGGAGGGTGGACATGGGCAGGACACTCTTGGCTGTCAAACCTCTCTATCCCCAGTGTTTTCACTCCAAAGAAATAAAAGTTTACTCTTAGAACACAAATAACTCTGCCTTGAATGTTAGACACCACTGTGTATTCTTTGGCCACTGATGTGGGCTGAACTGTGTTCCTCCAAAAAAGATATGTTGGAATCCTAGCCCGTTTAGAATATGAAGTAATCAGTTAAAATAGGTCATTAGGGTGGATCCTAATCTAATATGACTGGTGTGGTTATAAGAAGAAGAAATTTGGACATAGGCATGCATACAAAGAGAACATCATGGGAGCATGTAGACAGCCATCTACGAGCCAAGGACAGGGGCCTGGAACATTTTCCCTCATGGTTCTTGGAAGGAACCAACCGGGCCGACACTTTGATCTTAGATTTGTAGCCTCCAGAACTGTGAGAAATATATTTCTTTTAAGGCACCAAGGGTGTGGGACTGTGTCATGGCAGCCCTCTCAGTTGAATACATCCACTTATCACTGGGATTGTCCCCCATCCAGCATGCCTTCCGCCTCAGGCTCCCTCCTCCTCCTCTGGCATCTGGCTCTTCTCCTCCCCCTCCCTTCTTGTCCCTACTCTTCCCTTCTCTCCTGTCTCCCAGTTCCATCTTATTTCTCATGCATGGCAGTTAGCTACTTCTTTGCTCCCAGTCCTCTTATCTTGGCCTTTGGAGGCTGTTACCCTGCTTGCCCTTTATATTGCAACATGTTTCCCTAAGCAGAAAGGTCCCTCCTCCAAGAGGAACTCTGTAGCAGCCATCAAGATAATGGCTTTTTTTTTTTTTTTCTTTCTTACCTGCTACAAGTCATGGCTCTTAAAGCTCTGGAGGTGATGCTAGTGAGCAGCCAGGGTGAGCA
This sequence comes from Vulpes lagopus, assembly GCF_018345385.1. NCBI lineage: Eukaryota > Metazoa > Chordata > Mammalia > Carnivora > Canidae > Vulpes > Vulpes lagopus. The sequence goes on along the minus strand of NC_054831.1, from coordinate 20,046,328 downwards.
CCACTGCTCTAAGGTGAATTGTGTCACTGTCGCTCACCGGGGAGAACCCTGGGCTTAGACAATATGAAGAACCTGCCATGTGAGTGAAAGTTCATGTGACCTACCTGCGTTCATCCACTGAAATTTGTATTTCTGTAATCCTTTGGCAGAAAGCGTGCCAGCAGCAAAAATATAAAATCTTTATTTGATACTGGCTTTGCTGACTATTATGGTTGGAACTGTGTCCCAGGCAAAATCATACATGGAAGCCCTGACCTCCGTTGTGAGTGTGTTTAGAGAGGGCCTTTAAAGAGGTGATGAAGTCAAAATGAAATCACCAGGGTGGGCCCTGATCCAATCTGACTGGTGTCCTTATAAGAAGAGGAGATTAGGACACAGACATAGACTCACACAGAGGAAAGACCATGTGAGGACACAGAGAAAATGGCTCTCTGCAAGCCAAGGGGAGAGGCCTCAGGAGAAACCAACCCCGCTGGCATCGTAGACTTACAGCCTCTAGCACTGTGAGAAAATAAATACCTGTTGTTTAAACCACCCAGACTGTGGTATTTTGTGATGGTGGCCCAAGAAAACGAATACAACAGCTTAGTCCAAAGCTGAGGGATGATATATGATATAATGTACGATACGGCATAAGATGTCATGTACTGTAAGGTATAATATCACGTACAGGTATGATTCTACTGAGGCATATATAACCTTCTTTTTTTTAAGAATGAAAATGTTTAGAAAGAATTTTCATTTAGCAAAGGTAGCAGGAATAATATTTTGAAATATTAAACTGACATACTTTTCATACCCTTGTAAATCATGTAACCCCACAGCCTTCCACCATGAATGTGAAGCCCTAAGCTGCAGGGAAGGTGAGGGTGGGTTAGTGCCTGGAATCAAAAGGCCATTGATGAGCTTTGACTTTCAAAAGCTGACTTTGTGGATTCCATATTGAGTTATAGTTGTAAAAGCCAGGCTTTATGGAGAGGGAAAATGTTTATTTTCTGAATTTTAAAAGCTCTCTTTATATTATGGAAAGTTAAAGCTGGCATTTAGACATATAAACCTTAGGTAGAGAGAACGCAGTTTATTTCATAAGGGAGGTGCCGACCAGAGAAGAAGAGGAAAATAATCAGACACTTGCGTCCTGGCTCCATCCCCTGAAGGAAGGCCATGTTAGAAACATCGAGGTAGTTTGGGTGAATCCCAGAGCAGGACAGGGATCATGCCCCCCTCACCCTGCAAGTGTTTCTAGGTTCCTGTCTGGCATAAAAAAGTGAATCCAGATGGTCTTCCATGCTCCTGGTGGAAAATGTAAAAAGTAGCTGAACTGAGAGCAGGAGACTTGCTATGAAACCTCCTATGGCAGCAGGGACCTGAGTAGAGGCTGTGGGTGGACAGCCAGGTCAGGACACTGTCAAGATTCAGAGCGCTTGCAACACCATTGAGAGCCAGATAGAACCAAGATGTTGGAGAAGTTGGGAGGAAAGATATGAGCAGAGCACTCAAGATTGGGTAGGATGAGAAACTTTGACTCTTGTATAAGGACCCACACTTTGATCTGAGATTCTCCTCTTGTGGCTAAGCTCATGAAAAGCTTTTTCCTATGATAACTGAAGGCAGGCGGTGGTGGGAAGGGGCCAGAAATTTTGAAAAGTGATTTTACCTGGAAGAGATCAAAGAAACTCAAATAAGACTGAGATATATTTAAATACTCCTTCACCAGCTTCCAGCCTTTGCTACTCTAAGGAAGGGTGGAGCGACAGTTTCGGAAAACAAAGATGTAGACTTTCCTGGCATCTCTAAATGCACCAGACAGAGTTTTCAACCTCATTGATTTCTTCTGATTTCTCTAAGGTTTTGATTCACCAGCTTTTGCTAGACATCTCTGGGCTCCTTTGTAGGTCAATAACATCAAGAACGAGGGTGCTTATTCCTTGGATTCTTTATTTACAATCATTTATGCTCTGTGCTATGTAGTTACTTTGAACACCAATAGTGCAATGTATCCTAATAATATCATGCGAGCAACATTTTTATTTTTTTCTTTGCTTATTTTAATGGGCTAACATAGGAGGTGGTGATTTTTTTCTAAGGACCGATAGTAAATATTTTAAGTTTTGTGGACCACTTGATCTTTGTTACAACTATTCAATTTTGCTGTCGTAGTGCAAAAGCAGCCATAGACAGTATGTAAATGCATGGGCATGGCTGAGTCCCAGTTAATAATATGGATACCAAAATTTGAATTTTATGTAATTTACAAATGTCACAAAGTGTTCTTCTTTTGACCCCCCCCCAACAATTTAAAAATGTAAAAACTATATTTAGCTCGCAGACTGTACAGAAACAGTTCATGGATTAGATTTGGCCTGCAGGTTGTAGTTTGCCATTCTCTGGGCTAATGAATGACAATAAATATTTTATATATAAACAAAGCACTTTTCTATATCCCTATATTTTTCAAAAATAAAATGGCAGGATTTTTTTTTTTTGGAGGGGGTAAGGAAAAGGGGTTGCAAAATTAATATATTTGGTCTAGGCTTAGCTATTTGATTGAAAAAATAAATCAGATATTGTCAGATTAGCGCAATTTCCTTTTTTTTTTAAGCCAATTCCTGCCAATGGTTATGTGAGAAAATGCTATTTTGATGAGGAAATAATGAGATCATTTCGGTTATCACTGACACATGATGCCTGTGAGAATAACCTTTCCTAGCTGCCAGGCCTTGAAGGATTTGAAGAGAAGGAGGATGGGTTAGTTACTTTAATGTTATTTTATTTACTTCCTTTTGCTGTTTGTAGCATGACAAATACATGCATGTGTGTGTGTGTGTGTGCGTGTGCATGTGCATGTGTGTACGTGTATCAGAGAGGGAGAGAGAAGGTGGTGTGAGGGATTACAAGGGGCGTCTTTCCTTTTCCACAGGCACTAGTCCAATCTTTGCTTTGCTTCAGTTTTTCATTGTGCAATCTGCAGACCGCCATTATTTATTACTCATGCTTGGCCTGTAGACTCCTCCACCAGAAGAAAAATTGGCTGGCTGCTGTGGTCAGTCATTAGAGACAAAGGTTGACAGTAATGTAGCCCTAGAGTTCCAAGATATTGCAGAGATAAAAATTGGGCCACGTCCATTTGCAATGGTCTGGAAGGAAGAAGGGAGAAGGGAGAGCAGGTCAAGCAAGGGAAGGGAAATGCTCCATTGGCCAGGAGCACTTGACAGAGTTCCCAACTTCCCAATGAAATACAGCCACCCCTTGGTATCTAAATCTAACTCTTGAGAATGTGCTGACTAACAAGTTTTTAGAGAGTTGGAGCCTTAATTTTTTTTAAGAGGGAAAAGTAATAGTGCTTCCCTCATCACCTAAAACCTCAACTATCTTTTTTTCTCAAAATTAAAAAAGACTTGCCAAGATACTCTTAAACACCTATACAAAACCCCGTTAAGACTTTTAGATAAAGGGGAGCCTGGGTGGCTCAGTGGTTGGGCATCTACCTTTGGCTCAGGGCATGATCCTGGGGTCCTGGGGTCCTGGGATCGAGTCCTGCATCGGGCTGCCCAGAGGGAGCCTGCTTCTCCCTCTGCCTATGTCTCTGCCTCTCTGTGTCTCTCATAAATAAATAAATAAATAAATAAATAAATAAATAAATAAATAAAATAAATAAAATCTTAAAAAAATTTCTAAATAAAGCATTTTGAAGCCTCAGTGAAGCCTCAGTTGCATAACAGTTAATGAACTCAATTAGTGGGTCTCTTTGTGGGACATATGTGACATTACTGAACCATATCAGTTCTAATTTTGTTTTCCCTCCAAGCCTCGTAGGGGACATATACTGCAGGATAAGTCAATAATGAAATGATATGTCTAAAGCATTAAAATTTCTGTCCGCATTAGGCCCAGGTTGTTAGTGCCCTCAACCTGGGGAATCTAACATGGAAATCATGAAGGACTTCATCCCGAGAGTGAGGAGGGTGATGATGCACTGCATCCTGTAACCTGGTCTCAGGACGACTTAATGTACCTCAATGAATCTGCTCACTGGGTTAGGTATGCAAATCTCCTATAGCCAATTTTAGATTTGAAAAGGGAATTTGGGGTGAATATTTTTGTGAAAGGTACCATACCTTATGAATAGTGCACATTCAGGCAAAGATAAAGATATCTTTATAAAGATAAAGTCTATATCTATGTGGACACAGGAAAATACCAAAACTTGGCTAATATCATAAACTAGTATCAACAGCCAGACTAATGCTTGAATTTGGAAGGGGCATCTACTAAGAACAGGTCACAGGAATCACACTGAAAGTAAATCAATGAACCACTCATGCTTAGTCTTCTGCCAACTTGAAATAAGTGTGCATGCCTCTTAGTCCTTATTCTAGACCAAAAACTCAATGTGGGGGGATGGGTGAAATAGGTGATAGGGATTAAGGAGGGCACTTGTGATAAGCACTGTGCATTTTTTAAAAAAGATTTTATTTATTTATTCAGTAGAGACACAGAGAGATAGAGAGGCAGAGGGGCAGAGGGAATAGCAGGGTCCATGCAGGGAGCCTTATGCAGGACTCGATCCCAGGACCCTGGGATCATGCCCTGAGCCACAGGCAGATGCTTTAACCGCTGAGCCACTCAGGGATCCCGAGCACTGTGTATTGTATGGAATTGTTGAATCACTATCTTCTACACATGAAACGAATATAACACTATATGTTAACTATACTGGAATTAAAAACAAACAAACAAACAAACAAACAAAGACCCCTCAAGGCTTGAATCAAACCAAGGAATGGTGAAGCCATCGCTCTAAGATTGCTCTCTGAGCCAACTACAACATTATCACAATTCCATTCTCAACCCTTGCCTTGTATTCCTGCAGTTCAGAACAGCTCTATACAATGAGTGCAGCTCTCAGAGATGGATAGGAAGTATGTGTGTGTGTTGGGGGGGGGCAGGGGTGGGGAAGAGTTGATGTTGGGGAGAACTCCCATTGCATCCTGGTTCATCCTGGAAAGAACAATCAAGTTCCCTCAAAGAAATCCTGCAGGCGAAGTCGAGAAGTCCTGGTGGCAGGTCTCTAGGATTCTATCTTTTCATATATTTCAATTGATAATTAAATCCAAGAAATAGGCAGTGGAAGTGGGAGAGGATTCCATTTGAGTCCTGCAAAGAGAGTGGATGAAAATGAAAATTGGATTAGTAGCTATGTAACATCATCCTAATATCCAAGTGATGGTCTGAGAAGTCCTTGATAGGTGAAATAATAGATTTTCTTACTGTGTAAGTTGAACTGAGTCAGAATTTTTGAATAATTGCCTTTGATGACTGCTGAAAATCGAGAAGGTAATTGGAGTATCATTAAAACCATGCGAAGCAACAGAGGATGGAGCTGGCATAGTGGATAAGCTAAAGCAATGATGTGGGAAACACATCTGAAAAGCTCTTGAGAAACTAAGAAAAAAGACTACTGTGAGGGATGATTAAAATAATAGATATGGATAACAGAGTTTGGAGATCCAACCCAAGGTTTATGTCAACTCCTTAAAAAACAGAACAATTCAAACTAAAGTAATAATCAAAGATGAAATTGAAGAAAGCTTCTTGGAAGAAAAAAACATTAAGTGTTGAAATAAAAAAGAATTGTGTTTCAAATTGAGTCTTTGAAAACAGCATCTCACTTCAAGGAAAAAGTTTTGAATGATAATGAAAAGTATCTTGTATTTTTTTGGACTCGAAAACTGATGTCTTAAAAGGGTTTTGTCTTTTGACCAGATAAAACTAGACTGGTCACAGACTTTTCTTTTGCAGAATGGAATGTCAGAAAAAAAGTATCAGCAACAATAGTATTCTGAGAATTTTGTATGTTGTAAAATTTTCTTCATGTGAGAAGGTAAGATAGAGATATTCTTTGTTATGTAGAGCTCACAAAATATACTAACCATGTATTCTTCTTGAGAAAAATTGCTTAGTACTGCCAGCTTAAGCATCAATCAAAATTAAGAATTCAAGCATGCGTAAGTTATCCTATAAAACAAAACAAAAACACAAAACCTCCAGGTGAAGAACTTTCTTAGTTTAGGCTTGACCTCAGGAAACCATCTGGACTGCATGCTTCCAGGTGAGTACTCTAGGCTGGACATGAAGCTCAATGTGCCAGTTCTTCCCCAGACATTCCTCCTCTGCTTCAAGTCCTCTCCAGGGCCAGGAAATGGGTTTCTTCCTTCCTATCCAGGGGTAGAAACCCATGGTTAGCATGTTTTGCTATGACCGCTGAAAGTAACAACCTAAACTCATACACTCTACCTAAAAATGGCTTTATTTTGCATGTTTGGACTTTGGGCTAAGATAATTGGGGGAAAAATTCACTTTCCCCACATATCCTCTTGGCAAAGTTGCATAGACCAAGATAATAATTTTCTGCATCTAAAGAACTCGTATTACAGAAGTTGTTAATTTGTATTTTAATTAATTTGATTTTTAAATTTTATTTTTTTTCTTTTTAAAGACTTCTAATTTAAGGTTTAATTTTTTAAGAGAAGTCTTAGCTTCACAAATTGAGAGGAAGATATAGAGATTTCTCATTGATTACTGTCCCTAGACACGCACAGCCTCCTGCATTATCAACATCCCCCATCAAAGTGGGACATTTGTTGCAATTTTGAACCAACAGCAACATTTTATAGTCACCCAAAATCCATAGTTTACCTGAGGGTCCATGCTTGGTGTTGTAACATTTTATGGGTCTGGACAAGCATATAAGACATGTGTCCCCATTATAGTATCCTACTGAGTATTTTTACTGCCCTTTTTGCTTTGCCTATTCATCCCTTCCCTCCCTCATCCCCTGATCTTTTTACTGTCTCTAGTTTTGCCTTTTCCAGAATGTAATATGGTTGGGATCAGACAGTTTGTAGCCTTTTCAGATGGGCTTCTTTTACTTAGAAATATGCATTTACGTTTCCTTCATGTTTTTTCATGGCTTGATAGCTCATTTCTTTTTAGTGTTGACTAATATTCCATTGCCAGATGTACCATGATTTATCTTTTCACCTACTGAGGGATATCTTGGTTGCTTCCAAGTTTAGTCAATTATGAATAAAGCTGTTATAAATATTCATGTAGAGGTTTTCGTGTGGGTAAGCTTTCAACTCTTTTGGGTAAATAGTAAGGAGCACAATTGCTGGATTGTATGGTAAGAGAATGTTTAAAGAAACTGCCCAACTGTCTTCCAAAGTGACTGTACCATTTTGCATTCCCACCAATAATGAATGAGATTTCCTGTGGCTTCACATGCTCACCAGCACTTGGTGGTGTTGGTGTTCTGGATTTTGTCCATTGTACTAGATGTGTGATGGCATCTCGATGTTGTTTTAATTTGCATTTTCCCTGATGACATAGGATGTGGCGTATCTTTTTCTATATATGTTTGCCCTTTGTATATCTCCTATGGCGAGGTGTCTGTTAAGGCTTTTGACCCATTTAGTCAAATCGTCTGTCTTTTTACTGTTGAGTTTTCAGAGTACTTTGTATATTTTGGGCAACAGTCCTTTATCAGATGTGTCTTCTGCAATATTTTCTCCCAGTCTGTGGCATGTATTTTCATTCTTTTGACATTGACTTTCACAGAGCAGAACATTTTAATTTTAGTGAAGTCTAGCTCATCATTTTTTCCTTTCATGATCTCGCTTTTGATATCATATCTAAAAAGTCATTGCCAAATGCAGGGTCATCGAGATTTTCTCTTATGTCATCTTCTAGGAGCTTTATACTTTTGTGTTTTCATTTCTGTCTGTGATCCATTTTGAGTTAACTTTTGTGAAGGGCGGAAGGTCTGTGTCTAGATTAATTTTCTTGCATATAGATGTCCAAGCATTCCAGCACCATTTGTTGAAAAGCCTATCTTTGCTCTATTGCCTTGTTTTTGGTCCTTTGTCAAAGATCCGTTAATCATATTCATGTGGGTTTTTCTGGGATCCTCTTCTGTTTTGCTGATATAATTTATTTTAACTTGTTTTACTTTTGACAAATTAATATGCCACCTGGTGGTCGTTATGTTCCTCCTTTTCTTAATATAGCTAACCTATTTGGTGACCATGCTATTCTTACATTGCTGACTGCTGGAGCTCAGGGGTATAAAACACTGATTTGCTTATCCCGTGTTGTCACTCACTTGCCCCTGTGGAGCTCATTCCTCCTAGGCCTCTAAATGCTCACTCTCCCTGGGTGTCTTCCCTCTATGCCCTCTGTTCTCTCATGCCATGGCCTTGTTGACTCTTCTACTGCCCTTCCAGCATCCAAGGCCCCTCCTGGGTATGGGTGTGGAGACAGCATCAGACCCTAAAGCCCAGTCTGTCATTGGAGAGACATCAAGCCCTTCCAATTCTTTAGGGTGACTCATCCCTGAGACAATGGACCTTTTCCTGGCACTACTCACCTCCTTTCCCTGCAAGCTTTAGACATATTGAGGCTGCCAGGGTCTTTGGCCAAAGACCCACGTCCAGAAAAGAGGAAGAAGAGGAAGAAAGAAGGGGTTCAGGGGTGAGGAAAACCAAGAGAAGCAAACCTTGAAAACACATCTGTAAATTAAGATGACTGTCACTTAAATAGTTTTGTTTTATTTCTCTTATTACTAAATTAGTATTCATTGTGGACGATTTGGAAACTTGACAAGTGAAAAGAAGAAAGTAAGAACCACTTCATAATCCTGCCAGCAGGAGACGGCCACTGTTTATATCTTAGTTTAGGGACTTAAATACATATTTTCCTACACGATTAAACCCCTCTTTCTATTATTGTCCATCTTAGGACTTGTGCATCTTCCTATATTAACCATTGAAAAAAAATTTATATGGTAACATTAAAATACATTTTAAGTGTGCAGATGGGAGAAATGAGTGAAAGAAATCAAAAGGCAAAAAGAAAAACAAATGGGCAACATATTGGTAGTCATATATACATATATTCAGGAAAGCTGAAGGAGTAACATTTGATTGGAATGGTCAGAAAAAAAAAGAGATTTTAGGGGAATAAACCAAAATGCTAACCGTGATTAGTTCTGGGTGACAAAACTCAGATTGCTATTTTCCCTTTTAAAAGATTTTAAAACTTTTTTTTTTATTACAGCAAATATGTATTATTTCTTTGGTTAAAATAATGGTGTTTAGGGATGCCTGGGTGGCTCAGTGGTTGAGCGCCTGCCTTCAACCCAGGGCGTGATCCTGGAGACCGGGGATAGAGTCCCACATTGGGCTCCCTGCATAGAGCCTGCTTCTCCCTCTGCCTATGCCTCTACCTCTCTCTGTGTGTGTCTCTCATGAATAAATAAATAAAATCTTTAAAAAAAATAATGGTGTTTAAAATTTAAGTTGTATAATTTTATATACTGTAGAATCTTAATGGAATAAAACAATGTACCCAGCAAAAAGAAGGGAAAAACAAGAGCCTAATGGGAAGTTATTTCCCGGTGGTGAGATTAGGGATACTTTTTTTTTTTCTTTCTGCCCTTTTGTTTCCTTTCAATGTTTATAATGAAACAAAAATTAATGAAGAAATGTAATGAAGGAGCTTAGGCGTCCATAGAAGAAACCATCTTTATGAAGATGGATGAGGAGTTCTAGCATAACCTGAGCTGACTTATCTAGATTCTGACTAAAGAAAGTCCGTCAAGTAATCCGTGGTGGAGGTGGTTGGGGGGTGGGTGGGGAAGATAAGCTTCCACCTCAAACTTGGGTCCTAATAGAAGCTACAGAGTTTCCTCCAATGGTTTTGGTTTGTGGTCTTGACCAATAGGAGAGGAGTAGACCTCTAAACGCAGCCACCACTTCCCAGTGGAAGCAGAGCCCCCAGAATTATGTGCCTGGCCAGTGCCTCTGACACTGCACCCCAACTTCTGAAAGTGATCTGCAAAGGGTGACTTCCAGCCCACTCTGCTGTCTCGTAGAATTTTCTTTTTAGGGGGCAGAGAGGCAGACGGAGAGGGGGAACCTCAAGCAGGCTCCATGCCCAGCCATGTCTGGCAGCATTTGAAAGGAAAGTCCCTGCACTGCTCCTTCTCTGGGCAGGTGCTATGTTCCTACCTCTGTCCCCACCAGGCAACGTGGACTGGAGTAATTTCCAGAGGTGACAGCGAGAGGTGAGTGGGAGGCAGGGTTGATTTGAGAGTAGACAAGAAACCCAAATGTCCACTGACACACGAAAGGATAAAGAATATGTATGTGGTACGTACATACAGTGGGGTATTATTCAGCCTTATGAAGGAAGGAAGGCCTGTCACATACTACAACACGGATGAACCTAGAAGACATGCTAAGTGACATAAGCCAGTGGCAGGACAAGTACTTCCTGCTTCCACTTACACAAAGTATCCAGAATAGTCCAGGTTAATAATAGAATGGTGGTTACTGAGGGACGGGGGAGGGGGATAGGGAGTAGCTTAATGGGCTTAAAGCCACAGTTATACAAGAGGAGCAAGTTCCAGAAACCTGCTGTACAGCACAGTGCTGAGAGTTAACAATGAGGTATTGTGTACTTAAAACTTTGTTGAGGGTAAATTTGGTGTTAAGTGTTCTTACCACAAAGTGAAAGGAAACAAAACCCCACAGCAACAACAAAGGGACATGAGGAAGCTTTGGGAGGTGACGTGTATGCTTTTTTTTTTTTTTTTTATAAATTTTTATTTATTTATGATAGTCACACAGAGAGAGAGAGGCACAGAGACATAGGCAGAGGGAGAAGCAGGCTCCATGCACCGGGAGTCCAACGTGGGATTCGATCCCCGGCCACCAGGATCGCGCCCTGGGCCAAAGGCAGGCGCCAAACCACTGCACCACCCAGGGATCCCACGTGTATGCTTTTTTAACTTGATTGTGGTGATGGTGACATGAGTGTATACTTATGTTCCGACTCACCAAATTGTGTACACTAATCATATACAGGGTTTTTGTTTTTGTTTTGTTTTTGTTTATAGCTCCGTGAAGCTGGGGAAAGAAGCATGCTCACCTCAAGCGCTGGGGGAGGCATTAGGGAATGGCTTGGGGACCTCGAAGCTGGTGCCCAGCTGAGGGTGCGAGCTTCTCAGCTGGGGGCGATCTTACCATCTTGCTGCAGGTACTCTTCTGGGACCTCACACTGTAAGGAGGGAGAGGCAGGATGGTACAGCTCTCGGGAGGAAATCATCTAGATGAGCAGACAAGGCCCATAACTAAAACCAGGAGGTATCAATTTATCCTTGCTGCACCGCCCACCCCCCCACTCCCGGGCAGACTGCTTCCTGCTTCTGTGTGCCTCTGAGATGCTCACAAAGTCCTATCACCCAGAAAGAGGGAATGGCAGGTGTATTACAAACTCTGGGTTCCAAGAGAGGGAAACTGAGTCAGTCCCCAGGGCAGAGGTGGAGGTGTGGGTGACGATTTGTTCAGGGCTTCCAGCAGCAGGCTGGATGTAGGATTGAGGAGTCAGAGCCTGAGACTCTCACCACTATGTTCTCTATTCATGCATTTGTGCCTCTGTTGATATCAAACGGTGGACGTTATCGGTGGAAGGAAAGCCCAAGTTAAACAGGAACCAGTGAGAAAGGAAGAGCTTCATTATTCACCAGTTCTGAGTTCACCATAATTATTGCCACCTGGTATTACAAAGGACTCTACAGAAAAACCTCTAGTATGCTTGCAGAGGGAGGCACAATAGCAATTCAGATTCCAGCCCTTATCTCTCATGGCCATGGCTGCTCGGTGGGCACCGCAGCAGCTCCTCCAATTTGAAGGCCTGGTGTATCTTCACCACGTCTCTGGTTTCCAGTGCTCGTTACGATGCCAGCCCCAGTCGTGCAGGAACAGAGCTTTGCCTGCAGCGCTGCCCTGCCCCAGGAGGTGCCCAGCATGGGGCTGGCCTCCTGGGCAGAAGGCTGGCCTCACAGGCCGGGCCCAGCCCAGATCTGCAAACGCAGGGCCACAGTGGCCTGGAAGGGGGAGGTGGGGGGCCGGATAAAGTTCTTGAGTCTGCCCTTACTGATCTTAGAAGGGTTAGAGGAGTTGAAGACCCACACATCTGGCCAAATGTCCCCCGGAGTTTTTGTGAAGTGACTTTCCCTAGTCATGACCCATCATTTGGTGTATGCTCATTAGAATTATTCAACAACTATTTATTGAGCGCCTACTGTGTGTTCAGCATCAAGCTACGAATCAGAGATACAAAAAAGTAAAAATCAGCCCATGGTCTCAATGAACTTGCCTCAGGTCCTAGTGGGACATTTGTGTTCTTCTTCAGGGATTCTTGACCTCCTTGCTCTCCTGCCACATCTTTCCGCCCGTATTTGAAACCAACTCTGGGGATCCCTGGGTGGCGCAGCGGTTTGGCGCCTGGCTTTGGCCCAGGGCGCGATCCTGGAGAACCGGGATCGAGTCCCACGTCGGGCTCCCGGTGCATGGAGCCTGCTTCTCTCCCTCTGCCTATGTCTCTGCCTCTCTCTCTGTGACTATAATAAATAAATAAAAAAAAAAATTAAAAAAAAAGAAAAGAAACCAACTCTGGAAGTGCAGGAGGAGATGGTTTGTCCAGGATCAGTTAATATTTAGCAAGTTCTTATTATGTGCTAGAGATGATATTATTACAGTTATTTGCAGGTATTGTTTCAGTTCTCACAGAAGTAGGTAGATGCTATAATCACTATCCCCATTTCACAGATGAGGAAACTGAGGCACAGAGATTAAGAAATTAGTCAAATGACATACAGATAGAATCTGATAGAACTCCAGAACTCTTGACACTCTTGTCCTCTCTTATCCACGTTGTAAGGTTGGAAGCTCCTAGGTCTGTAGGCTGTGGATTCAGTCAGTGGGGGTTGGGGATCAGATGTGTGAATAAAACACACCTATTGTAGTCCACATAGGGACAGATCTAATGAAGCAGGCCCAGCCAATGGTAATGGAGGGAAGTCTGTGCCCAGTTCTAGAGTTAGGTGACCTGTGATAGACTGGGAAGTGGGCCACTCGGTTTGGGAAATCCAGCCAGAGGTGATGGGTGGCCTTGGGGACGGGTGGCCAATGGGTGGCAAAGGAAAAGTCTAAGAACTAGAAATATGTGAAAATACAGCTAGACAACTGGGTGGTCATGGACAGAGGAGTCTAGGACAAGTTATTCCTGGGAGCACGAGTGACCAAAGCAAGGTTCCTGACTACCTGGCAAATTATTGATGAAGGATCTTAGGTGTCCTTAGGATCCTAATAAATAGGCACCTTTTCTCTACTTGAGTTTGAATCCAATTAAAATATGGAAAACAGCCAACAGAGGCCAAAATATTACCTTTCTTATTGATGAAGCTGATATTGAAGAATGGCTTATGTCAGTAGGGGAGGGAACGACCTAATACTGAATCTTGGAATCAGGCAGACTTACTCCTTAGTCACAGCAACACTTGGCCACCCTGGGCCTCTTCTATAGGGGATGGGACTATTTCATCACATAGAAGAAAGTAGAGAGGACTTGTTCTGTGGGCAGTGGGGTGCTGAGCTTTGTATGCTCAACATGTTTATTCCCCAATAAATACCCTCCTCCCCAAGTACATACAAGTGGGTCTTCTACACAGAAGGACCCAGCAGAAGGAGGATGGAGATGCTCCTTCTTCTTGCTTCTGTTAACAGGGGACACACATAGCAAGAGAGAGGCACCATTGGTAGAAGTGCAATGTAATGTGAAGGACGAATTACAGAAATAAGGCAGAGGTCCAGTTGCTTGAACTGGAACAAAGATCAGGAAGTCAGTGACAGTGTTGCAGGGTAAGTTTCTACATCTTGGGTCAGATTCCCAACCAGGAAAAGTCATCGATTGCAACAGCTTCCTAACTGGCTGCTCGCCGGCTACTATTGCCCCACTATGGTCCATTTGCCACATGGCAGCCAGAAAGGACTTTTGTAATACAGAGCATAGCTCTCATCTACTCAGATCCTTTCAGTGTCCGTCCACTGCATGGCCTACCAGGCGCCATGCTGTCTGGCCCTTCTCAATGCTTCCAACTCCTCTGCTACTCTTCTCTACCTCTGTGTTAGCTTCAGCCATACTGGCTTTATTTGGGTCTCTTGAACACTTCAAAAGCTGTTCTTGCCTCAGAACTTTTGCATCTGTCATTCCCTTGGACTGAGTTCCAGTTATCTGTTGCTGCTACCAGATTACCTTGCAATTTAGTAGTTTACAACAACCACCATTTTATTATTTGTCATGATTTTGTGGGTCAGATATTTGGACTGAGCTCATCTGGGCAGTTCTGTTCCTCCTAGTGTTGATGTGAGTCATATGCTGGTATTCAACTGGTGGCTGGTCTGGTCTGGCAGGTCTAAGATAACTTTACTCATATGTCAGTCTCTGGGCAGGGATGGTTGGAGGGCTCTGGAAGGTTCTGGAAGGCCAAGCCCTTCTCAGGAGTCTGAGTTCTCCCATGGTGGCTCAAGGGTCCCAGAATAAGGGTCCCAAGAGACAAGAAGTGGAAGCTGCCTATCTCTAATGGCCTGGAACTGGCTGAGCATCAGTCCTGCTATATTCTATTGGTCAAAGCAGACACAGAGCCCAGATAGTTCAGAGGATTCAGCTAGAGTCAAAGATCCCATCTATCCATGGGAAGAGAGGCAGAGAATGTGTGGCTCCCCATTGTTTGCCCCAGCGTGAAATGCTCTTCTCTCATATGTTCACTTGCCCAGCTTTTTAATGCCCAGACCCCAGCTCAAATGTTGCCCCTGACCATTGTATACAATTGCTGTGCCACACTGCCCATCCCACACTCTAATGCTATCATATTGTCTACCCTTTATCTTCTTTGGCTGTCCTCATAGCTATCAGCATCATTTGAAATTAATGTGTTTATCTGTCTTTTACCCCTAAGTCATATGCAAACTGGAACCTTGTCCGCCATTTTCCCAAAGGCCTAGAACAGTGTCTGGCACATAGTAAGCACTTAAAAACATCTGTGAAATGAATGTAAGGTTAGAGAGCTGACCAATTTGGAGAGTATGAGCTCCTGCCTTTCAGCCCAATTCTATCACACTTCCTTAAATAAACATATGCAGGTGTCCTCCAGTCATTCTTCCTCAGCCTTGGCTGCCATTAGAATCATTACAAATTAAAAAAAAATTTAAATCTGGGCAGCCTGGGTGGCTTAGTGGTTTAACACCTGCCTTCAGCCCAGGGTGTGATCCCGGTGTCCTGGGATTGAGTCCCATGTCAGGCTCCCTGAATGGAGCCTGCTTTTCCCTCTCTCTCTCTCTCTCTCTCTCTCTCTCTCTCTCTCTGTGTGTCTCTCATGAATACATAAATAAAAGTAAAAAAAAAAATAAAAAATTTAAAATTGAACAAAATTTAAAAAATTCCAATGCTTACCCAGCATATGCAAGAATTTATTCAAAATGGATCAAAGTCCTAAATGTAAAGACACAATGATAAAACTCCAAGGAGAAAACATAGGGATAAGTTGTTATGGCCTAAGATTTGGCAATGGATTCTTAGGTATGACATGAAAACCAAAGTGAAGGAAAGGAAAAAATAGGTAAATCAGACTTCATTAAAAGTAAAAAAAAACTGTGTCAAAGGACACCATCAAGACAATGAAAAGACCCTCTATAGAATGGGAAAAAATATTTGCAAATCATACATCATACATCAGAATATATGCAGAACTCTTACAGCTCAACAACAAATGGACAAACCAGCCAATTAAAAAATGGTCATAGGATTTGAAAGGACAATTCTCCAAAAAAGATAGACAAATGGCCCACAAGAACATGAAAAGATGCTCACCAACATTAATTATAAGGGAAATGCAAATCAAAAGCACAAAGAAAATCAATTTATACCCACTAGAATGCTGTAATAAAAAAAGGAATTGGAAATACAAGTTTTGGTAAGGATGTGGAGGAATTAGAACATTGTTAGAAGGATCATAACGTGATACAGCCCCTCCAACTTTTGGCAGATCCTCCAAAAGTCAAAGTTACCACATGATCCAGGATTTCCACTTCCAGGTATACAGCTGAAAGATTTGAAAGCAGATATTCAAGGAAGAATTTGTTCATGAATGTTCATAGAGGCGTTATTTACAATAGCCCCAAAGTGGAAACAACTCAAATGTCCACCAACTGGTGACTGGACAAACAAGATGTGGTATATCCACACGCTGGAGTATTATTCAGCTATAAAAAGATTGAGATACCCACATATGCTACAACATGGGTAATCCACGACAAACAGTCATGGCACAAGCAGTGACACACTGTATAGGATTCCATTTCCATGGAATATCCAAAATAGGTGAATCCAGAGACTGAGAGCAGATTAGAGTTGCCAGGGTGTTTCTGAGCCTTAGGGATGAGTTACCTGTTACTTAACCTGCTCAGGTATTGAATTGTTTTGTATCATCAAGTATGTTGATTGCAAAGAGCTATTACCTGTGACTCACACAGGGTAGTTACTAGCTTTCCAAGCATTAAAGCACATTCGAATACACATAATTTCATTGTTCTTTAATGATTCAGAAGAACTGTGGCATCTTAGGGTGTCTTCAATCATCTCTTCAAGCCTGTTAAGACACCATGTGCATTAGAATCACTTAGTGTGCTTGTAAAAAATGCAAATTTCTGGGCCCCAGTCCAAACCAGTGAATCTGAGCTGTTGGAATTAGAGACTAGGAATTTAAAAATACACTCTGTGTTTAAAAAGGTGGCTCTTATGTGCACTACCTAAGAATGACTACTTTAGTTCACTGCCGTGAGCATTAAATTCACTGTAGAGAAGCCATAGAAAGTAGATTGAGTCTAAATTGTTTTGACTCTCTGACATATATTGGATATAATTTCCTTCAGTAAAGAACTATTATTAGTTCCTAACCTGTTATTTGCACATCTGTCTAAAAACAGGGAGTGTAAAGTTCAGTGATACAATATCCTAACAAGGTACTTAATTGTCTCTCTGAAAACATATTCATATATTCTTTCTGAAAAGGTGCCAAAATAGTTTCACACAAATGATTTTCTGTCTCCAAGCAAGTCCCTTTATTTCCTGTTTTCTGCAGGGTAATTTGTCCTCGTGGGATTTTCAAACATCTCTGGCATCCTTAATAGGTGTCATTCTGTCCTTTCGGTTTTGTTCCTGCATCTCCTTGATACACAGCTCATTTCCCGCTAGGTGGTGCTCTTTTGCCAACGCGCTGGGTTGAATTGACCTTGAGCGCCACGCATCAGAAAAAATAACTCACAGCTCTATCAGTGGCATTTTGTTCATTATTCTGAGAATATTTTTTATTTTCAGAAGACACTACAAAATTGGGAACAATCAGGACTCCTGAGTTGTTTTAAAGAAAACCATTTATTTAAGTGAAATATTGTGTTATGGTTTGGTCGAGATCCAGAACAAAGCATGCTGGAAGGAGGTGGGTAAAACCACAGAGGTGAGGGTGAGCTGGTATTGAGACTCTGCCTTTCCACAGCTGTAGGTTATCATTTGGGTAGGAGCACTGGCCCAGTTATAGAGGCCATTCCACCAAATCTGGGCACGCAGTGTAAGTTGTAGGGTTCTAGATGCATGGCAAGCTTAGGCTTCATTCTAAGAATCAAAAGTTGGACATCCAATCCAGGGAGTGGTGCATGACAGCTAGAGATTCCAGGTACCAGGCATCCATGGCTTCAGCTAGATGATTATGCGTACACTCATGACAATACCCTCCAAAAGCCAGGGAAAGCAGGGCATATGCAGTGAGCTTTGACACTCAGAGGAATGATGAGAGCTGACAAAGGTGCTGGGGACACAGCCAACCAGGCTAGGTTCAATGCAGGACATGGACCTTGGGGTTACGTAAATGAGGAGAAAGGCATGGGAACTGGGAATTTAGGCCAAAAACCCAGGCAAATGGACCAAGCAGACATCTGTTTCGGGACCGTGGTGGGCCACCACATCTACTGTCATACGTTGCTTGACCAGAATTCCCGATCAGACACCTGGGAAATGCATTGCACTCAATGGCTGAATATACAACTTGCAAGTAGTAGCATTACACGCTTTAGAAAGAGATTGAAAGATATTAGAAAAGAAAGAGATTGCTTTAAAAAGGGAGGAGCATCAACAAATCAAAGCCTCACGTATTTCAAAATGCCATATTGAATTGTGCCCAAACTGATGATGGCTTAAGAAGAGGGAGATTTTTAGAGTTAAAGAGAGATTCGTGCTTTCTTTTGATGTCTGTCCTTCATTTCTCTCTCTCCTGTTCTCCAGCTAAAATTACTGGGCTCGTTCTCCTGCTAGATTCTTCTTTTGGGTGCCTTGTGACTTCCTTCATTACTCACTCTTCCAGGACTCTGGGGATTCACAGAGGAAGTTTTCTTCTCATGAATATTTCCAGTTCCCCTTTATGCTGTGTCTCCTTCCAGAATTACATTTTTCTTCCTCTTGAGACTCAGTCTTTTTTTTTTTTTTAAGATTTTATTAATTTATTCGAGAGAGAGAGAGAGAGAGAGAGAGAGCAAGCATGAGCGGGGGGAGGGGCGGAGGAAGAGGGAGAAAGAGAAGTAAACTTCCCACTAAGTGAGAGGCCTGACAGGGGCCTCAATCTCAGCCCCCCAAAATCATGACCTGAGCCAAAGTTAGACACTTAACCAACTGAGCCACCCAGGCGCCCCTTGAGGCTTAGTTTTAAGCTTATCATATGCACATTTACCCAAATGATACATGGTGTCATTCTCTACCTCATTTCCCTGGACTTTATCTTTCCTAGCTCCTAGCTACTTGGAGCTGGTTTCCATTCTTAGATCTGGGCCTAACTCAAGAAGGGTATCCACATCTCTACCCCCAGGATCCAACCCACTCTATGAGGAGCAAGCCCAGGGTGCCAGCCCAACTTCCACTACACAGGACTCCTTTCTCCCAATGTTGGCTTAATCCACACATGGGATCCTGTCGTGGATTATTTTCTATAGTTTTGCTACCTACTGCTTCAAGCTCCCTAAAGAAGCTTGGTTTTGATACAAAGCGAAAGTCTTGGCAATGGTCCTGGTTTCCTGCCTAGCTCTTACCAGCTCCTTCCTCTGTGGTAGGAGGACTAAGAGTCCTAGTCACTAGCTGGTCATCTGATGCTTCTTGGATAATCTACCAGAACAAGCACTCTGCTCTGCCTGCATCTCCATTATTCCCCCAAAACTTTTGTTGCCATGTCCCAATCTCCTAATATATATATTTTTTCTGGTTTTCTTTTTTTTTAAATCTAAAAAAAATTTTCACCGGTAACTGCAATTCCTCTAATGTTAATGCTTTACTTTGTCACACCTGAACTTGCCCTGTTTTTCAATTTTTTTATTTTTCTGCCAGCATTTAGGCATTTTTTCCCTTGCCGTTTCTATTAAATTAAATTAACTATTTTCAAGCTTGATCCCTGTAAAAGTCCCAGCTGTCCAGTTTTGCCTTAAAAAAAGTTTTATTAGAACATAGCTATGTCCATTCTTTTATATATTGTCAATGCTGCTTTTGCACAACAGAGCTGAGTATTGTGACAGAGAAAGCCTGTTTGTATTTGCTATCTGGATCTCTACAAAAACGGTTTACTGACCTCTAATTTTGTCTATCCTTCTGCTTTTTAAATTTTAGTTTTGTATATTTATTTTTCGTTTTGTCAAAATAAGATGCGTTTCTTACAGATGATTTTGAAAGAACCCAAAAGCACAGAAACCACCCACAATCATATCATCCTAAGAATGATATAGTTCCTTCTAGTGTTTTCTTTGTGGTGTTTCTTTACAGTATTTCTTTTTCTTTTAAAAAAATATTTATTTAAGAGAGAGAGAGAGAGAGCATGAATGAGGAGGAGGGACAAAGGGAGAAGCAGACTCCTAGCTAAGCAGGGAGCCCGACTCGGGCCTTGATTTTAGGACCGTGGGATCATGACTAGAGCCGAAGGCAGACACTTAACTGACTGAGCCACCCAGGCATCCCTCTTTAAAGTCTTTCTCATCGACTTTATTTTTTCTTTCATCTAAAAATATTTGTATCTCCAGAAGATTAAACTAATCTTTAAAAAATATAAATACATTACCATCATCACATCCGTAAATAACAGTAATTCTATAGTATTACATATATCCGATTAGTATTCAAATTTTCAATTACCTAAAAAATGACATATTTAATAATAATCTGGATCCACATTAAGTTTAGAAATAATACGAAGTTGATATGCCATTTTAAAAATATCGGAATAAAATTTACACATACACATAAAATTTACAGACACATATGCACATAATATTTACACATGATTAAAGCTGCTATAAAATATTTTATGCAAGTCTTTTTATGGACATATATTTTCTTGTTTTTAAAGATTTTATTTATATATACATGAGAGACAGAGAGAGGGAGAGACATAGGCAGAGGGAGAAGCAGGCTCCCCATAGGGGAGCACGATGCAGGACTCAGTCCCAGGACCCCAGTATTCACGCCCTGAGCCAGAGGCAGGCGCTCAATCACTGAGCCACCCAGGGTGTCCCAATGGACATATATTTTCATTTTCCTTGGATAAATATCTACTAATGGGATAGTTCTGTCATAGGGAAAGTGTATGTTGAAGTTTATAAGAAAATCTCATACTGTTTTCAAAGTGGTTTTTCCATTTTTCACCTCCAGCAAAATTGTTCTGTGGGGCTGCCCCAGAGAGCATATAGCATTAATATCCTACCAAAAATAGGTCTGAATGTCAAGACTAAAGATTCCATACACACCAAGAGGGTATGAAAGGATTTATGACTCACCTGATAGGACTTTCTGGGGCAAGCAGTGTATACACAACCAGGTCCTGACTGTCTTGAGTGAAAGAGGAGAGTGAGTGGCATGTGGATTTGAGTTTTTTGGTATGGTTAGAGTGCAGGCCAGAGTGGGGGACTTATGTGGTTTGACTTCTAGCAGTGCCAAAGGGGGAACCTGTGGGCTTTCTTGTAGATTTGCCTGTATGTGGGACAAAAGGAAGAAAGTGGGGCTTGCAATCTATCAGTAGTCAGACATCAAAAAATAGTATTATTAAGTGACCTATCTCATTATGATATGATCTATCTCTATGTTTATAGGTAAATGCATGTATCTTGCAGACAATTTGTACTTTGTTTGATTTCTAAAACCCAGTCCAACAACATCTGTTTTTTAATGGAAATATTTAATCCATTTACATTTAATGATATTATTTACATGGTATGGATTGAAATCTAAGATAATTAATTGTTTTTTATTTGTTCAGTCTATTATTTATTTTTCCTCTATCTCCCCTTTCCTGCTTGCTTTTGAGTAAATCAAATTTTGTTTAGTATTCCATTTTAATTTCTTTTTTTTAGTAAAGATTTTATTTATTTATTCATGACAAACATAGAGAGAGAGAGAGAGGCAGAGACACAGGCAGAGGGAGAAGCAGGTTCCATGTTGGGAGCCTGATGCAGGACTCCATCCGGGGACTCCAGGATCATGCCCTGGGCCAAAGGCAGATGCTCAACCGCTGGGCCACCCAGGGATTCCCCCCTCCATTTTAATTTCTTTGTTAGGCTTTTTACTAATGCTGTTTAGTATATTTAAATATTTTTAGTGGTTACTCTAGGGATTACAATATACATCATTCATTTATCATAGACTACTTAGGGTTAATATTGTATAATTTCACATAAAATATAAATATCTTACAACAGCATAATTCCATTTGCTGTGATTGTTCTAGTTACTATGTCTGCTGAACAAATGATCCCAACATTCAGTGACATAAACAAACATTTATTATTCTTGTGGATTCTGTGGGTCAGGAATTTGGACAGAGCACAGTGCAGATGAATTGTTTCTATTCGTTCATATCCAGGAACTCAGCTAAAAGACTTGAACCCCGGGGCAGGAATTATCCAAAGGCTCATTTATTTCTATTTCTGGCACTTGATTCTGGTTGTCTTGATCTATCAGCTGGAACTACACATGGCCTCTCTATGGGGCTTTGTAGCAATATGAGGGCTGCATTACAGGAGGAGCATCTGAGAGAAAGACAGATGGAAGCCTAACTACCCTTTATGACCTAGCTTTGGAAGCCACTCAGTGTATCTTTTGCCACATTCTCCTCATCAAGGCAGCTGCTGCAAAGCCCAGGCCATATTAAAGGAGAAGGGAATTAGACTCCAGTCTTTTCTGGAAGGAGTGTCAAGGAGCAACTATGGAACCAGAAGGATTTCTTGGCCTTTTTTGAAAAAATACACCTGGGGACAGTCTGCCCTCTGGCCACATGTAAAACATCCCTCTCACATGTAAAATATGTTCATTTCTTCCCTATGCCTTCCCAAAGTCTCATCCTTTGATGGCATCAAGCTCAGTCTCAATGTCTATAGGATGTCATCATCTAAATCAAATCCATCAATGGATGAGGCACCTTGAGTGTACACTTCCCATCCAGCTAATCATATTTCCATTTGAAGGCCTGTAAACTAAAGAGAGAAGTTATCGGCTTCCCCCAACCAAACAAATGGTGATGGGACAGACATATGATAAGGAATATAGACACTGACATTCAGAAGAGGAGAGGATGCAGGAGGTGCACAAGAGTAACTGGTCCATGGTATTGAAATCTAGTCAGATACGTGTTTCCAGTCCCTTGATCAGGTCTTGATCCCTCTTTCTGGGAATAGTTCTCCATGACTCTTGGTTCTACCCTCCCCTCAGCTCTTTGTTCTATCCTCTATGTCATCCTTTCTTTTTCATAAGAAATGTCCAGTGTTTGCAGTTGTAGTATTTTTAGCAGCTTCCTGTTGGTAGTAGTTTGGAGGTCCAAGCGCTTCTTTTTATTTCATATTGTCTCTGTCTCTTTTCTTTCATGCTGGTAGTGTTTTCATTACTTCAATTCTCTTTAAAACTTTGAGATCTTTCTATGAATTCATATGAGATCACATTAGACAAAAGCTGTACCCAGAAATTTCTTTGAGATAAATTCTTCTCTCTTTTGGGATTTCTATAAGGTTGCAGAGGGTCAAAATCCTTAAAATTCTTAAAAACTTTATTTCACAGGAAAATTTTTGTGGCATGCAGTTAGTATCCTCAGAGAACTTTTAGTCTCATGGAATAGTTCTTGGAGGCAACTGTTTAGACCTTTCTGAGGTCTTAATAGATGATCATGTAATTGCACACTAGATTTGATCTTTGTTCCTATACCTTTTCTAAATTTTGTATTTTGAACATGTTAGGAATGAGAAACAGATTATTTTTTTAAGATTGATTTTATTTATTTATTTATTTATTTATTTATTTATTTATTTATTTATTTATTTTAGATAGAGCATGCGTGTGCAAGGAGGGAGAGGGGCACAGGGAGACAGGGAGAGAATCTCAAGCAGACTCCCTGCTGGGCACGGAGCCCTCTGTGAGGCCTGATGTCATGACCCTGAGAGCATAACCTGAGCCGAAATCAAGAGTCAGATCCTAAACTGACTGACAGATGCCCCAGATTTTTTTTTTAACCTAGAAGATTTTGGATCCTTCACATTTTCTATAAGTTTCACTTAAAAATGGAATAATTCATTTTGTAGTTCATCTTTCTCCTCCCTCATTTTACTGTAGGGAATTAAAGGATCCACGAAGCACCTCCAATACCCGACCTGGAATTCTCCTTACAAAGAGCATCCAGGTTATTAGGTGTACTTTATATTTTGCACATTGCCCTAGGCAACACTGTTGAAAAATTTTCTACCAATATATAACAAAGTCCTTTTTCTGCAATTTCCAGTAATATTTCCAATAATATTTCTTCCATTTTTTTTTAAAACTTCCTGACATATTTTCTCAAGAGTCATCAGATTTCTGCTAACAGTGTTTCTGAGGCCCTTCACACTTTTGTTAACACCCTCCACAAGGTCCTTCCAGCTTCTACCCACTGACTGATTCCAGAGCCACTCCCACGTGTTTTGGTTTAATTTGTTTGTTTATTTTGTATATTACAAAGTATGGCACTCTCTGTTCTAGTTAATTTGGTTGCATGAGCAAAAGCAATGCCTATTATACTCATGAATTCTGTGGGTCAGGAACTTGGACAGGACACAGTGGGGATGGCTGGTCTTTGCTTCTCAATGTTGGGAACTCAGCCAGAGGACTTGAAAGCTGGGACCTGGAAACATCTAAAAGATCATTCATTCATATGCCTGGCAGTTGATGCTGGTTCTTGGCTGGGACATTAGCTGGAGCTATTAGCTGAAACATTTACATGTGGGCTCTCCAGGTGGCCTGGGCTTCTTTACAACATGGTTCCAAGGGTTTCAAGAGTGAGCATCCCAAGAGAGAAAAAACCAGGTGAAAGGCATATTGCCCTCTGACTTAACTTTGGAAGTCTTGCAGCATATCCATATCAACGATTGCATCTATAGGATTTTAATTTATAGAGGTGACTGAGTGATGATGTAAAGAGGTCAATGCCCTTGAAAATAGAATTTATTCCTTACAATTTCCGAAAGAAGGAAGCATGCCATGCCATTCAGGGCAACAGGGGGGAAGCACCAAGTTTGTCCAGGAGGCAGAAGCAGGAGCAAGGGGAAAGCATGGCTACGGGCTTTTATTGTGTTTTCTGTAGGAAAGACAAGGTAGGCTAGGGGCAGAGTTTAGGATTGGATGGTTTGCATAATATCAGGGGGCTCCAGGGTGATTTCCATTTGCCCCCGTACCTGGCCATGGGGTGATCCAGGGCAAGGTGAAAGAGTTAGGTTAAAAGTTTTTCAGGACATGGTCTCAGTAGCAGTTGGTCTACATACAAAGGACATGTTTCTGAGTGACTTTTGTATGATCTTGGGACTTAGCTAGTTCTTGGGGAAGTGGTCTCTCCCCAGCCAACAAGGTATCCCAAGATAACAAAATATCATAAAATAAAAACTGTGATTAACACAATAGTTTTCCCCACATTCCAATTTTTAAAGAAGTCCCAGAGTCCTGCTCATGTTCAAGGAGAAGGTCATTAGACTCCAACTTTTGCAAGAAGCATCGACCATCTGGAAGAACATGTGACACTAACTGTTGTGGACATACCCTCCACCCGCCACATACAGTCTGCCCTGCCTGTCCTTTCTGTTACTGTATCAGGTATCTTATTTCTGCACATATTACAAAACCTGCAATACTATGCTGTGAGTTTTGCCTTATTTATTTATTTTTTTAAAAAAGATTTTATTTATTTATTCATGAGACACACACAGAGAGGCAGAGACATAGGCAGAGGGAGAAGCAGGCTCCCTGTGGGGAGCCCGATGTGGGACTTGACCCAGGACCCTGGGATCACGCCCTGTGCTGAAGGCAGATGCTCCACCACTGAGTCACCCAGATGCCCCTAAGTTTTGCTTTAAACAATGAGTTGCCTTTTAAAGAAATTAAGAGAAGGGAAGAAGATCACATATGCAATTAGACACTTACTTACCATTTTCAGTGTTCTTCCTATAAATCCATGCTCTGGAATCAGAGCCCTGGAATCAGCTCCCTCAAACATGAAGAACTTCATTTGGCATTTATTGTAGAGAGTGTCTACTTTAAAAAATTATATTAGCTTTTATTTCTCCAAAAATATTGAACCATGGACAACTTTATAGTTGTTGATTTTAGCAAGGCCACCCCCATTACTCTCTCTTTGTCTGACGTGCAGGTCCTTGGCTCCTTGTACATCCCTTAGGATTATTGTCGTTCAGAGGATCCCCCTCCATTCTTTTATCTCCACTACTCTGTAATTTATTTGTTGAAGGAACTGTATTATTTGTTTGGTTTCTTTTTTGAATTTTGGATTTTTCTCCTTTCACCTCCATTGTGTAATTTAAGGTGGCTTCTGAGTCCCTGTAAGTTGGTAGATGAATTTAGAGGCTTGATGAGATTGTTTTGATATTTTGGGTGAAACTACTTCTTAGTGGTGGTGTGTTATTCCATCAGGAGTCAGACAATAGCTGGTACTCTCTCCTTCTGTGATACTACCAACTGTTGTGTTGAATATCTATAACCAGTATAGCCCATTAGGAGTGAATCCTTATTTTTTGTTTTAGTTTAGGAAGTTGAGATCATAATATCCACATGAATTTGGTATTCTGGTTTTTATCCCTAAGTATATACTCTATAGAATAAGACTTTAACTAGATGTTTTGGAGTTTAAATTAGAGGATCATCCTCTCTGAACAAGACTACTTAAAAAATCATCTTGACTTTAGTAAAACAAGCTGCTGGGCAGCTTGACTTCTATCCTGAGTATTTTCCATGCCAGTTATGACCAATACTCTGGCCCTTTTTCCATGATTTGTCCATTCAAATCATGTCTGAACCCCAGAACTGATACAGAACATTTGATTTGTGACTGGGACAGAGTAACAGATTTTACCCCAAACCTTCAGCTCAGCCTCCGCAAGTATGACAGGGTAACTATTCTGAGATGAGGAAACATCTGAAAATATTTTATTATTTCACGTATGGCAAAAAATAAGAGCTTATCAATTAGCCTAAGTATGATTTTTTCATCTTACTTGAAGCACTGATAGAAAAATGTTTTCTAATCTCATATATATGTAACCACATATCCTATAATATTTGATTGTATGTCAATCTGTCTATCCATCTGTCTACATATCTATCTACCAATAATCTGTCTTTTCACTAAACCATCTTTTTATCCCGGAAGGGCCCCAGATCTTGTCTTGTCCAGTTTAAGAACAAGGGATTATAATTTAGATTGTTGATTGGCCCACCTCCATATCTTCCCTTCCAAGAGTTTAAGTCTTAAAGTCTCAGTCCTTAAACCCTAGAGAGCTTTTCCAACTGGGGTCCAACAGAATGGCCCCTGCCAAGAAGGGTAGTGAGAGGAAGAAGAAGGGCCATCCTTCCATCAATGAGGTGATGACCAGAGAACACACCATAAACATTCACAAGCACACTCAAAGAGATCCAGAAATCTGCCATGAAGGAGATGGGAACTCCGGATGTATGCCTTGATGTCAGCCTCCACAAAACTGGGCCAAAGGAACAAGGAATGTTCCATACCAGATGCTTGTGTGGTTGTCCAGAAATCATGATGAGGATGAAGATTCTCCAAACAAGCTCTAGACATTGGTTTCTTACATAAAATCTACAACAGTTAGTATGGGTGAGATCTATCTGCTGATTGTCAATTAAAAGTACAAAACTGCAAAACAACAACAAAACCCCAAAAACCCCAACCCCTAGAGAGATGGATCTGGCTTTCTTATCTTTCCCGCTTCACATAAGTGGCAATAAATACATTCCCCACTCCTCCCATCCCAGATTACAAGGGGAGTAGGTTTCTTGAAAATGAATACTCCTTTAGTAAAGGAGGAGAAACAATAAAGAGAGATAAGAGAACAAAAGACAAGATTCACACTCTTGTCAATGTCAATTTTGTTTGATTCTCCAGAGAAGGACAGAGGCTTAGGTTTTGGAAATAGGATTGGGGGAAGTTCAGGGCCACAGAGGCAATTTTTCTGGGGAATCTCCCTAATCTCCGGTTATTAAAAATCTTTCTTAAACATCATTTGAAATGACTATGTAATAACCTGTATAGAGTCGCTGAAGTTTACTTAATGTTCCCATTAACTGAGCATCTATGTTGCTTGCAGATTCTTTCATATTTGTATTCACACGTCTAGTGCTGAGATGAACACCTTCCAGCGGGGAGTTGGGGCAATGCAGTTTTCAGGGTTCTAGTCTCGGGGTGCAGGAAGGAGCCCAGGAGGTGGCGGCCGTGCTGGCTGAGCGAAGCCTCCGTGTCTGCAGTGCCTGGACATGCACTTTGCCTGATAATCTAGCCTCTTCGTAGTACGCGCTGCTCTTTTGATTAGTATCACCCAACCTTTGTCATATTTGCTGTAAACTTATTTCCCAGTTTGCTACTTACCTTTTAGGGTTTCTGAAAAGTCATATATTGAATTTTTAAAAATATTTACTTATTTTTGGAATACCCTGGGTGGCTAAGTAGTTGAGTGTCTGCCTTCGGCTCAGGGCGTGATGCCAGGGTCCTGGGATCAAGTCCCACATCTGCCTCCCTGCATGGAGCCTGCTTCTCCCTCTGCCTATGTCTCTTCCTCTCTCTGTGTGTCTCTCATGAATATATAAATAAAATAAAAAAAAGATTTATTTATTTTTAGAGAGAAAGAGTGTGTAAGTAGGGGGAGGGGCAGAGGGAGAGAGAATCTCAAGCAGACTCCACGCTGAGCGCGGAGCCCCATGTGGGACTCCATCCCATGACCCTGAGATCATTACCTGAACAGAAACCAAGCAAGAGTCAGACGCTTAACTGACTGAGCCACTCAGGGGCCCCTTAACTTGTTTTATGTTTAGAAAGTCCCTACCCCACCAGGAAATCAGATATTCATTTATATACTCCCTCATTCCTTCCTTCCTTCTTCCCTGCCTTCTTCCTTCCTTTCTTCACTCCTCCTCCTCTTCTTTTCTCCTCCTCTTTCTTTCTTCTTTCTTTTTCACTTTGAAACATTTAACTCTTTAACCTCCTAGAATTGGTTTTGGGTTTTGATATGAGAGAAGGACTCACATGCATTTTTTCTTTTGTTAACCAAACATCTCAGGGACTTTTATTGGATAATTGGAAATTCTTAAAAGGTGAAGAGTTTTTTCAAAGACAGTAGATTCTGATTTCCCAGTCCACAGCTCTTGGCTACTTAAAGATTTTTTATTTATTCATGAGAGACATATAGAGAGAGGCAGAGACGCAGGCAGAGGGAGAAGCAGGCTACCCACTAAGAGCCAGATGCAGGACATGATCCTGGGACCCTGGATCATGCCCTGAGCCAAAGGCAGACACTCAACTGCTGAGCCACCCAGGAGTTGAGCCTTTGGCAACTTAATCCTCAGATTAGACAGTGTTCAGAGCTTAATTTTGATATTTCAAAGGTCTATCAGAAATCAGTTTATCCTTTAGGAAAAAAGATTTACGCATGATAAAACTCAAAGAATTAAGTTTTTAAAATTTTTTTACTTTTTATTAGATTTTTTTTCCCAATTCAATTCAATATAATTGAGCCAACATTTATTGAGCACCTTATATGTACCAGATTTCTATGCCAGGCTCTGGGTTCTTCATGGCAGTAACATTGATTATCTCTGGGAAAGACAAGTAGAGAATAATCAATAATTGAAGTTTTATAAACAAATTCTTTGAAAACTGAGGTCTACAGAGGAAAAGTTACAAGCTGAGAAAATGTTACGACATTTCTCGAAGTCATGGACTATGTCTATTTATTTTCGTATACTCAGCACCTAGCCCAGTGCCTGGGACCTGGCAAGCACTCCAGTGATTTATTAAAGAAAGTTGAATTGAAAAGAACTTTTGGCTGCTGAAAAGGCTATGAACCACAACACAGCATATTCTCTTTCTCTAGTGATAGAGTTTTTAAGCCCCTTTGGGAGGTAGGGAATCCAAATGTCGTATATTTGAGCATATTTTTCTAGAGAGGGTTCATATTTTTTAACAAACTCTGAGAAGATTCTATAACTGCCTCTCCCTCCCAATTAAGAAACATTGTCCTTACTAAAATATACTCCTGTGAATAAGATTTTGCAAAGAAAGCCTCACTTGATTCGCTTAATCGTTCCTTAAGACCTAGATTTCAGGAAGGCAGAGGGTGTATTTTTAAACGGAAATATCATTTAATTCCTCCGAGAAGCTTGAAAAAGTGCTTTCTCCTTTCCCAAGTGCTTCAGAGGTTATCCGCACAGAAAGGACCCCAGATGGAGGGTAAGTGCTAATAAAATTCATCAAATTGGTCAACCAATTGGAAACATCACCTGTTCTGGTGTGTTTTGAGTGACTTAACAGTATGCTGTCTTAAACTGCCATTGTAGGCTGGGAATGTCCAAGAAACTTTCCTCTGAGGGCACACTCCTAGATGAGAACAGTCCGAGCAGTGACCCAGCCACTGCAGGAGATGCCTGAGCCTCTGGAAAAGATCAACCCAGCTACATGGCAGGCCTGGTTTGAGAAAATTGAGCATATCACTATCCTAACAGGCCTGCAGCCCACCCTCTCTGTGTGTGATAGCTGCCATCCTGGGTGGGCTGTCTCAGGGCAGTCCTGCTTGGACAAGCTGCTCTGGGCATGGTCACCTCCCAG
The DNA here is from genome assembly GCF_018345385.1 of Vulpes lagopus. Classification (NCBI taxonomy): domain Eukaryota; kingdom Metazoa; phylum Chordata; class Mammalia; order Carnivora; family Canidae; genus Vulpes; species Vulpes lagopus. The sequence continues at coordinate 20,016,210 of NC_054831.1, read as the reverse complement.
TAATGCTGCCGTCACTAATCTGTGTGCTTGTGCACACACAGACCCGTGTGCATGGGCGTACATGAGCACGTGCACATATGCACACACTTGTTTGGAGACTGTGGTACCAGGAACAATGGAGACTTATACAAAACAAGCACAAAGAGGTGATGAGCAGGGGGTGATGTAGGGAAGTGCTGATTCACTATCTTGTATACCTGAAACTGAAATAACACTGTAGGCAAACTATAACAACAAAGAAACAAAGACGAATCCCAGGAACTAGAACTCATAAAGTTTTGAGGAAAGCAACCCCAGATGGTCTATGATATGCGGATGCTTCTTCCAAAGAAAAGAAATGCCCAGGTACGCTTGTCCCATTAAAATCAGTTTTTTTACCAAAGGCCTTGCCTAGAGCAAATTTGAGAGACTGAGCAGGCCACCTTGCGTTCAGCGTGGGGCTGGGCTCTGCTCCGCAGCTCCAGACACGGTGCAGAAACGTCCACTAGATGGCACCCCAGTCCAGGCAAATAGTCCCCAGTCTTGGAGGGGAGACAGATTTTTTTTTGGTAGGAATGCCAAAGTCCTGGAGGCAAATTAACACAAGGCCTATTGATTCTTCACCTAGATACTTCAGTTTCTACAAGGAGAATTCCCTTCTCTCTGTCGCTCCATACTCATTTCTTTGAAACAAGCAGTAGAAAAGAAATACTGAGGTGCCCTTGTTTGTTTAACCATGTTCCCGAAAAGATGTGTGTGAACTCATTAAGTACATTACACACTTCAGGAAATGATTTTTAAATTACCGGCAATGATTCCTACCCACCACGTTAGCTGTGTGATAGAAAGTGTCCTGGTTTGAAGTTGGAAAAGGCAGCTTGGGGACCTGGCTTTTCCTGAGGTGTGTCATTAGCCAGGTTGCACGTGAGACCTCAGTTTCTTCACTGGGGGTAACAGTAATATTCACCAGACTAATTACAAAAAAAAAAAAAAAAAAAAAAGACAACAAAGAATTCTCTTCTATTCACTGGTGATGCAGATTAAAATATTTTCTGGTGAAACCAGATGTGGAATTTATATTAAAGTATTCCGGGGGAATCAAAGGACACTCGATGAGAGAAAGACCAATAAGGCTTTGAAAGTGAGTGCGGGTCTGTGTGCTACAATGCCTATTTTTGTGTCTGCTAAAAATGTTCCAGAATAAAAGGTTAGAACACAGTCTTCCACGACAAGGCTGGTGTAAAGATGGAATCAGATGTTCTAAGTGCTAAACGATTGCAAACTACTGTTTACCTTTCCTGGGCCTTGATCATCTATGAAATGAGGGATTTGGACCAGCTTAATGGTAAAATCCTTCCACCATCTAATTTTTGTGAATGTCTAATGCCAGCCTCTCTTGTAAGTGGTGCACATCCGGGAACAGGTATCTACTCAATCAGGCCTCAGCTCTCCTTAGGACAGCCCTTCCTTGGCCACCCCATCCACATTCAAGCCCTGGGACCTCACACCCAATCTTAGATTTATTTTCTTCATCATATTTATCACTACTGACATTATGGACTGAATGTGCCCCTCTGCCCCCTATTTATATATTGAAGCCCTAATCTCCAACATGATTGTATTTAGAGAGTGAGTTTCTAAGGAGGTAATTAAGGTTAAATGTGACTCTATAGGTGGGGCCCCAAGCCAACAGGACTGAAGAGGAAGAGACACCGAGATGTGTGCATGGAGTAAAGGTCAAGTAAGGACAGGGAGAAGGTGGCTGTCTTCAAGCCATGGAGACAGACCTCAGGAGAAACCAACACTGCCCACTCCTTGATCTTGAACGTCCAGCCTCCAGAACAGTGAGAACCTACATTTTTGTTGCTTAATCCACTCTGCCTGTGGTATTTTGTTATGGAAGCTCTAGCCCACTAATCTAGTCAGAAATCATCTCTCTGGTTTATTTCTGTTTCTAATCTGGGTCTCCATCCAGAATGTAAACACTTGGGGGACACTGTGCGGCACCCAGCAGAGCACCAATAAACATATGCTCAATGCATATGTCGATGAGCTTCAGGTGCCTTAGAGGCACTCATTCTATGCTTATTTATTTTGTAGCTCAAGGTCCCTTGGTCAATTAAATGTGTCCCCCTTGAACTGTGAATTTTACAAATGTAGAATATTTGTAAGCGTTTGTCCATTTGTATGGGCCATCTTCCATTGCCATGTACAAATTTAAAATTTTACAAATGAATTTTAAATCAGAAGGTATACATGGTGGTGGAAGGGCAGTGTCACTGAAAAAATGTGGCTGGCCATCCTTCTTAACCAGCCACTCCTCGCCATGAACACCTCTGGCTGCTTAGAATGCTCAGCCCTGCTTTGGGAACCAGAACATTCTTCACCTGGTGGTGGGGTGTCAGGTTGTAGAACACACTGTAGCCATGACTGATCCCCTCAGCCTGTTTGTTCTGACCTACTGCACAATTTCACCAAGGATTTAGATCATCAGAAGAATTACAAAACAGACTCAAATAGGACAGTCCCATTCACACTCAACTACCCGGATGTTAAAAAGGGGAGTTCCTCTGGATTCCAGAGGGTGTCCTCTAAAGACAAAGACCATTGATCACAAACAGTTGCCATTGCCATAATGGAAACTAGCCCTTACTGTTGCATGTTATGTATTTATATCTTCTTCTACATCTTGTTTTTATTTATTTTTTAAATATTGATTTATTTATTTTAGTGGGGGATGAGGGGCAGAGGGAGAGGGAGAGAGAGAGAGAGAATCCTCAAGCAGACTCTGGCAAATCCGACTAAGGGCTAGATCCCATGACCCATGAGATCATGACTTGAGCTGAAACTAAGAGTTGGATATTTAACCAACTGAGCCACCCCGACACCCCTACATCTTGTTTTTAAAATAAATTTTTTTGGGATTAATTTTAAATTTATAGAAAAGTTGTGGGGCACCTGGGTGGCTCAGTCAGTTAAGCATCTGCCTTCAGCTCAGGTCATGATCTCAGGGTCCTGGGATCGAGCCCCATGTCAGGCTCTCTGCTCAGTGGGCAGTCTGTTTCTCCCTCTCTCTCTGCTACACCTCCTGTTTGTGCTCGCTCTCTCTCTCATTCTCTCCCTCTCCGTTAAATAAATGAATAAAATCTTAAAAAAAAGAAAAGAAAATTTGCTAACATAGTAGAGAGACACACTTCTCTCAGCTTCCCCTAAGATGACCATCTTCCTTTGCCATGGTACATTTCTCAAACAAAACTCCAGACTTCATGTGGATTCTACTACAGTTTCCCCTTTCTGCTCCAGAATCCCATCCAGGGCACCACACTGCATTTACTCGTCACACCTGCCTCGTGTGTAGGCTGTGACAGTGTCTCAGTCTTTCCATGTTTTCCATGACTGAGACATTCCTAAGAAGAGTTGGTCAGGTATTTTTTAGAACGTGCCCCAGTCTGAGTTTGCCTGACATTTTCCTAATGATCAGATTGGGGTCATAGGCATATCACTGAGATTAAGTGCTGTTCTCATCTCGGCATATGTGGGGTGTATGATGGCCATGTGACATCAGGGGTCAGGTTAACCTGACCACTTGGTGAAGGTCACGTTTGCCAGGTTTCTTGGCTGTAAAGTTATTATTTTTCCCTTTCCCTATCTATTTCTTGGAAGCAAGTCACTAATTCCAGCCAACTCCAGCTCTATCTCCTAGAGTCAGAGGATAGCTATATGTTAGTAGAACTCCTCTGTAAGCAATTTGTGTTCCTTCTCCCCATTTATTTATTTATTCACTTGTTTGTTTTTGTTAGTATAGACTCATGCAAAAAAATATGATTTTATACATTGGTATAGTTCTGGCCTCATGAAAACAGATGCTTATATGCTAGGTTGTTAAAAACTAAGTATTAATCAGGGTGCTTCTCCAGGTGGGAACAGATTAGCTCACTTGCTCCACGTGGGCTCGGACTTCAGCAGTTCTGTCCTCGTTCTGCTTGAAGCTCTACTCCAGCCTCATGAGCGCCGGGTTCTCACCTTCCTTTCCCTGCTGGTCCTGGCCAGACAGCCTGTGTGGTGACTTTAGGGCTGCCCTGACCTCATTTGGGGTGCCCAATTTGTTCTTCCTCTGGCTTCTTCTAAATAAACTTTTTTGGGCAACTCATTTTAGATGTATAGAAAAGTTGCAAAGAGAGTTGAGTTCCTGTATCCTTGCCCCGTTTCAGCCTCCCCCACTGTTACTGTACACTGACACTGCACACTTGTCAACATGAACATGAGGGATGTGGACAGTATTTCTCTATTGGCCTGAGTCATTGCGGGGATAAGCCTGACCACTTTCTGACCCTCCACCCCAGGAATCCCCAGCCCACTCTAGAGTCTGGTTCTGTTTGCCCAAAGGAGGGCTGGACATGAATATCCCTTGAAATTTTTATTTTTAGATTTTGTTTATTCATGAGAGACACACAGAGAGAGGCAGAGAGATTGGTGGAGGGAGAAGCAGGCTCCCTGTGGGGACCCCAGTGTGGGACTGGATCCCTGGACTCCAGGATCACAACCTGAGCAGAAGGCAGATGATGAACCACTGAGCCACTCAGGAGTCCCTGGTCCCTTGAAATCTCATGTTCAGTTAGAAGCTGCTCCCAAGACACCCATCGCAAATGGTTAACTAATGTGCCCCAGATACCCCTTAGGTTTTAGGGAGCATCTCCTAGTATATTTCAATGAACCAATACATTCATTTAACTTATTGTTGCCCTTTTTGGTTTTGTAACCTGTCAGCATACAGTTCTTAGCTTCCATCTTTCAGAAGACTAAAGGGGTTTCCTTTCCCACATTCCGTTCTATGAGCATTTATTAATTACCACACCTGCTCCACCCTCCACGTTCACTCCAGGCATTCTGGGGGCAAAAAAGGCATAGATCTGAATGTAAGAGAGTTAAAACTGAATGGCGGAAGAGGGAAGACTTGTAAACATAACCATCAAAAAGGCAGAACACAAGAGATATGTTGCAAAACCCATAAACGGAATGTGCCCCTATTCTGTAAAGCCCTTTAGGGGCCTCCTGTTACCTTCAAGATGAAAACAGTATTCTTCGGGACGCCTGGGTGGCTCAGTGGTTGAGCATCTGCCTTCAGCTCAGGTCGTGATCTCGGAGACTTGGGATCGAGTCCTGCATCAGGCTCCTTGCATGGAGCCTGCTTCTCCCTCTGCCTGTCTCTCATGAATAAATAAATAAAATCTTAAAAAAAAAAAACAGTATTCTTAACCTGCTTCCTGAAGTCCTCTAAAATTTCTCACTGTTTCCCATTTTATCTTCTGAATACCAGTCTTGGAGAACTTCTTCTGGATCCCTGCATGGAGGTTCCGCCTTATGTCTAGCCTTTGGTCCTGTGGTCCTGCCTCCCACCCCTGCTCCCCGGCCTTCTCTCTTGCTTGCCCCTGCTCCCTGCCCCCCTCCAGAACACCCTTGCTCTTTCAGGGTCAGCCCCTGCTCATGTGGCCTCCCTCTAGCTCAGCTACAATGAGCCTCTTGGGAGATGTACTCTCGACATGGACACAGTTAGATCTTCCTGCTGTGTCCTCTCAGAGCATCCCGAAGCCTCCTTTTGGAATACATCACATTTTTATGGTGACCAGTATTTAAGGTCTGCCTTTCCTGGCTGGTGGGGGAAGACATGCCTCTCCCAGGGAAAGACTCCATACCTAGTTCCCTGCTCTGTCTGCAGTGCCTAGCCCACAGTCTGGGCCAGCATGGGAGTTCAAGGAATGTTGTGAAAAAGGGACACGTGGGTAGCTCAGTGGTTGAGCGTCTGCCTTTGGCTCAGGGCATGATCCCGGGATCTGGGATGGAGTCCCGCATCAGGCTCCCAACAGGGAGCCTGCTTCTCCCTCTGCCTGTGTCTCTGCCTCTCTCAGTGTGTCTCTCATGAATAAATAAATAAAATCCTAAAAAACATGTTGTGGAATGAATACGTGAATGGGTAGAATGAGAGGTGAGTGGATAAGAAGCATAAGCAAAGTGTTTTTAAGGTTTCAGGAGAGGAGGGCGTGCATTTAATTGCTGAGGTCAGGAGGAGCTCCTGGAGGAGTTGACATCTGTCCCGTATTGCAGGATGGGAATGCTGAGCTAGGTGCCAGGCCTGGCTGACAAGAATCAGCATAAGCAAGAGTGTGGAGTAGGAGAAAGGGACAAAGTTAGGGCCACCATGAGTAATCTGATTTGGTAAAAACCTAGGACAGATGTGAGAGAGAAGAGGGAAAGAAGAGCATATTATGACAAGAGACTCTACTTTATAGGACCAATGGATAGATAAACTCAACAACTACTTTTTTTAAAAGAATATTTTTTTATTTATTCATGAGAGACACAGAGAGAGAGAGAGACAGAAACATAGGCAGAGAGAGAAGCAGGCTCCCTGCGGGGATCCTGATGTGGGACTCGATCTGAGGACCCCGGGATCAAGACCTGAGCCAAAGGCAGATGTTCAACCACTGAGTCACCCAGATGCCCCAACAACTATTTAATAACTAGTTTAAAATGGAGCAAAGCATCTCATCAAATAGTGCACTTCCCGTCACTGCAAATATATAAGCAAAGACCGTATGATCATCTGTCCAAAAATACAGTGCCAAGCATTCCTACACTGGATCAGAGTTTGAAGTAGGCAACAATCCTAAAGTCTTCTTCCAGTTAGATTCCATGATTCTATGATTCTGGGGAGAAGTAGAGCTGAAGATCATTGGTCAAAGCAGTGACATGATTGAACTCATGATTGAAGAGAAGTCTAGTAGGATCACTTCCAGAAGGAGCTGGTCTGCAGGGCTTGGGAGGGAGGTCAGACAAGAGATGTGGGTGGGGCCCCATCTTGTTAAGGAGAAATGGTTGGAACTGTGGCTGGAGGGAGATCACTTGGGAGGCAACACAGAAGGAGAAAGGAAGAAGGCAGTGAGGGGAGGTGGGAGGTGCTCCTGGGAAGGGAGGGAGGTGACATAGGCATAGGATGCCACAGAGTCATGGCAACAGCGGGAAAAGCTTCTCACAAAAGAGTTGTCATTCTGCAGGCTCAGGTTCACCATGAACAGGTGGGTGGCAAGTTGTGCCAAGAGGGTAATTTGAGAAAGCAGTTTTGGGAGAAGGGTGGGCAAGAGGCCAGATTGAGGGGAACATGGGACAAGTGAGGAAGGGGCGATGGCCGAGGTGATGTGGTTTCTGGAAGTTGAGTGGTGAGCAGCAGAGGAGAGAGCAGAAGCTTGTGGAAGGAGGGGTGCAGGGGAAAGGTTTGGGGTTTCTTTTCATTGAGAATAAACACAATTCTGTGTAGACACATGAAAGGAGTGGAATCCAGAGACAAGAAGCCAAAGGGGGAAAGCAAAGAGTTGATAGCTCATGGTTCCAGGGGAGGTGGGGAGCGCTGGAGGAGAGGCTGGCTTTGGCGACAAGGACCAATGCCATCTTTTGCAGAGTCTGCAATGTAGAGGTGAAGGAGGGAGGGGAGGACTCAGAGACATCGGAAGGTCAAGGCAGGAAAACAAGTCTCTGTGATCTCAATGAAATGGGAGATGAAGTTATTCCTGAGAGCTGGAAGCAGAGTTGGGCCAGGCGTCTCTGGAGGAGTGCACAAGAGCTGGAAGAGTGTAATAGTCAGCGGGAAATGAATAAAAGAATTACCAAGTGTCACTGAGAATGAACACAGGCAGCAGAGGTTTGTGGTTTTTCTTCACCGTGCTCAGCAGCAGAAGAGGAGACGAAATAGGTTGCCTGGAGATGAAATGGGCTTCCCTGGATTGCGATTAAGCACAAAGGAAGAGGTAAGTGAATTCATGACGCGTGGTGGGATTAGAAGCTTCGAGAAGGAAGACAGCACGTCATCAAGGTCAGCGAGTGGGAAAGGCACACGTCCCTGGCGTGCCATCGACAGCACGTGTATCTCCATCCCAGTCCCACACACGACACAGGGACATTGGACACCAGGGGGCCTGCCACTTGGGTCTATGGCCTAGCAGGGACAGTGTGGACCTCTGGGTGAGGTCCCGTAGGATGAGAGAGGAAGGCGGCAGATGCCAGGGGGTGAGCCAAGAGGATGGCCCACCGACCGCAGGTGAGCCACTGTGTGGGGGGATCTCAGAACAATTTGGGAGGTGTCCGAGATGCTCTGGAATTCCTAGCAAGGTTGAATCCAGACAATAGAGTGTTTTAAGATTCTTACTGCGACTGTATTTATGGCCACGCTGGTGTGGCCTGAGGAATACAGAAAATCATGAATACCTTGTAGCTCGGTGTGTGTTAAATGTGATAATAGAGGGAGGGCCTTCCCATGGTGCCTGGTGGACACTCTGGAAAGATCCATCCCCTTCATCCCGACCCTCAGCATCGTGCTAGGTGTTGCAGAGAAACAGAAGAAAAGCCTATATGAGCTCTGCTCACAGGGAGCTTGCATTCCAGTTGGGGAGAGAAAACACTGGCCATATGGCAGGGGAGGCTGGGTGGCCTTCCTCTGTTGACACAATGGCATCACAGTCACATGCCAAACCCGGTAAGGCTGGGGGTACCACAAGGACTCCAGGGAGAGAGCTGGGTGATCCTCATGGGCTCCAGCAGAGGTCCCGTGGGGGGCTGGCCTGGAATCAGGGAGGGGGGTTTAGAAAGGCACGTGATGGTGTGTGCTCCCAGTGGGAGAGGCAGATGGGTGCTGACCATGGGCCGAGAGATGCATCCGAGTGTTCCAGGCCGTCTCACCTCCCAGTGATCCTAGGAGATAAATCGTTAGGATTCTTCTGGCTGCAAGTCACAGAAACCTGACTCACATCAGCTGAGAAACAAGGCATTTTCCTGGCTTGTCTAACGGGGAATGTGGGAGTAGGGTGAGCTGCCCTGGAGTTTCTCCGGGCTCTGGCTCGGTTTCTCGTTTCTCAGTGCGCCTTGTCCTACCCGCCCCCTGCCCCAGCTGCCTCTTCCCCTGTGACTGCAACACATGTCCTTCTCACCCCCTGGGAAGAGGGGGGCCGGCGGTCAGTGGCTTTCACCTAAGAACCAAGAAGCTTCTTTCTGAGAGGTCACCGCGACATCTTCCTTGCGACTTGTTGGCATTCATCCTGGCTATCCCGAGACCAGCGGCTCACGGTGGGGATGGAGCCTGGTGTTAGCCTAAAGTAGTGGTCCTCAACCGGGCTACATCAGAATCTTCTGGATGGCTTCTTAGAACAGACTCCTGGGCTCCACCCACAGGGGCTCCAATGCCACCTCTGTGATGGCCTGAAATTTGGCATTTCTGACAAGTTCCTAGAACTTGCTGCTGGTCCTGCAACTATACTTGAGACCTGCTGGTTCAGATCCATGTGTGGGGTTCGCACGGATGTTGAGAGGTCCACCTAGATGCCTTCTATGGACCATCATCATCTCCACTTTACATATGAAGAAACTGAAGCTGAGAAATACGAAGTCTCCAAGTTCTCATAGGCTACCCCAGCAGTCTGATGTGAAAGCCAGTGTGCTCACCACTGAGCAGGAGGCCCTCTTAAGCAGAAGACCTCAGCAGTAGGGCACGAGATGGGCCAACCAGGCTATAAATAAATATATTTTGGAGGTTCTTAAAAGCCAAAGGAACTTAAACTTGAAACCTTAGGCAGTAGGGAACCATCATAAGTTCTTGAGAGAGAGTATTTCATAAAGATTGGTCTGGAGGTGAAACTTTCATTTGTTTTTTATGCAATTCAATGTATTGTCATGTTGAAAGCCTTTTTTCTTCCTGAATTGCAATAGAAACGGGCTTTATTCTTTTCTTTATTTTATTTAAAGTCAGATAGAGATCTGACTATAAAGGGAAAAGCTTACTCTTGTGTATTAGAATTCTCAATTGCGAGCAACAGAATCTGGCTTTAGCTGCTTTCAAGTACAAAAGGAACTTACTAGAAAGCCTATCAGGCAGCTCACAGAATCATAGGGAGGACTAGAGAACCAGATTTTGAGGCTAAGCAGCCAGGAACCATGCCCAAAACCATGCTGCGGAAACTGGAAACCTCTATGGCTAAACTGAGTACCAGGGACAGCTGTGAACTTGATGCTATTTCTGTGCCAGGAGCACAGACTTATGGAAGTGGCCTCCCCTGTCAGTCACACCCCCTCCCCTGTGCCAGGAAGAAGGTGCCATGCTGCCACCCCTGCCCTGGAGCCTGCCTCACATACTGTAGACCCCACATTCGGAGCACGTGCATCCATGGTGGAATGGGAGTCCCACGGCTGGTCCAGCACAAAGGAGGCTGGCACAGGAGGGAATGGGGCATCCTCAGCTTTCACCGTGGAAATCAGACTCTGACTCCTTCTCAGATTCCCACAAAGGTGTCATGGGTTGAATTATGTCCTCCTCCAATTTCTCTGTTGAAGCCCTGACCCCCAGCACCTCAGAATATGACCTTGTTTGGACATAGGGCCTTTAAAGAAGTGGTCAAGTTAAAGTGAGGGTGTTAGAGTAGGCTCTGATCCAATCTGACTGGTGTCCTGATGAGAAAGGAAACCGTGAGCCCACCAGGGAACAAGTATATGTGCACAGAGAAGAAAGACGACACAAGGACATGGCTAGAAGGCGGTCGTCTACAAGCCAAGGAGAGAGGCCTCAGGAGAAACCAACCCTGCTGACACCACGATCTCAGACTTCCAGCCTCCAGAACCGTGAGACAATACATGTCTGTTTTGTAAGCCTTCCAGGCCAAGACAGAAGGGAGCACTGAGCCAGGGAAGGGGCTAGAATGTTGAAGAGCCAAAATGGATGACAAATGTGCTTGTCCCCTCCCCACCGCAGCTTGCCAGGGGCTGTCTGGTGCCACTCTGGGTGAAGATTTGCTAAAAGGGAGATCTTCAGGAAGAAAGATCTAGAGGATGAGGAAGGGCAGGGTTTTCAGTGGGAAGACCTGGAAGGCTCCCTACAGATGACCTTCCTACGTGCTCTGTCCATCCACGTGGAGAAGCCTGGGAGCCCTGGGTCTGTGTATTCTTGGGAACCTCCAGAACTGGCAGGGCCAAGTTGGATTTGGCAAATGCATGTGCCTCTGGCAGCCGAAATTCACAAGCTCAGTGGCGCGCACCAAGGTCTGGGCTCCTTCCCAGGACGCACCCGTTACCAGCACACACAGACCGCCTTGCCAGTTGTAAAGCTCCCTGGGAGAGCCAGGCATAAACACATGCCTTGGCTGAGGGGACCTGCTTTCGGAGCTGAGGTTTGTGGCCTTTGGTTTTTGTGTTTTCCCAGTTTGCACGTCTGTCATCTTCGCCTTGCCTTCCTCTTTCATTTCCTTTTTACAAGTGGGTACAAGCCTCTTGTTTATATCCAGCCACATGTTAAGTGCCAGGGGACTGAGGGAGGAACATGGAGCAGACAATGCTCCCCACCCCTCGCGGTGAGAGGCCAGTGATTCAACTGGGGAGACGTGTGCTTTTCAGCATCAGAGGAGAAAGCCAGGCAATGTCATCCACTTTCGTTCTGCTCTGCCGTTGACTCTAGCCAATGACCCCAAAAGGTCCTATAGCTACTGAGGTTCTTTATAAAGCAACAATCTAGCTGCATCTGGGCAACTGGAGTACTTCACAGGCTGGTAGACAAACAGGAAGATGGGAGCAGATGGAGGGAGGAGCAGCAGAGCGGTGCAGTGTGGAGGTGTCATGTGGCAATGGAGGTTTGCATGATGCCCCCATACCCACCTCTGTTCTCCTGAAGTCTGAGTTCCAGGACCTTCAGAGTAGCCTCTCCAGAGTCCTGCATAACATCCTTGTGGGTTGGCCCAACAGACACTTGGGGGCTAATTGTCCTACCTTTGCCTGGCACATGCTACATGACCTTGAGTGAAACATCTGACCTCTCTGGGTCTGTTTCCCTTTCTGTAGAATGGGGTTAATAGCATTGACCTATTCCAGGGAGTTAACGCAGGGGGCATCACTAATAAAACTTGTCATAAGAGTCTTTGTTCCCCTCAGGCTCAGGGATCCAGAAAAAGAGAGGGTCTGAGGGTTGTGGGCACAGCCCAGGGAAAGCAGGGGCTGCTTGGAAGTGGAGGCAGGCTCTGGGAGCAACGCAGCAGAGTCTTCCAGCTTTGGCAGCCTGCGCCAGGGCCCTTGCAGAGGACCCATGTGAAGGAGCAAGGCTCCCCTGGCCTCTGATGTCCATGCTTTGCCATCACCCCACACAGGACATTTGTAGCAACTCACAGAAGCGACATCGGCTTCTTGCCCTTTCCGTCCATCAAGTTCAAGAGTCTTTCTGACAGCACTGAGATGGAAGTTGCATGCAAGTCATGCAAGGGCCCACACTTCGTCAATAGTTTGTTTTTGTCTAGTGAACAATGGTCAGAGAAAGAGCACTGCATTCTGGGGTGTTTAGACTTAGCTGACCACGGCTCCCCGTTCAGGGTGACAGGTCGGCCTTCCCCAGAGCTATGTGTCTGTGTATGCACGTGTGTGTGTATATATATATGTGTGTGTCGATGTATCCGTATATGTCTGTACGTATGTGTGTGTATGTGTGCATGCGTGTGTGGAGGCCTCTGTGAATGTGTAGATGCATGTGCAGGCATGTGTACACATGTACCCACATGGGCCCAGACATGAGCACACAAAAACGTGTCTGCGTGCATACATATGAGTGTGCTTGCAGGCATGTGAGCTATCTGTATGTGTGCACGTGTACACACATGGATATGAAGGTATTAGGCATGTTTATGTATGTATGTATATATGTGCCTGCAGATGTGTGTATGTGCACACGTGGATATACATCGATATGCGCATGTGTACAAGTGCGCACGTGTAAACATGTGGACTTATATGGCACATATATGTGCATCTCTATACATGTAAATGTGCACATATACGTATGCGTGTGCATTGGACATGAATGTGTATATTTGCACACATGTATATGGGGATGATTAGAGAGCATATACTTGTCCACATGCCTTATCTTGGGCCCTCACAGAGTCGTGTCCAAGTCAAACAAGCCACCACACTTGTGCCCGATGAATGTCACTAATGCTGGGGGTTGGTGGTGGGGGAATAGTGTGCGAGTTTCAGAGGGGCTGCCCCGGTGGGGTAGAGCCCTGCCATCACTTCCCTAGGAGGTTACTGAGCTGGGCTTTCAAATTTCATAAGCCAAAAACTATCCATGTCAGTCAGTTTTTTATGCTTATAGTCTTAGAAATGCCATGAATGTGTCAGAACAAATTTTAGTTTGTATTTATTTATTTTTAATTTCATTATTATATATTTTTTAGATTTATAAAAAGATTTATTCATGAGAGACACAGAGAGAGGCAGAGATATAGGCAGAGGGAGAGGTAGGCTCCCTGCAGGGAGCCCGATGTGGGATCATGACCTGAGACAAAGGCAGGCGCTCAACCACTGAGCCACCCGGGTGCCCCTGTATTTTGTATTTATGACAATTAGAAAAATCTTTTTGAGTTTCTTTTACCGGGGTGGTTCTTGAAAATATTTTGTTCAGAGTAGCTCTCTGAATCTTTTTTTGTACATTGTTTTTCTCACTACTTTTTCTAGTATTAATAATGGAGATCCAGTGGATGAAGCCCAGGACCGAAAGTAGGCAAACTTAGGAAGTCAGTGTATGAGTCAGTCTACCTCGTCGTGTGTGAATATAGTGACTCTCTAGAGTTCTTTGGCCCTTGGGATGTTACTTGGCCATTCTATGTCTTTATTTTCTCCTCTCTAAAATGGGGACATGAATAGTAACAGCCTGAGAGGATTGCTGTAAGGATTCAATGAGATACTCATATGCTTCCCAACATGTACAATTTGCTGTGAGATAATGAATCCCTCCCACGAAGCAGAGAGTCTCCCATCAGATCTGGCTTCCAGCCTTAGGTCATGAGCTGTGTCCAGAGGGCTGGCAACATAATGGTGGGTGCCAGTGTGAAATGATATTGCAGAGTCTCTTGTGCCCAGTGTGCTGATGGGGCGGTGGCCTGGCAGGGGACACAAGTGCTCCTGATGTGCCTAGCTTCAGGTAAGAGTCAAAATCTTTGTCTTTACTCAAACCAGATGCCTCTTTTCCTCTGTGGATGATGTGCCCTTTTTCTGGGTCATCTGAGCTAGCTGCAGTGACCCCCTCTCACCATACACGTACGTACGTTCTACAAATTAGAATTTCATCATGATTTTGAAATATTTGCCATTAAGAAAGTTTGATTGGGTTTAAAATGCTGACATTATGACAAGAAATGACATTGTACTTGTCAATAAAAGGTCTTATTGTTTCTTTAAATATAATTTCAACTGTTGTATGTTTTTCAATGGTTGTAAAAATGGTTTAAAGTTTTTGTGACCTATTTCAGTGGCAGACATCAAGAATTCAAGAGATTCCCTTTAGAAAGATTTAGTCAGGAATTGTGTGTAGACATTTCTACCATAAAACTTGATAGTGGATATGGTCAGAGAAGGAAGCTTAAATTTCCCATGAAATATTTGGAACTTTTATATAAAATCAATGTCTAATAATAACTACCCATTTACTTTGCCTTTTATTTTCATCTTATTTATAAAATGTAAATTGAGTGTAATGGATTGTTTCAGATGGCACACTGGAGAGGGGTATATTTTCTCCCAGTTTACCATCTCATGCGTCCACCCTCCCACCTTTCCTACTACACCCCCCACCCAGATATAGCATGTGCTATATCTGCTGTATCATTTTCTCTGGGTGACACAATGTGCAACTGTTGACAGGCACCAAGCAACACTTGTCAAGAGCTTCCTTGCACATAGCAAGCAGTTCATAATATTAGTTATGTCATTAATGTGTTATTGTCATCATTATTATACAGATATCAAGGATAAAGCTCTGAGCTAGTTGTCAGAAATTGTGAGTTGGAGGCATGCTTCCATTAAAACTACCTAATGACTCTAAATGAGTCTGTTTGTCTTTTTTATGTCTGCTTAAAATGCAGATAACATTACCTGCTCATCCTGTCCAATGTGCGATGTTATGAGACCCAAATGAGAAACTCAACATCATAGTCGCTGAGAAATGGGAACTATTTTGTTGGTTCTGTTCTTTTTCCTCCTTTAACTCAGTGCTGTCCCAACACATGTGACTATTGAAATTCAAATTAATTAAAATGAAATATAGCTGAAAATCTGGTTTCTCTGTTCCACACTTCCAGTGCTCAAAGCCACGTGTGGCTGATGGCTACCATATTGGACAGCGCAGCTTAACTACTTGTTACCTTTCATACAAAATGTTCACTCTCTCTCTTCTGCTTCCTGCCCCACTTATAGATGAGGTGGGGGAAGATTTAAGTTTTTTATAGTCTTTTTAAAAAGATTTTATTTATTCGAGAGAGGTTGAGAGGGAGAGAGAGAAAGAGACAGTGAGCTAGCTCATGAGCAGGGGGGTTAGGAGAGAAGCTGACTCCCCCACTGAGCAGAGTCTGATGCGGGCTCCATTGCAGGACTCTGGGATCCTGACTTGAGCCAGAAGTTGATGCTCAATCAGCTGAACCACTCAGGTGCCCCAAGTTTTTTTTTTTTTATAGAGTCTTAATCCATAACAGGTGTAAATTATTAAAAATCCTGAGTTCTGCTACCTGTGGTATGGGAAGATGCTAGACGATATGGACTTTGATGGGTTTGCTTTGGCTTCTCTGTAGCTTCCTGCCCAGACACTTCAGATGGGGTCGGGTGTTACAAGCAATAAAGAAGGAAGAGAAAACAGGTTCTTGGCTTCATAAGCATGAGGTTCTTACCATCCTGACTGCCATCTTTTTTTTTTTAAGATTTTATTTTTAAGTAATCTCTACACCCAACACGGGGCTCAAATTCACGGCCTCGAGATCAAGAATCGCATGCTCTTCTGATGGAACCAGGCTGGCGCCACCCTCCCACCCCCCCATGGCCATCTTGATTTTTATCATTACCCAATGTAATCATCAAGTTTTTTATTTAAATCACTCCTATGGACCTTCTGTGTCTTTCACGCTTTTAAAATAAATCCTGAGTGGAGACAGTCTGAAACTATTACCATAGCCATCCCCTTACCACACCCATAACTGGGCATCTGTTACCCAAACCCTAGTTGAAAATGATCTCACTGAAGGTTCTGAATGCAATGTGGCTAGTCGGTGAGCTTCAGGAATCTGGCTGGAGTCTATCAGGACACTCTGGTGAAGAAATCTAGGACGAGTCCTGTGTAGTGTTTGAATTACAGTTAAACTGTCCCCATGCCACTTCCCAACTTGATCTGGGACATAAAATCGGGGGCCAGGGTTTATTTGCACGGTTGCCATGAGGGGAATCTTCTCTCTGATCCGTTCTGGAACAAATTAGTGCTTCTGTTGGCGGTTGGGTATTATTCAGCCTGAATCAGCTGGGGCAGTTTGAGGAAACGCTGAGTTTCTCCATTACCTTTGGAAAAGGCTCAAAATAGATTTGTACACTCTGTGAACTCCCCAGGACCCCCACATTTCCTTTTTATTTACAGAGAGCAGTTGCAAGAACAAAACTGAGGCAGTGGCATTAACGATGTAACTAAAATCAAGATGTCAGCCCTACTTGTTACAGACAAAATTTTTATACGTAAGGCTTTTAAGGCTTATAAATGTTTGGAAATTAAAAACTTATGGGTATATCTTTTAAACACTGAACACCAAATATATCTTTGGTGAATAATAGCTTTCTGCTACTTGAACAGGGCTTTCTTGTTCATTAAGACAAAGAGCTTATACTGGCTTTCAACTTCACAGACGCACTGCCCCCAAACATCACCCACCGAGTGAGTTCCTGCAGGGAAAGCAGAGGAATATGGCACGTGCACAAACCCTACCCTGTGGGGTTGTCTGAGGACTTGGTTCTCCAAGGGACAGGTGTCTTGGTGAGAAGGAACTGGACACATGAGTATGAAGGTCTGTTTTTTTTTTCTCCCTCCCTCTCTCCCTCCCTTCCTTCCTTCCTCCCTCCTTCCTTCCTTCCTTCCTTCCTTCCTTCTCTATTTTTGGCATAAATCCTTGCATCCCTGCAAGGGGTGTCCCATTTCTCACACAGCGCTCAGAAGGAGCACTTGAGTGTCCAAGAGTGATCCTTCAGGAACTCACCAGGGCAAGCCCACTTTCACAAACACACTCTAGGCACAGTAAAGAGAACTTTGTTCTGTACTTTGGACCAGAAAAATGAAATTGAGGAAGTCATACGGTTTCCCTCTGGTCTCCAGTTTTGACAGACCCCTTGATGGTGGGCACCAAATCCACTAAACACCTTCCTCTCTAAACTGACTTTGTTTACTTGCTGCAAACTTGCTGCGTTGGTTTGCTGGGGCTGCTGAAACAAAGTGCCATAAAGTGAGGGGCTTAGACAATAGAAATGTATTGTCTCACAGCCCTGGAGGCTGCAAGACTGAGATCAAGGTGTTGGGGAGGGGGGTTCCTTCTGAGTGCTGTGTGAAAAAATCTGTTGCATGCCTCTGCCCCAGCTTCTGGGGGTTTTCTGGAGATCTTTGGCTTCCTCTGGCTTGTAGAAACATTACTCCAATCTGTGCCTTCATCTTCACATGGCATTCTCTTGGCATGTCTGCGTACACATTTCATTGCCCCTTCCTTTTTTTTAGAGGTGGGGATGGGCAGAGGGTGAGGGAGAGAGAGAATCTCAAGCAGACTCCACACTCAGCATGGAGCCCTACACGGGGCTTTATCTCATGAGCTTGAGATCATGACCTGAGCCTAAACCAAGCGTTGGATGCTTAACTGTCTCAGCCACCCAGGCACCCCTCTTTCCCCCTTTATATAAGGACATTGATCATACTGCATTAGAGGCCACCTTGATGACCTCATCTTAATTAATCATATTTGTAAAAACCCTTTATTTCCAAATAAGGCCATATTCTGACTTCAACATATGGGTGGACTCAATTCAAACTTACTTTCAAGCAAGTGTCGTATGCCATGAAAGAGGGTGTAAGGGGCTAAGGAAAAGGGAAAAGATGAGGAATATAGTCAAGGAGTATAAGACAGACATGTGTGACATCCAAAGGAAAGTTTTGGGGAAAAAGTGGCAAACAGGCCTAGTGCCCTAGAGCAGGGCTCAAGTGTCTTATATGTTAGAGGATATGCTACTGACCCCCCTTGACAATTCCCAATAGAATGGAAGAGAGACAAAATTTGCATTTTTGGAAAATATTTTATTTATTTGAGAGAGAGAGTGTGTGAGCATGCACATGAGTGGGGGGAAGGGCACAGGGAGAGGGAGAAGCAGGCTCCCCACTGAGCAGGAACTTGAACTTGATCCCAGGACCCTGAGATCATGACCAGAGCTGAAGGCAGATGCTTAACACACTGAGCCACCCAGGCACCTCCAGAATTTATAATTTTCTCCGTAAGAAAGCTTGTGATTCAGGCTGGAGTGGGCACTATAGTGTGCGGTCCTTCATCCCCGAGATGCTCAGTCCCCCAGCTGCTCAGAGGGGTGGCTGCTGATAGGTCTTAGTTGAATCCTTCTCTGTGAATCACTCGGCCAAAGGAAGCCACCTTACACAAAGTCGGGCATCTATATGGGTCCCCCCCCCATCACGTGACCAAGTGATACTAAAGTACAAAGGCTTTGTTCCTTGTTTTGATTCAGGCTCTCTCTGAAGGGTCATCCTAGCTTCAGTGCTTCTTGATGTGGATCAGCTTCTCCTTCTGCCCGGTTCTAATTCCCTTGCTCCTTCACAGGTTTGGATTTTGAGAATACTTCCCAATACAACTCTGGCTTACAAATCTAAGAGTCTCAGAGTCTCTTTCCTGGGAACTCAACCCATAACAGTTGGTACTGGGAGTGGTCCTAGGAAGCAGCCCCTAAAAATGGGATAGCTTACCTGCTGGCAGGCTTGTGTGCAGCATCACTGGCAGGTGAGTATGGAGAGGCTCTGTCTCGCTGCTGTTGTGCACTTAAAACTTCCATGATAGTGGAAATGTAAGACAATGGTGGAAGAAGATGTTACTAGTGACTGAGATGATTTGGGCCTCTGAGATCCTGTGTCTCTGTCTACTCAGGCTGCTGTAACAAAATACCATACACTGGGTGGCTTCAACAACACACATTTCTCACAGCTCTAGAGGCTAGAAAGTCCAGCTGGAAAGTCCAAGGCCAAGGTGCTGGCAGCCTCAGTTCTTAGTGAGGGCCTCCTCTGTGGTTTGCAGGTTGAGAGAGCTCTCTGGTATCCTCTGACAAGGCCACTAATCCCATCAGCGGGGCCCCACCCTCATGACCTCACCTAAATCTAATCACCTCCAAATACTTACAAATACCATCACTCTGGGGGTTAGGACTTCCACATATGAATTGAGGGGGGCACAAACATTCTGTTTAATAACAACCGGGGTAGTAGTAATGATAAGCTCTGTGGAATTGGATCACTGTTGCTGAGAGCAGTTGACACCTTAGAGAAGCCAGGGAAGGAGTGAAGGAGATTCATCACCAGTTAGAGTCTCAGCAAGAGCTCTGATTTGGAAGAATGGGGCACCCACCCCTCTCAGGACCTAGCCCCACCTCCAATCCTGGCCATTGGGCCAAGCTCCCACTGTAACAGGGCCAGGAAAGTGCTAAGCCTACTAACAGAGGACTATTCCCCCAACAACTGCAGAGCCTACATCATGTGTACTGCCCAAAGCCAGGAGAGTCTGCATGAGGATGAATCCTGAGGGCACTGGATCAAGGCTGGTAGAACAAAATTTGGGGAAAGGAGAGTGTGTGGATATGGGAGCATGCCACAGTATTTAGTTCCTTGTCTAGGAGCTCTAGATCTTGGACTAGAGACTTAGAGACTCTAGGATCTTGGGAGACATTGCTAGCATACTTAGCATAGTTTGAAGAAACTTGTATAAGACAGTAGAAGAAGGAGTCAAAAGCTTCACTGATGAGGGCATGTCATGTAAGGCTGGAAAACCCATCAGCCAACCATGCCCCTGGGAGAACCTGGAGGACATTCTTTTCACCAAAACAATAAGAAATGGCCTGGTGAGACAGGGCATCAGTATCATGGAGAAATTTGGGGTGTCTGGTGGTCAGGGAAGGTGGCAGGAGATACTGTTAGGTGACTGGCTTCCATAGCAAGAAGGATGATAAGATGTCTAAATAACAGGTCAAGTAGGGACACATGGCCTTGAGATGTAAGGTGGAGGCAATGATCATAATTAGCAAAATCAGAGTGGCAGCCAGAGGGCCTGACCCCAGGTGGTTAAGAGAACATGGCACTGTTATATAAATGAGCCAAAGCTGACTGCCACATATGGCCTCTAAGTTGTTTACTTCTTCGGAGCAGACTGAGACCATTAGCACAAAAGCCCACTACAGTCCAACTCAAAATTTTAAATTTAAAGCATCCAATTGCCTTAAATATAGCACCAATAGATTCTTAGCCATGTAGAGCCTGCCTACTTGGCATACCCTGCAGAACATCTGTCCCCAACATCTGCTAGCCATAGACAAGACGAACCTGAGGGCTACAGAATACTGCAAGCCACTGCTGCCCTTTGGAGCTCTCCCAAACCAGAGATTGTTCTCTGTGCTGCTGAGTGATATCTCCTAGACACCTACGCCCCCTCTCAGTCCCCCTCTTTCCTGGGAGTTTTCTCACCTTCTTCCTCTCTGGATGGTGGCCCCTTGTGTTTGGCAAGTCTCCAGTGATCAGGGATTTCCCCCTTGCATACCATCCTATCCAAGCACTGCCCAAAAGAAGCTCATTGTGTGCCACTGCCCCCTTGTGGTTATATCTTTGTCCTTGACCAGCCTTGAAATCCCTCCACTCAACTCGAGGCATCCCAAGGGACAAATCAGGTGAGCAGCCATCAAGGGCATTGCTCAATCTGTAGGATAACCAGAGACCAACTGAGGATAGGCATTCAGAAAAAAGCCATGAACCATCGTCCAGTTTCCAGAGCTGAGCAGTTTTCAGACTTGGGACCTACTGAATGAAGTAGAGAAAGGATCTTTGGAAGAACGGGCTCTGTAACACCATGGAAAGTCTATAATCATTGCTGAAGTCCTTCCCTAAAGGGATTTATGGCCATTTATTTGAATAATTGTTCCTTGGGGAAAGGTACCAATACAGACATTTGGAGGACTGTTGGCTACAGCTTCGAAGTTAACATACCTGGTCATCCAAAGTGTCATCATGGCCCTCCTGTTAGAGAGGGGATACATGAGAGGCTGGTAACATGCAGTTCTGTTCTGGGTCTGGCTCACAGTGGGCCCACCATGCCCATCACACATCTTGTGTCATTTCCCTTGTCTCTGAATGAGCTATCAGAATGGACACATTTGGAAAAACTGCCACCTTGGTTCCTTGACGTATGGGTGAGAAGTGTTGTAGTGGGGAAGATCAAAGAGCATTTCTGAAATTTCATCCTTTTCCCTAACCGAGAGAGCAAATCGAGAACAATATCATGTCTGATGGCAATAGGAGAGATTAATGCCGTTCCTAAAGGCCTTAAGACATAAAGGGA
This sequence comes from Vulpes lagopus, assembly GCF_018345385.1. Classification (NCBI taxonomy): domain Eukaryota; kingdom Metazoa; phylum Chordata; class Mammalia; order Carnivora; family Canidae; genus Vulpes; species Vulpes lagopus. Next base: position 19,994,773 of record NC_054831.1, on the reverse strand, counting down.
AGGTGGTCCTCATTATATCTCCATTTAATCACATCATCCTAGCTCCTACAAAAACCAGACAGGTCTTTCAGGATGACCATAGACAGTCACAAACTAAAACAAGTGGTAGCTCCAATTCTAGCTGATGTGCTAGTACAGTATCTTTGTTAGCTCTTTGCTAGAGCAATTTAAGATGGTCTCAGCCATGGTATGCTGTCATTTAGTGAATGCTCTTTTTTTCCCCATTGCCTATTAGAAAAGAGAATTAGAAGCAATTTACACTCATATGGGCCAGGCAAGTATGTATTATAATATTGCCCTAGGAATACATTTCTCATCCTTAGTCATAAAATGGGCTGAATGGACTTGACTAGGATAATCTCAACATCCCTCCAAATATCACATTGGTCCATTAAATTGACATCTGTTAATCAGACCAGATGAATAAGAGGTGGCAAGTATGTTGAAAATCTTGTAAGACACATGTGCTTCAGAGAATAAGAGATAAATCCAATGAGGATTCAGATGTCTGCCACAACAGTAAAATTTTTAAGGGTGCACTGCTCTGGAACATCATGGGACATCTACTTCAAAGTAAAGGACAAATTACTGCATCTTGCACCTCTTACCACTAAGAAGAAAGCACAATGCCCGGTGGGCCTCGGGTTCCGGGAATCACTTATTCCACACCTAGGCATACTACTTTCCCATTGGCTGCCAACTCTGGTGGTACCCAGAGTGCTAAAGAGCTCAGGTTCAGGCTGAGGTTCAAGCAACGTGATATTCAGGCCTTATGATCCAACAGACCCTATGGAATTAAAGGTACTTGTGGTGTCAAAAGGCACCAGGTCGAGTTAATGGAAGGCTCCAATTGCAGAATCACAATATAGGCCCTTGGAATTCTGGAGCAAGCCAGGCCATCTAGCGGGGAACTATATGTTTGAAAAACAATTCCTGGACGACTTCTGGACCTTGGCAGGGATGGAGCAACCGACCCTGAGACATCAAGTGATCATGCAGCCAGAACTTCCTGTGATGAGCTGGTTTCTGTCAGCCTCACCAAGTCCTCAGTCTGGAGGTCCCAGCGGGAATATGTTGTGAGATGGTCCATCTAGGGTTGGGCCTGTGCAAGGTCAGAGACCACTAGAAAGCTGCATGTGTCAATAGGTCAAACCTTCAAACTTCCATTGAGCCCATCACTGTTTTTTTTTTTTTTTTAAGATTTAATTTATTTATTCATGAGAGACACAGAGAGAGAGGGAGAGACACAGGCAGAGAGAGAAGCAGGCTCCATGCAGGGAGCCCGATGCGGGACTCAATCCCAGGACCCTGGGGATCACAATCTGAGGCAAAGGCTGAGTCACCCAGGCATCCTCCTATCACTGTTGTTTGTAGCAGTGCCTCTCCCTCAGCTCATACCTCTGGTTGCATGGAGTAGGGTGGTTCCTTATGACTGGCTGATGGAGGTAGAAAAAGGCCAAGTGTGGCTCACAGAGGGGTCAGCATGGTATGTGGAGCAAGTCAAAAATGGATTGCAGCCAACTGACAGCCCCACATCTATGGTGCCCCTGAACAACTAGGGCAGGGAAAAATCCTCTCAATGGGAAGGAAACACTTTGGGCAGTGTGCCTGGCCATCCATTCTGTGTGGGAGAAAATAAGTTTCTAAAATAAGAATACATATGGACTGGTGGGCAGTAGTAAATCACTGGTTTGTCAAAACTGTAGAAGGAGAAAGATTTGGAAAAAAAAATAAGACTGGGGAAAAGGCATGTGGTTGGACCCACTGGAGTAGGTATAAAGTGTGAAGATCTCTATGTCACATGTTAACATGAGAGAGCATCTGCCAGGGAAGAGATGCTTAACAATCGAGCAGATGCAATGACTCAGCTAATCTCTGTACGACCACCAGAGTGCGGACACAAGGAGTGTATTGATGGCATAGCCGAGGTACAGAGATGCACGGGCCAACAGCGTGGGTAACCACGAGCAACCACTGACCACTGTTGTTGCCAAATGTCCAGCCTGCCAGCCATAGACCAATGCTGGCGTTCCGGACAGCAGCATTCCTGGAGTAGACCAACCTGCCACTTGGTGGAAAGGGGCCAGTTACTTACTTTGACTAGAGTGAATGCATAATTGGGGTGTGGATTTGCCTGTCTTGCCCGAAGTGCTGAAGCCAGCACAACTGTCATTGTGGGTACAGCATTGATCCCCAACATGGGATCCTGCAAAATGTCACATTAAACCAGGGGACCCAACAAAAGAGGTGTGTCAGTGGACACAGAAGCAGGGGATCCATTGGCCCTATTATATACCATCACTTAGAAACTGTAGGCCTAAGAGAATTATTGAGGTGCCAGCTTGGAGATGATTCTCCCTTAATCTCTGCTATCATGTGGCACTGCGCTCCCAATTCATAGAACACATGAGGCTGAGGAACATAGTGTGGAAGTAGGAATAGCCCCATTTCTTTATTCCCAGTGACCCATTTAGGGAACTCAAGTTTCCTTTCCCTGAAACTCTAGGTGAGCCTAGAATTCTTGTTTTCCAGAAGGAAATCCTTTCAACATGGAACATAGCAAGGACTTTAAACTTTAAGCTATGGCTAATGCTTGGCTCTGTGGGGCTTTTTGTGCTAAGAAACCAGCAACTGAAGAATGAGGTCACCATCCTGGCTCGGGTAATTGACCTTAATCATGGGAAGAAGGGGGTGCTGCTGTTTTACAAGGGCACTAGGAAGGGATGTGTGTGGTTGCCAGGTGATCCAGTGAGGAAATATCTTAGTTCTCCCATATCCAATTCTGATGGCAAATGGAAAAATCTAGGAGCCATAGCCTGAGAGAGGAATGGTCACCAGGAATTTGAATTTCTCATGGATGATACTCTAAGTCACCCCGACCAGCTAAATGCTATTTGAGAGTGAGAGAAATCTAGAATAGGTTGCAGAGAAAGATGATGAGTATCCATTGTGGCCTTGAGTCCAGCTGCAGCTCCAGGTACTATGTTTTATCCCACTGAATCCTTCAGGAATTTTCCCAGTTGGAGGTAAACATCGTCTGTGAAGGAGGTGACTGAGTAGCACAAGGGCAGGTAGGAATGGACCTTCTTCCTCCTTTTGACCCTAGGCATGCCCTAGCACTGGGGGTGTTGGCTGTGAGTGCCCATAGCTATGCCCCCTGGGAGAAGTGACCTCCATGGAAGGAAGCTGCCTCACCCAAGGTCCTACCAACATCTCATGACCAGCTGATGCCAGAGTACAAAGGCATAGGCTCCTCGCCTTGATTTGGGTCATCTCTGTGGGGCCATCTTGGTTTCAGACTTCCCACAGAAGTGAACTTCTTCTTCTGTCCAATCTTCCTTCTCTCACACCCTCTCATTGACTGTTGACAAGGGCATTTCTCAATCAACTTCCTGCAGCCCCGTTTTCATTTCAGTTACTTTTCCAGGGATCCAGACACATGATCTCTCTCATCCTTTCACCTCATTGTTTTTCCTCTTTTTTTTGTTGTTGTTGTTTTTAAAGATTTTATTTATTTATTCATGACACAGAGAGAGAGAGAGAGAGAGAGAGAGAGAGAGAGAGGCAGAGACACAGGCAGAGGGAGATGTGGGACTTGATCCTGGGACTCCAGGACCATACCCTGGGCCGAAGGCAGGCGCTAAACCGCTGAGCCACCCAGGGATCCCAGTTGTTGTTGCTTTTTAAAGATTTTATTTATTTATTTATGAGAGACATAGAGACATAGAGAGAGAGAGAGAGAGACATAGGCAGAGGGAGAAGCAGGCTCCATGCAGGGAGCCCGATGTGGGACTCAATCCCGGAACTCCGGGATCACGTCCTGAGCCAAAGGCAGATGCTCAACTGCTGAGCCACCCAGGCATCCCAATTTTCTCCTCTTTCTTCCCCATTTTCCTTATGCATAGGGTGACCATATATCTTGGTTCGCTGGGGACAGTACTATTTTACTACTGCAGATCCATTGATTCATACAGCCAGTATCCCCTTTAATTCTTAAGAGGATCCTGACTTAGACTTTAAATTATGTGATCATAATTCACTGAATTCATCTCTTCTTCCACACACACATATTCTTCACACGTATTACATTTTACTAGGTGCTGGGAACATAGGACTGAGTAAGAGATTCCAGTCCTCTGAGTCCATGCTTCAAATTCCTATTGAAATTGCCAAAAGAATATTATAATAAAAGACCTATTATTGCTGGAAACCAGAGAAATTTGCCATTCTTATACTATAAACTTTAAGGAATTTCTCCAAGATATATTGCAGGTGAGTCTGGATCGAGGGAAGGGTCTGCCTAGACAGGTGTTTCCTTTGTATTCATTTTATGCATTTTCTTCAGCTGAAAAACTACTAGGGCCCAATGGAAGACACCCCACCAACTTGCCCTAACTCAAAGCAGCTGGGACTGCTGATGATCTGTGAGAATTTCATTCTATCTGTGCCACAGAACCATACACTGTGTGGGAGTGTCAGGATGAGGGTACTGCTCTAGCACTCCGAAGAGACATCAGTTTGGGGATGTATCCTAAACATGGCCTGGGCATTGCAGAGGCTGGCCACAGTAAAGGTAGAGGAGCCCCCAATCAAGAGGTCATTGCTCCAGTTAATATCGTCCCCAGTTTAACATAATAAACATGAAAATAAAACTCTCATAAGGATGATGCTCTTTAGTTCAGCTGCCTCTAGCTATAGCTACTTTGTCATTCTCCATAGAATGAAAATCCTAAATCTAGAAAAGTAAAATGTATAGTAATTCTAAGTATTTCTCTTTCTTCATTGAATCCTGGAAGGGCTCATCAAAATCCATATAAGGCTCCATCTTAACTGGTATTATCTGAAAACATAATAAAAATAGCTAAAATGTGTCATTATCCTAACTTATAGATGAAATAGAAGCACAGAAATTTTGAGTACTTTCCCAGGGTACTCAAGTGGTCTTGCCCGGGAGGAAGTGCAATCCCTGGATATCAAAATCTTTAGATATTTAAAGAGAGTATTTAGTTACTTTTAAAGGGAGTTTGTATTTAAAAGAGTGAGAGAGATCAGTCTGCTGAAGCTGTGTAGAGTCACTGAAAATTATCCGTTTTAGCAATGTAACTCTTAAATGATTATCACCACAATGAGAGTAAAGAATTCATGGGGAGCTAACCCTAATTGTCAACATTCTATGAGGGGATTCTTAGCAATTCTTGGAGATTATTACCAAACAGAACTGTAATGGAGGCAGTGACATTGCTGTAAAAAATGATAATATCTTACATATCATTTCCTGAAAATTACTCCAAGACGTATTTTGGTGAACTGAGAAGTGTGTCTAAATGAAGAACTGAAGACTATGGACACTGTCCGGAAAACAACCCAAGCCCAAGTCAAAATGATCAAGCCCCTGTCAAATGATCCCAAGCCCCTGTCAAAGCTTGCCATGAAGGAAGAATGCCCTGAGCTCATCATTTCAAAGATTTGGAAATAAATTTTCAGAAAAGAGATGATACTACAAAAGGATGCCAGTTAATATCAGATTTTTCTCAAAATTCACAACTCAGAAGGTGCTTTTAGTCTCAGCAAAGTCTATCAAAATATTGTTTGAGAATGCTGAGCATTTCCCAGAAAGAACTGTAAGTTACATCACACACATAAGGAAGTTGTCCTAAACCAGATTTGGGACGATTTCCTTTCGTCCCAGATATGGAAAATATTACAATTTAGCCATCCCATTTTTGTGACTCATTCAATGGAGAAAACGAAATGTGGACCATTATCTTAGACCATATTACAAGTCAAACTCAAGAGAGATTAAGCACATGAATATGAAAGACAAAACTAATAAAAGCATAGAGGTATTTCTTTGTGACCTTGAAGACAGGGAGGCTTTTGAAATAAGACCAGAAAGCACAAAAATAAGTGGAACTGACAGTATAAAAATGAAGCATTTCTAGTAAAAAAAATAAATAAAATACTGACCAAGTTATGGATAAATGACAAATTAAGAGACGATAGTTGTAAGATCTAAAACTCTCAATGGGTTAATATTTCAACATACAATGTACTCCTGCAAATCATCAGGATCAATAATAGTAGCAACAAAAAGCATTAGCTCAACAATCTCCAAGGCTGAAAATCCAATGGGAAAATGAGTGACGGCATGGAGAAGTGGTTAACTAGAGGGGCACCCCAGTGGCTAAAAAGTATCTGATGAGATGCTCAACTGCACCAGCAATCAAAGAAATGCACATTCAAACAACAATGAGGTCTAACTTTACATTACATATATCAGATTGGCCAAAATTAGAAAGTCAGACAATAAGTTTTTGGCACACTGTTGATGGGAATGTAAGCTGGAATAGTCTTGGGGAATTAAAACAAAACAGAGGGCAGCCCAGGTGCCTCAGTGGTTTAGTGCTGCCTTCAGCCCAGGGCATGATCCTGGAGACCGGGGATCAAATCCCACATTGGGCTCCCTGCATGGAGCCTGCTTCTCCCTCTGCCTGTGTCTGTGCCTCTCTCTCTCTCTCTCTCTCTCTCTCTTCTCTCTCTCTGTGTGTGTGTCTCTCATGAATAAATAAATAAAATCTAAAAAAAAAACAAAATTCAAATATGCAAGAATGGAAATGAGAAGAATTATTTCAAATTTAGAAAATTAAAATGGCAGCAGAAAACAGGGTATATCTCTATAGCTCTACGCTTTAAAATACCATCATATAAATAATTTTCTGTGAAAATAAAAATTACCCAAATATACTCTCCAAGAGATAGAAAACTTGAATAAATCAAAAGCCATCAAATAAATTAGGTAACTTATGAAACAAATTAGATAAATTAGATAAGATGCTTTATGGGAAAGTACTGCTAATTTATTAAAAAATATAGATCATATGCTATTTAAACTCATCCTGAACATAACAAAGGATAGAGATATATATATTTTTTAAGGTTTATTTATTCATAAGAGACACACAGAGAGACGCAGAGACAGAGAAGGCAGAGGGAGAAGCAAGCTCCCTGTAGCGAGCCAGTTGTGGGACTCAATCTCAGGATCCTGGGAATTGTCAGGGTCAGAGGCAAAGGCAGAGGCTCAACCACCGAGCTACCCAGACATCCCTAGAGATTATTTTTTACAGTATTTGTATTACCGTGATACTAAAATATGTGCTAGAGTTTGGCACAAAAAATATCAACTATTTTAAACATCATAAGCAGAAAGAAATTTAATGAAGGAGATTTGGAGCTTGTAAAATTATTGGGATTATTGGAAAGGCAGACTCTAAGTAGTGATGTAGGAATGATTTACAGAGCATCAAAGAAATTAACCTCCAGGACAGGAAGGCATAGGGGATGGGAATGAATGCTGAATGTTGAGAGATTAAATATATCACAGACTTTCAGAGATAGATTTAACAAGAGAAAATTGTAGATAAATTTCCATCTTTCCCACTGGAATATAAATTCCACAAGGGCACAGACTAGACATTGTTTGGCAATGTGTCTCGGGCAAAGTGACTGTTTGATAAATTTGTAGTGAATGAATAAATGATTGACCATGTTGCATTTATTATAGAAATGCAAGGACAGGCTAACATTAGTAAATGTGTTAATAGCTGATCACAATAAGAGAAAGAAAAGTTCTATATTCATCCTAATAAGTGCTAAGAATGTACTTGATACAATTCAACATATATTTGTGACCAGAACTCTTAGAAACCTAAGAAACATTTATTTAATAACATTGGACACAATAGTCAAATTAATAATGGCATATTATGAAAACATCTGTAATATTCAGACACAAGACAAAGTTTATCTCCAATACTTCTACTATTTGCCCTTGTATTAGAGGTCCTAGCCAATGCAATAAAACAAGTAAAATAAATCAGATGTATTATTAGAAAGAAACCAAATATCATTAAGTAGGTAATATAATTGTTTACCTGGGAAGTCTAAATGAATCAGTTACAAAACTAAAACAGGGCAGCCCGGGTGGCTCAGCAGTTTAGTGCTGCCTTCAGCCCAGGGTGTGATCCTGGAGACCCGGATCTAGTCCCACATCGGGCTCCCTGCATGGAGCCTGTTTCTCCCTCTGCCTGTGTTTCTCTCTCTCTCTGTGACTATCATAAATAATAAATAAATAAATAAATAAAATCTTAAAAAAAAACTACAACAACTCATAAGAGGTAAGAGGATTGACTGCAGAGTAAACAAACAACTTCCCTACTTTTCAACAATAATCAATTAGTAACTATAATTGAAAATTATACAAAGTACCTAGCAATAATTCAACCCAAAATTTGCTAGCCCTGTCTGAAGAATATTATAATGTTTTACTGTAGGACGTAAAAGAAAATGAATGAAGTAACTGGATAGCATGTGGTTTTTCTAGTTTCTAAACATGTCACAAATTTCCAATTCTCATTGTAAAATCTCAATATTTATTTTATGTATATACTGACATTTCACATTTTGGGGGAAATTATGGATTATTTAATAAATGCCATTAGTACAAATCACAATTTGGTGACAGAAGTTTGATTTTGGTTTCATAACATAAACCACAATAAATTTCAGGTGGCATATAGTTGAAATATAAACATCAAATGAATGAAAGAAGGACTGAATTAAATATTTTATTGCATCATAACTAATCTTCTATTTAAATCAGTCTTTTTAAAATTTTGGTGTTTACTGATGAAAGTGGAACCAAAACCACAGAAACAAATTTGTTTATTGAGGGAAAATTTTTAATGGTAAAAGAGATCATAAGAAAATATAGGTCAATATTTAAATTATTTTAGAATGGGAACAGATTACCTGAGAATAACATAAAAGGAGGGTATTATAAAGGAAAAGATGAATGTATTTAATCACATACAATTGAAGACGCTTTTTTTTTGTGTGTGTGTGGTGGGCTTGTTTGTCTAATCAAACTGCCATTCACAACCCCCATTTCTGAGGCCTGTCACACAGACTATGGAAAACTGGGTACTTACTTTCTCAGCTACCCATCTGACTAGGGATAAAATACGTGACTTAGTTATAGCTAAGGAGACATAAGGACTGTTTCTGGAAAAGCTTTTACTTTGCTATACAAAGGTACAGAATCTTCTTGCTTCCTGCCTTGAATGTGTGCTATGATGCCTAATGCTGCATCAACCGCCTTAACATCATAAGACAGTGACCAGGAGATTAAAAACTCAACATGCAGAGGATGATGGGGTGAAGAGCAAAAGAAACAGGGTAGTTTAGGCATTAGCAAGTGCTAAACCTAACCTGGGCCATCTACCCCCAGACTTCTTGTTAAGTCAGATAATTAAATGTCTTTATCACTTAAGTCAGTTACTCAATCTGTTACTTGCAGATGAAAACATTCTAAATGAAATACAACTATAGCCACCACCAAAAAATTGCCATGAATAAATTTTTTAAAAAAGATTTTATTTATTTATTCATGAGAGGCACAGAGAGAGAGAGAAAGAGAGAGGCAGAGACACAAGCAGAGGGAGAAGCAGGCTCCATGCAGGGAACCCGATGTGGGACTCAATCCGGGTCTCCAGTATCATGCCCTGGGCCAAAGGCAGGTGCTAAACCGCTGAGCCACCCAGGGATCCCCTGCCATGAATAAAATTAAAGGCAAAGAAAGATTGGGGAAAATATTTGCAATATATATGATACATTAAAATGCAATGCCTTTAATAACATAAGAACTTGCAACTCCCCAAAGATGTACAGTGGCTAAAAAATGAATAAATAATAATTTCCCCTCACTGGAAATTCACGAAATAAATGCAAATAAAAATACCAAAAGACATGTCCTATTGGCAAAGTTTTATTTATTTTATTTAATTTTTTTTGCAAAGTTTTAGATAAAGAAAATAACTTTAAGGATTGAGGGAGGTTGGGGTGGGAGTAGAAGAGAGTGTAAATTTAATCTTTCAAGAGGACAATTTGTTAATCTGTATATAGGCTTCAAAACATGCATAGTTGAGTCTGCAGTTTTACATCAAGGACTTTATCTCAAAGAAAGAATTACAGTTATATGAAAAGCTATAGCCACAAAGATGTTCATCACAGTGTTGCTTATAATGGTGAAGGATTAGAAACAACTTAACTGTTTAACAGCCACAGACTGACTAACAATAAACTGTATGCCTCTTCTGGATAATGAAATACTATGCCAACATTATATGTTACTGTGGGAAAATATTTAATGGTATGGGACTATATGCTGTGAGTCCAGGTTACAAATCAGAACATAAAAATATGCATAGAAGACAGACTGGGAGGAAACCCACCTAAATATTATCAATAGTTTATGTCGATGCGGTTAGGGATGGTTATGAATTTATTCTGTTGTTGTTTTTGTTTGTTTTTATGTATTTTTTCCTGCAATAAGCATGCACTGCCTTTGCGTAAAAAGGTGCAATTAAAAGGGGGATTCTGGGAGGCTTTAGTCCTGCGGAAAACAGAATTTTGGAACCTCTCTCTTCCTTCTGTCCTCTTCCCCCATTTTCTGTCGGCTCTGGGCTCACTCCATCAGGGTTCTTAGGCCTCCCTGCTACCCTGCCCCCCAGTTTCCTTTAACGCGCGCCCTGGAAAGCGCCGCTCTGGAGCTCGGCTGGCCGGAGACCTTGACCCGTCTCTCCAGGCTATCCGCGTCTCCCGCGGAGGATGCGCGGCCGGGAGAGAGGCTCCTGGCACTCCCTGAACCACCATTCAACCGGTGTTTGTCACGCTAGCCGAAGGACCTTCCCAGAACTCTGCGATTTTCTTCAATCCCCTGGCGATTTCCGCGATCCCTGCCCTCCTGCGGCGGTCCCCGCAGCTAACAGCGCTACGGTCCCGGTGGCGACCTGTCAACCGCGGCGGGAAAAGGCAGCGCTGAGCCCGGGAAAGGAAAGCAAAATTCTAGCAAGTCGCATTCCCTCCCCAGAAAGACGGCCCACTTGGTGGCCTTCAGTGCCCTCTGCCACCTGCTGAGCACCGAATAGGCTCCAAAGCACTTTCCCAGATACAATTGCACGCTAAACCAAAATGACTGTGCGCCCACTGTGGGAACCAGCCCCGCGACAAGCTAAAGAGCTGAAAAGACAAGTCAGTCGGAATTCTGGCCTCAAGGAGCTCGCAGGCCAGGTGGGGAGAAAAACTACCCCCACAGGTGACTCTCGGGACCTGGTGAGTATAACAAGCAAACACTATCCTGCTCATTTTACGGATGCAGACGGTCAGGGCAAACAAGCGTTTATTGAGCACTTACTATGTGCCAGATACTCTCGCCTAAACCACCTTCTAATTCATGGAGCAAGTGAAGCTCTGAGGGAATAAATATCCCCAATTTTTAAATAAGGAAACTGAGGTTCGGAAGAGTCAGATCAAATTCCCAAGACCTCACCTTTTGGTGTCCCAGTCTGCGGACACCAAAGCTGGAAAGTTTCTCCTTCGTCGCGCAGCCGACCCCGTAGGAGCAATCGGGGTGCCCCCACTCTGTCCTGGGTGCGAGCCACAGAAAGTGCAGTAGCTAGGGCCTGGAGGTCTTGAGTCCAGCGCCCCCTATGTGGTGTGGCCAGCATTGCTAAAAACTCTGCTCCAAGAGCCGCGCGCCCCTGGGATTGCTCTCCAGCGGGTGCCCGCAGAGCTCGTGACCCCCTTCTGCTCTCCTTCGGAAAACCAGAAAGAGTGGAAGTCAGCCGCGCCTTGGAGGGTGGGCCGGAGCTGTTCGGCCCCGCGAGCCAGCTCTGTTTTCCCAGCTGGTTCTGAGGTTTCACCGCAGGCGCCACGTCCCGCACTCCCTGGACCCACCTGCTGCGAAATGCGTGTCCAGCTCCCGGAGGTGCGGGTGTGTGTGTGTGTGTGTGTGTGTGTGTGTGTGGTCCCCATTAGAGGGCGATGGAATTTCTAGGCCTTGGGTAGCATTTGAGAAGATTCCACAATTAGAAGTCCAGTTGACACCTTCAAGGACAACTTGAAAGCATGCATTTTTACTCCAGTGCGCTTTTTCCTCGATTTTCTCTCTTGCCACCGGAGGTGTGCGGTGCAGACGGAGGTGACAGTGATGTGTGTGTGTGTGTGTGCGTGTGTGTGTTGGAGGAAGAGATCGCCTAGCGTCAAATGGAAATTCTAGCTGGTGCCAGGTTTGTAGTTGTTACCGCACCCCCCACCCCCCAACTCAGGAGGGGGAGTGGGGAAGACAAGTGTATTCTGGAGAAAAAAGTTGGATCCGGGAGCCAAGGGTGTGTTTCTGGGGGCCAGGAGGGAGAGGCGACCTGGGGAGGGTGAGTGGGAGCCTTTGGTCGCCCCTGCCCTACCCGAGGAGGGCGGTGCGGGATGGGGGCCGCGATCCCCCCACCCCCGGGCGCACAGAGTGCAGAGGGAGCGCGGGGCCGGAGTGCGCGCGTGTACATGTGTGTACGTGAGTGTACGTGTGAAATGTGGCAGCGCCGGCCGCGGCGGAGTGTACGCTCGGCGAAAATATGAATAATCAACACATCGCTCACACCTTCGCCGCGAGCCGGGAAGGAGCTGGGAGGGAGCTGGGAGGTCCCGAGGGCTTTCCCCAGCCGGCTGGCGGGGGGCGGGGACCACCAGGGAAAGGGGGGGCGCATTTCAGAGAAGCTCTTCAGTTATCTTTCCCCTCAACTGAGCTGAGAAACCGGAAAAAAAAAGGGAGGAGGGGGGAAGTCACATTTAACTTTTTCTGATTAAAGGCCTCATATTGCACGCCAATTGTGCACTGGAAGTGGAAGACTGGTGTGGGTCTTTGTTTCTAGTTTCCTAATTTATTGGCCCAGAGGCCATCTCCCATCCTCATTTTGTACATCTGTCAACTGGGGGCAAATAAATCCCACTGGAAGTATTGCTATCGGGTTTAAAAGTAAGACAGTGTGTGGCAGTGCCTGGCACGCAGGAAGTACTGGGTGAACGTGCCACCTCCGCTCCTTTGTATCTTACTCTCGGCCTTATCTTGAGTAAGGATCTACTCGACTGGGTCCCTTAATGCCGGTCAATTTGCCATCGATGGCTGGGCCTTAAGAGCTGCTGTGTGGGAGATGCCAAAGTCTTCGTGCACAAGTACCTGGAAGGGGCTGCAACGCCGGTTTACCCCAGCGCAGCGTGGATCGCCGGCTTGACGCTCCTGCCCTCCTCCACCCTCCCCCCAGGAAGCCAGGCCCCCAGGTTCCCGTGGAGGCTGCAGAAGGCGCTTCTCTCTCTGCGGATCACCTGCCTCCCAAAGCACACGCGTCCCCGGCAGCCGCTCCCGCGCTGCGGCGGGCCCAGTTCCGCCGCTAGCTCTCCAAACGGCCACGCGCGACTGCTGCCTCGAAAATTTGTTCCCTTGACCTTTCTGCTTCTCTGCCTGGGCTCGGGGCTCCCTCGCTCTCTGCGCCTGGAATAAGGAAATGGGAAGGAAGTGTGTTTCAGAAGGGGAAGACTGAGGGTAGAGGGAGCAAGCCAGAGAGGAGGGGAAAGCAAGAGGAATGAGAGGAGGAAGAGCTTTCTGGAGTTGCCAAGTGTTAGGGCAGAGCCAACTCTGGCTCCTTCAGCCCATTTTGGGTAAACTCATTGCAGCGACCCTACTGGCCTGAGTGCAAGCAATATCATGTGTCTAGAAACCGTACTTCCATGCCTCAGCGTTTCTGCAGCTGTTCCTGTTCCAGTCTCCTTCACTATGTAAAAAGAAATCAAGAAGTGAATCTAACTTCTTACCAAATTGTCCTGAAAGAGAATTGTTCGGGATGGATGGTGGAGTCCTCCTGAAATATTTGTGGTGCATTGTGAACACAGTAGTATCCTCTCCCCCACCTCCCCGGAATTCTTATTTATGGAGCATACAAGTCCAGTTTCTGTAAGAAAAATACCGATGTTGAAATCTGGAGTGGGAGTTAGTGGAGTTGGATATTTAAAAAAAAAAAAAAAGCAGTCCACGAAGAATTGTGAGCGAAATATTGGGCAGGATTTTGAAATAGAGAGCAAATCCATTTACTTCTATTCCGACAAACAAAAAGCAAAGGTTCCCAATAAAACAAACAAACAAATTGGAAAAATCACTAAGAGACACTTGCTTGTTCCATTTACAAAACCCAGACGGCCTGTCCCTATGGATCGAATTCCCTGGGTACTAGCCAGGCTCTGTTCTTCGGGCTGCGTAAACCCAGGCGCCTCAGTGAGTGTCTGGGGGTGGGGGTGAAGGTCAGGTTGTAAGGGGAGGGGGCGTTTTCACACCTCTGATTTCACTCCTGGGTCCTGCCTGTCGAGAACGAGGCTTGGTGAACAATTTCCTAAGAAAAACGTCCGAACCTCCAACCCGGAGGAGAGATGCGATGCCCAGGAGACTGGACCGAACGAGATTGGGGAAACGGGCTTTAAAACCGATCCGAAGGAAATCGAACATAGCGCACGGAGGTGCGGGTGTGAAACGTGAACGGAAAGGGGACCGGGGAGTTCCTTGGGAAGCGTGAACAAAGGAGGGGACAGGGCGAAAGACGCAACACCCCCACCCCCACTTCAATTTGGTGTACATGGAATGTCGGGGAGAAGGTTAATAAGGGCCATTTTAGCTTTTCCTCGACCGAGGCACGGGGCAGAACGGAGCTGGCGGCCCGGAGCGGGGATGCGCGCGCGGGCTCTGCGCCCCCGCAGGGCCGGGCTTCCCGGGGCCTCAGCTGCGCCGGCCGGGCCCCCGCGCGGCTCGGGGCGGGATTTCCGTGGCGCGCTCTCAAAGGAGGTTTGTTGGGGGTGGCTGGCGGCTACGGGGACGGGAATGACCCTCCAGCAGCAGCCGCTCACTTCGTCACCAACTCTCCTTCCGCGCGGGTGGCCAACTGGGCGTCCATCCTCCCCCAAACCCACACAAACCGAATTAAACCCAACTCATTTGGCAGAGACGTTCCCTGCTCCCCAATGTCAAAGCGCCGCCTCGTTGGGCCCCCGAGGCTGCTTCTCTCCCCAACTCCCTGTCCCCTCGGCCCTCCTTTCCGTGCTGGCCCGGGAACTCCGTCCGCGTCCAGAGGGAACTTGGGCGCCTGCGGCTCGCAGCCGGCAGGTCCCCCCGCAGGGCTGCTTGCCGGAGCGCCCTGAGCCGCGCGAGCAGGGCACCCCTAGCGCAGCGGGCTAGGAGGGGTGCCGTGCAGCTCCCGCCCCCGCTCGGGTCAAAGTTCCCGGGTTTCTGCTCTCCCAAACTCTCCCTGCAGGGCACCGCGGCCCCAGTACTTGTCTCTGGGAGGTGGGGTGGGGGGTCCCGTGCAGCGCGGCGGTCTGGTTTGGGGGAGGGCAGCAGGGAGCCCGGAGAAGGGACCAATTCATTGGCTTCCTGGAGGGCATAATTTGGGTGGCAGCTGTTGCGGGAGAGAAGAGTCCTTGACCCGGGCTCTGCCCTTTAACCCAGCTACCCCGCACCCGAGGGCAGGCTGTCCGGCCAGGCTCGGGTCCACGGCTGCCTCGCGGTCCCCCGGACCTGGCTCGGTACCTCCCTTGGACGGCGTGGAGGTGCCGCCGATCAGAGGCCCCTTGAAAAAAATCGCTGGGTTCATCAACTCCCCGCCACCCAAGGCATTGGCTCCGCTGGGCACAGATCCCAGACGAGAATGGGGCTGGGTGGTTTAGGTTCAGAGACATTTATTAAGAGAGCGGGCCGGGGTAGAAGACTCGGAGGACTTAGTGTTTGCAGGGACCGAAAGGATCCATAAAGCCGCATATAATAGAGAATTGCCAGATTGAAACAGGGTAGAAGTTTCAATCCTACAAATTTCTCTCCTACCCTCCTTCTTTCTATGGACAACTCCTATCTTGGTTTTTACAATAGCCCCGTGCCATATCGGGGCGCCCAGTCCTTCTTCATCGCTCCCTTGCGTCCAGCAGGACCGAGCCAGAGCCCTGGGGTCGCGGAGCCACAATCAGCACAACCCAGAGGCGGAGGTTTCACGTTCTCCGCCCCCTAAATCCACTGCCCCAATCCCCGGACCCTGATATGTGCATAAAGGATTCGCTCACCCCCCCCCCCCCGCAACCCCCTCATTGGTTTTCAAGGGAATATCTGCAGTAGAGACCTGCGCATCCCGAGCGCGAGCCGCTGGCGCGGTGTAGGGTCGCGCGGCTTGCCCCTGGGGTAGAGGAGAGGCGCAGACCCGTCCCTCTCTCCAGAGAGCGGCATTTTCTGAAAGTGCGAGCTTCCAGTCCGCTCTGGCAAACGAGTTGCGAGGCGCTGTGTCCTCTAGCGGCAAACTCCCGCAGTTCGTGTCTGAGCGCTCACCTACACCTACGGGATCTGATCGGGAGTCAATTCACAATCAAACCGGAGCCCTACAAGGGGGGGAAAGTCTCCCGAGCGCAGTGCAGGCTTTCGCCAAGGCCCTCTCAGTAATGAAGCCGGGAGGCTCGGGCGCAGTCGCTCGAACTGTGCGGAACAGCTGATTTGTCTCCTCCACGGCAGATGGTCTTTGAGCACAGATTTGCATTCATTGTCTTCAAATCTGTTTTCGCGCTGGTGTTCTAGATTTCAGCAGCAGATCTAGGCGCAGATCAGAATACAAAAGGAGAAGCCAGAAAATAACACCCAGCCAGGAGGATTTTTAATAGGCACCGCGAGCTGCCCGGGCGTAGTTAAAAAAAAAAAAAAAAAAAAAAAAAAAAAAAAAAAAAAAAAAGGCCGTCTAGGGTTTCAGCTGTTTGGCGGAGCTGCCGGCGCCTCCCGGCCACCAGCCCGCGGCCCGGAGCGCGGCGACCGCGCGCAGGGGGCAAAGTTTCCGCGACTTCCCCGCTGCCTCCCTGCAGCTCCTCTGCAGCGCCCCGGGCTGCGGGGACCGGAGCGGGAGGGGCGGGGGCGGGGTGGGGGCTCCCGGGACCACGATCTGTCAGCAGGCTCTCTGCACGGGGGGCGGGGGGGGCGACTCCCGCTCGTGTCTGCCCCGGGATCGTTTCCCCCCGCGACGCTCCATTTATTGGCCGAACCCTCGAGCCTGGCTCGCCCCCCTCCCCCTGCTGCCTGCCTTCATTCATGCATCCTCCTCCTCTCCCAGCAACTTGTAAACCGCACGCCCAATCTGTGTCCCCGTGACACTCCAGGACACTTGGGGGTGGGGTGGGGTGGGGAGAGCACTTCGGGGACCTGGGTTGCTCCGCGGATCGTTTGCACGAAACACAAGTACAAGGGGTCGCCCTCTCCGCGTCTACGCAAACAGGCGCACGCGGATCCGAGCCCCAAGACTGGGAATGACGGTGCCTCCCCGCAGGCTACAAAAATCTGCAACGAGAGGCAGGATCTGCGCCAGCTTGCTGCTCCCGCGGGCAGACTGAGCGAGCACAGCGCAACCCGCGGCGCCGGAAGGCTCGGCCTCAGCGTGCAGGCTCCGGGGGCCCCGGCCCGCGCGCGCACTCGGGGTGCGGGCAAGGACGCGGCGTCCACGGCTTCCTGTCCCCTTTCACCTCCCGGGCTCCCGGCAACGCCGAGCGTGGCGCGCGCCGCCGGAGGACGTCGGCCCGGCCTGCCGGGCGCCGGCCAATCCCGAGCGCGCATGCAAATGAGGCTCCTTATCGGGCGGCGGCTCCGCCTCCCGCGGCCGCGGCCGTAGTAACCCATTCATGGGGCCCGCGCGCGGCTGCAGCCCGGCTCCGCGGTGCTCGCAGCCACCGCCTCCTCTCGGCTCCGGGTCTTCCCCTTCCTTTTACAACTGATCCTGTTGGGGATTTTTTTTTTCTTCTTCTTCTCCTCAATTCGTGCGGTGGGGAGGAGCAGGGAGTGGGGGGGTGGGGACCAGGAGGAAGGGGAGAGATTAGGCAGCCATCAATCTCGTCCTGTTTCTCCCAGAACAGGTGATGCTTCTAAATTGCGATCACTTTCCGGAGGCAGCGCTGCCGCTGGAAGGATGCGAGCGACCTAGGACGGAGGCCCCGGGGCGGCGCATCTGAACTTGCGGAGGATAAAACGCAAACTTTAAGGACATCAGTCCGCACCTCCCGCGCGAAGCGAAGGACGGGTTATCTCCTTTTCCCACCCGCCCCCCCACCCCCCCGCCCGCCCAAGAGAGACTCAAACTTCGGCTCCTGATCCCTTTTCTTGGATTGCTTTGGAGGAGACGGTTCGGTGACAGCATTGGGAACAGTAGGGACAGTGTTGTAACTCTGTATTTTTAAAGCGACAGTAGACCAGACTTTTTAAATGTTTGGGATTCAAGATACTTTAGGAAGAGGACCAGCTCTGAAAGAGAAATCGCTGGGTGCCGAGATGGATTCGGTCAGGTCCTGGGTCCGGAATGTCGGCGTGGTGGACGCCAATGTCGCGGCTCAGAGGTAACCAACCATACGGCCTCGCAATGGTCACTTCTGTTGCTATTATCTTAAAGTCTCTCCTCGGTCCCTTTCTTGCTCTCACCGCCTCTCTCTCCGTTGCGCTCTCCCTCTCCCTCTCCCCACCCCCCCATCTGTCGCCCTGGCCCCGCGCGCGCGCTGGGGCTCGACCTAGGGCAGGCAGGTCGCTGCAGTCCAGGGGACACTTACTTACCCCGCAGCCAACACTCGAGTTTCCGAATTGCCTGGGTCCGCCTGGGTGTCTCCCCCCGCTCCTTCCGCACAGACCACTCTTTGGGAAGAGAATTAACCAAAGTGGCATCCCACGCCCGGCAGCTCTGCGCTCAGTCCGCGGGTGCGGGCCCGGCCGGGAGCGCAGCGCGAGGACCCGAGCTGCAGCTGCGGCCGCGGGGGAACCGGCTTCCCGGCCGCTCCTCGGTTGCTCCACGCCGCTCGCGGGCGCCTCTCCTCCCGCATCGCGCCGGGTGATTCCCGAAGGCCGGACGCCCCGCGGCCAGATGGCGGCGGCGACGCGAGGAGTGGGAGAGGCCGGAGCCGCTGCTGCGAAGGCAGCGCGGCCGGGAGCTCCGGGGCGGGGGAGGGCGCTAGGCTGGGGGGTCCAGGCGCCCAGATAGGACGGTGGCCCAGGCGCACGGAGGAGGGGGCGAGGGCAGCCGGGAGACTGGAAAGCAAAGACGCAGGAGTCGCGGTAGAACGAGTCGCAGAAGACGGAAAGGCCGGGAGAAGACGGGCCGCAAACGCAGGGATCCGCAGCCTTTAGTTTTTTTTTTTTTTTTCCCCGCTAGTTACTGAAGTTGACTTTGTTTCCGAGCGTCCGCGTGCTGAGATAGTAAGCGCCTTGTGCAGGGTGCACCCCACAAAGACGTTCTGGTCTCCTGCCCTCATCGCCGCTCCCGGGCTGGGATGCGTGGCCACCGCGTCCTCATCTTCAAGGGACAGCCTCCCTCCCCCGAACCCGCACCCAAAGAGCCCACGGACTTGTTCCCACGACTGCAGCCTTCCTCTCCGCTCTCCTAGCCATCTCCCTCCAAGTCCTGACATCACGCAGAGAAATTACTCCTTTCCCAGACAGGCCGCGTCTCCAGGTGTCCCGGGTAGAGCGAACCAGGCGCCACCCGTGGAGGAGAGGAGACCCGGGCGGGCCACGGCTCCCTCGCGTCTGCCCGGGGCCGGGGCGCGCCTCTCCCCACGCGGCAGACGGCACGAGGCGGGGGCGGCTCTCCGCCCGGGGTCTGCGGACTCGCAGGGCGCAGGCGGAGGGAAACCAGGCAGCTTCGCAGAGCCGGCTCCGGGGCGCGTTTCCTTGGCCAAGCACCTTCAAGACACCATCCCTACTTTCCTCCTTCACCCCGATCAGATAATTGTTAAATTTGGAATAGGCAGCCCGAGTGGCTGTTTGCAGCCAAAATTTTACACCGTTCAAAAGAGGGAAAAGGGCTCGCGCCCTGGGGTGCGAGGCCCAGAGATCGCAGCGCCGCGGGGCAGCACTGGCCATCTGCGCACTCGCCTGGGCCCCGAGACTTCTGTTAAATGTGATCTGGCGGCTAGTTTGTCCCCGGCCGCGACAGGTCTGCAGGGAGGTGTGTGCAGACACTCAAAACGCTCGAGGGCGCCTCCCGGGTCCTCCAACAAGGGTTTCGCGGTCAGCGGGTTTGGCTGGCGCCGCGGGGAGATGCAGCTTAGGCGGGGATCCCCCTGGCCCCAGGCGAGGACGCTCTCTGCCTCTTAATAACATTTTGGCTTCTCCAAGCGCAGCAATTCTGGGGGCGGGGTCCCCAGGATCGCGTCTTCCGCAGTGGCCCGCGATCCTTGGTCCCGGGGATTTCACTCAGCCACCGTCTGGGGCTCAACTTTTCGGAAGACCGAGGGAAGCGGGAGGTGAGGCCTCTCCCCTGTAGGACCGCGGCGTGGGCTCTGGGTCTCCCGCCCGCCCCCAGGGGGTTCCCACCCACCAACTTTTGTAGAGATCCAGAGTAGCACTAGGACAGGTAACTCCAATGAAGATGAAGAAAAGGGTCACTTCTTCCAAAGTAAGAAGGCATTTATTGCCCTAACCCGGGAGCCTCGTTCCAAATCCTGACCCAGCCGGCGGCCCTACCTGAGGGTGAAGATCGCGGTGCCCCCACCGGCTGAGACTTGGGCTGCCTCCTTCAGGGACCGCTATGGGCTTTGGTCCGCAGCCCGGATCCTTTGGTCTCCACTAAAGGCCAGACCTTGAGCTGCAGGGCGCTGGGACGCCCCGAGGCTGAAACAGCGGGTGGTGGCAGTGGACAGGGGCGGCCGCCTCCCTGGCCAACGCCAGCCGGCCCCTGTGGCCACCGCAGCTCCTCTACAGAGTCCCCTCTCCTTAAGCCGAATTGCAAAAGGGTCCGAGAGGCCCAGAACTCTGGACCGGGACCAGGACCCTTGACCCTCCCCGGTGTTTGTGTGGGCACGTTGGTAACATGGTGTCTTTCTTTCCTTCCCTCTGTCCGGTGTCCCCCATGTCTCCTCCTGCGCAGCGGAGTCGCCCTGTCCCGGGCCCACTTTGAGAAGCAGCCTCCCTCCAACTTGAGGAAATCCAACTTCTTTCACTTCGTTCTGGCGCTCTATGACAGGCAGGGGCAGCCGGTGGAGATTGAGCGCACAGCCTTCGTTGACTTTGTGGAGAACGACAAAGTAAGCCGAGGTCCCCCTCTTTGCCCCCACGGCCTCATAACTAGCTCCTTGCAAAGCACTAAAGATTCCATCTGTCACCCGCGACACTTTTCCACTCACATCATCAGGAATGATAAATCGAGGCTTCTCGTCCCAGCCTCTGAATCAGTCGATTTCCGGGCACCGCCTCGGGGGCCCCACTCCCCGCGCCCCGCGCTGCGGGGAAGCTGGCGGCTCTGCGCACCCAGCCTCTGGGTCGTTAGCGGAGCCTGGTCGTGGACGCACTGCAGAGCAGACGTCCTTCAGACCCGAGCATGCCCTTCTCCGGGTTATATTTTATTATTTTGCACCTGCCAGCGCCGGCAGGCAGGCAGGGTGGAAACCCAGAGCCCAGTCCTGGAGCGCCTTCCCCATTGCCTTCACTCCCACTCTCGCTCCCCAGTGCAGTGCCCACTCCTGACCCAGGCTCGGGTGTGGGGACTGGATTTGATCTCAGATGAAATGGACATGTGACCAAAGGGAAGCCTCTTGCCCTCTCCGAGCCTCAGTCTCCTCAGCTGTAGGATGTGAGCTTTAGGGCAGGAGCTTCTTGAGGTCCCTCTTGCATCGGGACCTGGGTCTCTGAGCTTATGGCCCTAGAGGCTCCAATCTTGGTGGGATAGAGCCAAACCAACGTTGCCCTTCCAAATGACAGGTCCCTGCATCCTTCTTGGGGCTTCTTAAGGACGGATGGAGCCGGTTGAGTTGGGGTGGGGCCTATTTAAAGGTAGCCTTGGCGCAGTGTCCTATTGTCCCGGCCCTGGGGGTCACACTTCTGAGGACAATCTTAAGGGGGCAGGGACAGAGGGGTTGGAGAGGGTCAAGTGGTCCGAGCCTTAGCAAGTTTCAGAGGTTGGTTGGCTGACGGTCCTGCCCTTTGACCTGGGGCTGGGCAGGGGGTTGTTCAAAGCAGCCGGGTAAGGCTGCTGGAGGCGGGAGGCGGTGTGGGGCGCCTCTCTGGTTTTTCCTTCATCGGGTGGGTGGGGGGTGCTGGGAGGCAAGGGATTCGAACGCTGCTGCCTGTCTTTTCAGGAACAAGGCAACGAGAAGACCAACAACGGCACCCACTATAAGTTACAGCTCCTGTACAGCAATGGTGAGAGCTTAGTGGGGCCCGGTGCCCTGCGCGTTTCTCCTGCAAGGAGGGCATCTGACCTTGTCGCAGTCGCCTGAGGGCAGCCTCGGGGCTTGAGGAGCGCAGGGCTGCGGGAGGGAGGCCCGGTCAGGGTGAGGGGCGGGTGGGTGGTCTTTGCCCCCAGGACCGCACAGCCTGCGTGCTTACCCACAGCCGGGAGCGTGGAGCGGCTGCCTGGGCCTCCGCTCCCACAGCAGTGATGGGCTTGGGGTGCCCAGAGTGGCTCCGTGGCCCTCACCTCGTGCCCCCTGCCCCCTGCCCCGCAGGCGTCCGCACGGAGCAGGACCTGTACGTCAGGCTCATCGACTCGGTCACCAAGCAGGTGAGCTGGCGGTCCACCGCCTCCTCTTCTCCTGGGCACCCCCATCCAACCCCGCTGCCGTCTGCCCCTGACCCCTGCCCACCCCACCTTGGTTTCCTGGGTCAGACTTCACGTGCGTCTTCACATCAACTAGCACGTTGTCCAACCTGGAGAACAATTTTTTCCCTCTTTCCCCTCCCTTGTCCTGTTTCTTTCTAAGGCTGGAGTTGGGGGTAGGGCAGCAAAGGGGTGAAGAGAGGAAGCAATTGTTGGGAGATCCCGTCCCCCCAAACGTTCCCTTTTGCAGGAAATACGTCCTCGCTAGGGCAAACTTCTTTATTATTCTTTCGCTTGAGTTAATCCGGCCACAGCTTGGTTCTGTGCTAACTCCTAACGCAGTGGTGGGCAGGGGGGGAAAAAGCCGATTCTGTGCTTGTTCTGAAGTTCCCTTTCCTTTGTCTCTCCATTGCCCTCACATCTTCCCTGCCTGCCCTGCCTCCTCCCCTCTCCCCAACTCCTTTGCAGCCCATAGCTTACGAGGGACAAAATAAAAATCCGGAAATGTGCCGAGTTCTCCTGACGCATGAAGTGATGTGCAGGTAAGTGTCGCTTTTTCCTGCGGGGCTTTGCTGGAAAGCGGGGCAGGTGGGCCGTGCTCGCTGCTCTCGCGTGCGTGCGTCCCTGGCATTGACTTTCAGGAGTGGTGGCTTGCAGGGAGGGAGGCCTTACCCTGGGCCGATCCTCTAGAACTCCCCGTTAAAGGCCAGATTCTTACAGCACATCCGTTAAAACCCCAGAAGGAGATCCAGAATCACTTAGGATTTCACTCCCCTGGTATCTTAGAAGTTTCCTCCGTTGTGAGGAAAGTCTCTGTTGTCAGTCGAGCGGCCCCTGGTAGTGTGAGGAGGGGCTGGGCAGCCCTCCCACCAAGTCTGGGGTCTCCACCCTAGGTCCAGACTGCTAGGTTCCCGCCTGTCCCACCCGGTCCAGGTAGATTTCCTGGAGGGGACACTTGTGGAGTAGGGAAGCACTGGAAAGACTTGCAGTCTGGGAGTGGACCTCCCCTGCACCCCCCCAAACCGCTGAGGCACCTGTCTGCGATGCGGGAGGGTTTCCTTCCTCCGGGGATGTTGCTTCTCCTAGAATTCCCAGTGTCAGGGGAGTTCCTGAGGTCAGGTAGAAAGAACAGTCCGGTTGACCACCAGTGGGAAAGGCAGGGAGACGACCCCATGGGGGGGCATCCAGAGCCACAACTGGACTCTGAGCATCGAATTGTGAGAGGTGCACTCTACTCACATTCCTGCATCTTTCCCCATCTTCTTTCTGGACACCAATCATCCATTTTGAGTCCTTTCTTCTGCTTGACTAGAAGAGAATGAAAACTTAGAGGAAATTTATCGATACACTTAGTCATTCACCCTTTCAACAAATGCTTGAGTATTGGGGACTCCCCCAGCAAACGAGAGAGGATCTAAAAAAGGAAACTCTGGAAAGAGGTGGTTGTTTTACTTAAATGTCTATTGCACACATGTTTTTCTTCCTCCCCAAATCTCTGAGTGGAGAGAAAACCTCAGCCCTTCCTTCCTCTGCTACTGCCCCAGTGAACGTGGACCAGCTCCAGACTTGCTAGTTTTGGGTAATTGCAGGCCATCTGATTTAGTTTGGACTGTTTTATGGGCAGCTCCCAGCAGCCCCAGCTCCCTCCCAACGCAGTCAGAAAGAAACCATAACAATCAGCCATGTTTGTTTTGGTTTTGACCAAGTATTAGAAAAACAAACTTTGCCAAATGCAAAGTTCAATTCAGCCAGTGGCCTCAGCGGAGGGGAATGGAGCTTCGCTGCCTGAGAATCTGGGAGAGGCCGTGGGTGATGGAGTCAGCAGACAGACGCTCCACTATCCCAGGGCCCCTGATAGATCGTTCAGAAAGGAAATGGAATTCCAAGATGAACTAGCATGTAATACCTAGATTAAATAGTTA
The DNA here is from genome assembly GCF_018345385.1 of Vulpes lagopus. Taxonomy (NCBI): domain Eukaryota; kingdom Metazoa; phylum Chordata; class Mammalia; order Carnivora; family Canidae; genus Vulpes; species Vulpes lagopus. The sequence goes on along the minus strand of NC_054831.1, from coordinate 19,970,388 downwards.
GAACACTTTGATTTGGTTGGCTAAATTCAAGGACCTTTTTTTTTTTTTTGTCCCTCTTTATACTTTTAAATGTCTTTGTTTGGAGAGATTATCTTCTTAAAAGAAAAGAAAACAAACCCCCAAACTGGCCCTTTGTCTGACGAATTATACCTATCACTTTAAATAACACTTGCACGCCCCATTCAGCTGTAGTTAAGGCTGACATTTTTATTTTTAAGCCCAATCAAATCCTCCTCATTTTATGCTGTTTAAGTAACAGCATCAATTTTTAAAGCCTCTAGTTTAGTCTGCATTAGTAACACAATATAAAAATTTAATGTACTGTAACTTCTCCGCATCTGAGACCCAGGAAGACGCTCTGCGATTTTCTTCCCAAAACTAGAATTTAAAACAAATATTAATTATGAGTAAATAAATGACCCATTGGATGGGTACTGTGTATGGAGGTGTGTGTGTGTGTGTGTGTGTGTGTGTGTGTTGGGAGATAGCTGGGATGATGGCAAATATTGGATGTATCCAGAAGGGAAGATCTCAATTTGTCAGTCAAAGCAGGTTGGTTCTCCAGTAAGGGAAGAAAGTTGCTTCTCCCACATTTTGAGGGTCAGTGAGAGCAGTCAGTGATTGAGGGATGAATCAGATGCGCTGTTCTCAGGGGTTATTGCTTACTCTTAGGTCCCTTTGCATGGTGTTCTTGAGTATACCTGGGCATATTTCCCTGAATGTTTTATGTTCTGTAATCCTTAGGAAAAAAAAAAAAACCCACATAAATTGGCTCTTAGCTTTCACAGGGAACAAAATAAATCTCTTTAGGAATAACTTTTTTCCTTCCCCACTTGTCTCTGCACTCCTCTTCCCTGCTTTAGTTCATTTTGCCAATTATTAGCAAGGAGAAATCTAGTTGTTATGTCGCTGCCAGCCACCCCTGTGCCCTCAATGCTCAGAGGGTTAAAAGATATTATAATTTGAACAGAAGTCGTCTCAAGGCCTACAGCTGGCTAATAACAGAGTTGTATTGAGCGCGAGCAAACCCCACAGCTGTGACTTTTCGCCACAAGGCGCAGGCTAGACAGGGCCCTAATCAGATGGGCCAGCCGGGCAGTGGGGCCAGTGTCTTTATCGGCCAGATGGTGTGAATTTAGACACTTTTGTTATGCAATCGCAGGGAGGAGTTGGGGAGAAGAAAACAAAACAAAAGCCACCATGCTGTGCGCTTATTTGAGTTTGAAATTAGAGACAGATTTTTGAAAGTTGAGGGTTGAATTTTAAAAACGATTTTGGAGGCGAAAGGGCACATTCGCTTGTCTTGAGCAGGAGTTTGACTGATTGGACACCCTGTGTCCAGGGCTGGGGCTTTTTTCTTCTTCAGCCACCCCCTACTCTCCCTTCTTTCTTCCTCTCCAAAAAATTCAGGTAAGATACAGGATCGGGAGGCAATTTTCCATATCCCGCCAGCCTTCATCCCCAACTTGGTTTATTTTTTTTCTCTTTCTCTCTCCTAAAGACTTAGTGAGGAGATGGGGAGGACCGGAGAGGCCTGTAGGCAAATTGAAGAGTGTTTCAGGGAAAAGCTTCTCTGAGTAAGCATTAGAGTAAGATAAACCAAACCCAGCTGAAGAGTGGAGAAGTAACCTGCATTTTCATTCATTAGGGAACAAGAGCCCTTCTGAGCCTCTCCGTGGGAGTTAGGAACACAATCAACCTGGTGCCAAGTTCAGTTTCCTCTTCTCTTTGTTTATTTTCCCCCCTTCCTTTCCTATTTTACAGTCTTGTTCGTTTAAAAAAAAATCACTTACCAGGAACTTCAGACCTAGAGACTTGCTTGTTAGAAGATGACCCTATAAAGCCTTTTCACTAAAGTAGCTGAAGCTGAAGTGGGTCGTCCAGGCTTTGTCTCTACAGCAAAGGGAAGTTTGTTATCTGAGTGACTTAGGACCCTAGTCCTTCACATCCACTATCCGCAGATTTAATCCCAGAGCGGTTGTTTGGAGACTGTGGGTTCATGAATATCTTCCACTTTCTACTTCCCTTCACTTGGGTTAATATTACTGGCATGAGGATGGAATGTCATTGAGGAAACCAGATTAAAAAAAAATAACTAGGACATCTTGATGAGAACTTATCTTAAAAAAAAAAAGAAAGAAAGCAAAAGAATTAGTTTTGCCTAACCCAGAGAAATTGTAAGAAGGGCTCAGATGGAGCAAATGCAGTCCACTTCTATTATTTTTACACCTTTACTATTTCAGCCCAACCACCAAGCAAGTGTTGTCTTTTCTGTGCTATTAACACTAGAGATTATACTTAAATATGTTACTGTTGGAAAACGGAAGACAGTCCTAAAGTTCCTCTGCATTTTTCTTTGAATATCATTTCCTTCCCCGATGAGATTCTCCAAATTGTATTACACTGGCACCAGGCTTACATTTTTATCTGTTTTTCTTTTCCTTCAGAGAAAATCCCCATGGAAGGCAGCTGAATTCAGCTGAGCAATTTTGCAAACTTACTGGGCCTCTTCAGAATCATTCCTTCTCAAACTAAACAGATTGGCACATCCTGACAGTATGTGCTCTCGTAATTAAATTGTACAGGCATCGCACACATATTTGGGTTAGGTTGACATGTTGATGATGTCAAAGGGGAGTCTAGCTAGAAGGTCTTTAGGTAACTAGACTGCCTGGGCTTTTGAAATTGTGTTGCTCAGGAAAAAAAAAAAAAAAAAAAAAGGCTTGCCTGAGCTGCAAAGGTATTCTGCTGACCTAAGCAACGGAAATAGGAAAGGTAGGAGAGGGAAGTGGGTGGTGGTAGGGAGTTGGGAACAGAGGCAAGAGCTTTGGGAAGCGGGGAAAGCAGCTGGCCAGCATTTTTATTGGTGTTAATCTTGGGATGGATTGAAATTTTAAAAGTTAAGACCTAATATAATTTCAAAGGCAAAATATTATTTCAGAAAGTCCCTGGTGGCAAACTCTGGTATTTAAGAAAGTTGAGATGGTTTTTCTTTTACTTCCTACTAATTTGATTAAATTTCTTACAAATGTCTTAGTGCTCATTTGGTGAAACTTGGTTAGCATCTCTCATGTATATCTCGCTCTTTGAGAATGGTGGAATGGTTCACCGGGTAATCCCACATCCCTATAGGGGTGAAGATGAACTTTAAATATTTTAAAAATGCTTCTTTATTTGTTTGTTTTTAATTCTGTGGAGGACCAGAGAGGGCAAATGGACTAGAGAGAGCCAGAAAGCAAATCTGTGTCTGGGCTGGTGATAGGCCTTGGGGTCCCTGCAGCCACATGGCCTCCCTCTTTTCCTTATTCTCTCATTACTTCCAAAGAGAGCTCGGGGATCTCATCACCTCATCAGCTTCCTAAACGTAGAAGGGACTCTGGGAGGGAATCTAGTCCAATATTTTAATTTTATATATGAGGTTGGCAAAGCCCAGAGGGGTTAAACAGATTTGACTAAATTCACGCAGCTGCTTAGTGACAGGGTCGGGTTGGACGCCAGAACCCGGATTCTCACTTCGGCAATCTTTCCATTGTATTGCTTCACTCTCAAACTCAAACAGATTGTGGGAAGGGCAGTGCTTACATATAGTTTGCTTATTGCTAATGTTTATGGTGCATATTCTCCTACAAGTATGGATGGTAATGTTTCTTTTTTTTTTTCTTTCTATGCCATGTCAAGGCTATATTCTTAAGCAACTACGGTTGATGGTAGACCATCTTGAATGAGCCAGGAGGTATTCAGAAGCCTGGGGTCCTGGTGGCAGCAGGCAGCAATGAGGGGAGGTGATTTTCCAGTGCTTCGCTATCACCCAGCTTTCTTTGCTTTTGTCACATCTGTGTCTAGGTCTTCTGTTCAGACACCTTGGGATTGGAGCATTTTTTTCTCTGTTCAGGTCTGAGTCCTTCCTATCTGCTCTAATTGCTGTAGGGCTTCCTCTTCTCTCTCCCTCTCAGATAATTCCACAAGCATTTCTTGAGCATCTACCAGGTACCCAGTACTTTGCTAGGTGGAAGTCTTGGCAGGCAGAGTCTTCATGATGGAACTTACACAGGATGTCCCATTTCTGTTCTAGACTTGGTGAAAATTATTGGAATTATCATTTTACAGCCCTCTGCCTCATTTTCTTCCTATTTTACAGTATATACCATGGTTCTGGTCTTCCTCCTTTATCTTTAGAAAATAATAGAAATAGATAAATAACTAACTGTTTATAAAGTACAGTGCGTTCTCTGGAAACATGTTTTTATGTAAATAAGGTTGATAAATCCAGGCAGCTACTTGGGGTTTATTTTTATACATTTTTCCTTCTCTTTCTTTCTTCAAATATTTATTAAGAAACAAAGATCTAAAAGATGCAATCATAAAATCATTCAACATGGAACTGGAAGTGGCCTTATAGATTGAAAAATTCAACGTCCATGGTTCAGAATACAAATATGCCTCCTGGGAAAGTTGTGATTTGCTGAAAATTACCCAGTTATGAGCCATAGAATGAGAATTTGAGGGAGTATCTCTGGGCTTTGAGTTCAGTGTTGTTTTAATTTTATTTATTTATTTTTAAAGATTTTATTTATTTATGAGAGAGAGAGAGAGAGAGAGAGGCAGAGATACAGGCAGAGGGAGAAGCAGGCTCCGTGCATGGAGTCTGACACGGGACTCGATTCCAGGTCTCCAGGATCAGGCCCTGGGCTGAAGGCGGCGCTAAACCGCTGAACTACCTGGGCTGCCCTAGTGTTGTTTTTAAACATGGTCATAAATTCTGAGCTCAAGGAGCTAAATGCTAAGAGGCTACCTAGGACATAATCATTTTTGTGAATGCTTCTACATTGGATGCTCATTGTATTTTCTTGATTTTACCAAATTTCTTATACTCTTTTGGTTCCTTCCCAATCTACAGTCGATGCTGCGAGAAGAAAAGTTGTGGGAACCGAAATGAGACTCCTTCAGACCCCGTCATCATAGACAGGTAGGGGGACAAAGTGATTGAAACGATCATTCCTGGTTTCTTTCCTTTATGAATCTCAGCGCTGACTACTGATCACTTGGGATTTGCCATAAGGTTGGTTTCATGCTATCTTCAAGGCAAAGCTAGTCCAACATGTGATTTCTTGTTCTGGTTGGCCTTTCTCGGAAGAAGTCAGAATCTTCCTTTTTGAACATGTGTCTCTAAATCTATGATGGGATTCTTTTCCAGGTGCACTGATGTCAACCTAATAAGGAGTATGTGGATGGTAAAAGATGCCAGCTCCCCTATCTGGTAGAGCTGGGTCTCAGTAAGTTTCTTGGAAGAGGCAGTGTACCCTAAGTTAAGCGGCAACCCCTTTATCATTCTCAGTGATTGCTGTTGGGTTTGAAGACTATCAATTTAGATTACAGTTTAGGGGATTACGACAAGCTCTCTTTTGCACTGAGGGAGATTCCATTCTACCACAGAGCATTGCATTCTGGTCTTGTGTTATATTCAGAGTGGGAAAGATTCTCTGGGACAAGATGCTAATTCATTGAAATGTGATTTAGGCATCCTCAGCTGTCTGTTTTTGTGATTGGAAACAGAACTTACAAACCAACGAAGAAATACCAAATTAACTTCCAGCAATCATGTAATTTTTAAGAAATCCCCTATTCCCACCCCTAATTTTTTCTCTTTCGTTAAAAAACGGAATAATTCCCTATTGCTTCTTTCTTTGGGTTTTCATGTTTCTAGCCAGGTCCTGAAATGGATTGGAGAGACCATAGTCTCCAAAGTTGTTATTCCAATATTCCAATGAATTCTCAGTTGGGAGAATGGAACCTCTGGCATTCTTCCCAGAAAGCCAGCTTGGTTTCTTTGTGGAAAGTATAGCCTAGCCCTAGGAATGAGGAGGCTGGAATCCTGATCCTGTCCTCACTTCTGACCTTGGACGAAGTGCTCAGCCCCTCTGCTCTTTGGTGGTACCACTGGATGGTACTGCCTGCCACTCTCAGTTTCAGGAGGCTCCTAAAGTATCCATGGGCAGCTTTGCAATCTTCTCTGAGATGCTTGCAAGAGGATGATAACCAAATGTAAAATGTTTCTTGGATGTGTAGGGTGCCTTTGCCATTGGAGGAGGTTCAGGTGAGACCTGTTTTAGGGAGCCGTTTGGAATTTCCTTTTTTTGTTTTTTGTTTTTCTTTTCTCTGGAAGCGCATAGAAGCTTACAGTTAAAGAATTGGGAGAACTCTCTGGGGTCAGCCATCTTCCTCACCTGACAGACAAGAAGACTGACCTGGGGAATGGTGACGTGACTTGCCCACGATTGCACAGCTGGGTGGAGCGGAGCTGGCACTGGGACAGTCGCCTGTCCTCAGCTCGTGCTCCTTGCTGCCACAGCCTCCCTCCTTCTCCCGGCCCTGTCTGTCTTGACTTATGTGAGTTGGATGTGTTGATTGCACGTGGCCCCATTTCCTAACCTCCCAGGATGCCTTTAGGATCCTCTGGGGGTGGAATCTGAAGCATTTGAGAACAGCCTAGATGCAGACCCAGTCCTTTCCCACGTGTACACTGACCTCCCCGATCATCTCTTCTCCACATACTTCCACTCCCCTTTCAAGACGGTCCTCCATCCTCAGGACTAGTACATCTTCTTTTGTCATAAATACCCCATAAGCCAGCTTTAGAGATGGTTGCCGGCCTGTAAATGCTAAGCTGCACCTTACTTCTCATCAGCCTACATCCTGATGACTCCACCCTGAGCAGTTCTGACTTTGAGAAACTGCATGTAGCCTGCAACCAGGGATAAAGCCCGACGTATTCACACTTTCACCCTATATGAAACACATGTTGCAGATACAAAAGAGGTAGTCTTTTTGCATCTACAGAGAGAGAAGATATTCAGATTAGATGCTTTCATTGTTTGTGGTAGAATGACTTACATTCTTCTCAGAAGGTGGAAATTATGTCTTGGTTGCATATTATAGAGCTTTATGTGACTCTGGCATTTATTTTTTTTACTATTCTGTGCACAATAAAACAGCCCAGTGATGTCTCTGCATCGCTTGAAATATGTGTTATTTTCGAAATGTTGCACATCTACACATGGAAACATACACACCAATGGATATGATAAATTGGCCCTCATTAGGTTTTTAGAGAACCCATTTCATTAGAACAGATGCATTTTTTCTGCTTGCTCACTTGTAAGGCTTTTGTTTGAAGATATTGCCTTATTGCCTCTGGATATCTTTTGGGCTTACCTTAGCCTCCTTCCCTTCATTGGGAAGTAGAAAGAGATGAATGGTCAGGTTTCCATTTGTTGGAAGTGGGATGGGTGGTTTGTGTCAGTCAGGGGTTTGGTTGAGTTGTGTATCCAGTCCCTGTGTTCAACATCTGCCAACTTGGAGTTGTTGAGATCCCCCATGAGCACCAAACGGGTGCAAAGTAGTCTATTTTGGATTTCCTCTGAGTAAATATAGAACTCTCTTCTTTGCCCTTGTTCCTATAATGCCAACTAATTATCTCCTCCCCCTGCTCACTCAATCTAACCAGATGCAGTTAATTTACACTGTCTCTCTTTGAGTTTTCTCACACAACAGGCACGCTCCACTCTGGCTCCGGGGAAGCCTGTTTATTCCCTTGGAATTGTGCATGTTTGGGGGAGGGGTTGGGGAGCCACAAGGGTAGTTCCCAAACTTTTCACCACAAAGGATCCCTTCTATTGTTTCTATTGGCTAACCCAGCATTTTGTAAGATTTTGCCTGCTGAACTGGAATTAGCAAGTAATCACTCAGCTGTAATTCCATTTCTATTAATCAAAGACATACAGTAGAATGGGAAGGGAAAACCTCATTCTAGAAATACCCTTGTTCTCATCAATGGGCAATCAAGGTTTTGATTGGGATGAGACGACCAGTGTTGTCTTGTTGACTTGACTTTTTACTTGACTGACACAAAACAATTTGACTTTTCACATAGCCCATGTGACCACATCCTGGGCAGATATTCAGTTTCCAATAGGCTGCTTGAAATATGAAAAATAGCTTTTACTACCTACTGGTCCCTTCATTGAGAATCATTGGATTTTAATGTAGGGCATCCCCCGGTAGAGATTTGATTCTTTTATTTCCTAAGACTTAGCCCCAGACCAGGATTATTTTCCCTACTAAATTATTCCCTGCCTTGATTTCCCTAAAAGCATAAATTTAATTTTTGTCTTCAGTTGTCTTTTCAGCATGCTTTTATGAATTCTTGTGCAGCCACACCCCTCTCCAAAAAGCCAGGCCAACACACAGCCCAGCAGGACTTGCTGCTGAATCACGGGCCTCCAGCAGAGCCTTCCTTCTGTGTACAAATGTGTGCATGTGTAGAGTGGCAGTAAGGTTTATTAATTTTTAGTCTAAAAATCCAAAGTTGCTATTGGAAAGAAAAAGACCCCCAGCAGAACAGAACAAAACAAAACCAGCAATGAAACCACAATTCTTACTTTGGTCTTCGGCCTAAGTCTTGTCTATAAAGATCTGTGTGTGGTAAATAAAAAGAAAAAGCCTCAAGCTGATTTACATTTTGTAAATGTAACCACATTTTGTGGTTTCAGAGCTATTTCAACCTTGATTTTTCTGTGCTGTATTCTTCTCAGACTCTCTTCTCCGTCTGGAAGCCTCCTCTGAATATCTGCTGAGTCTCTGGGGCTCTCAGGATAATCTGGTGGTCCATGGAAAGAGTATTTTAGGGACAGTTTCACCAGTGTAGGAGAGTGAAAAAAATGTTCTTACTGTTCCAGTTCTTGCAGTCCAAAAAAGGTCAAATGGGCAGCAAGGGCAAGAGTTCTTTCTGAGTCTTTGTAGGCTGTCCTTGCCCATGGGCAGAATGGCATGATATTTTCTGTTAAAAGGGCAGATCAACCTATGTGTCACATGCTAAATATCCTAGTCTTCTGTTTGGGGACACTGGTCTCCATATGTCCGAGTTCTGCTTCCAGGAGGACCATTTTATGTTGATGCATTTTTGTTTATTTTCTTTTTTTGAGGACCCAGACAAAGAACAGAATGAACCAAATTTAAAATGTTTACTTAAAAAATATCTACTGTATAGGTACCCACAAGGGGTTTTCCTGATGTTATCTTTCTTTCTTTTTTTTTTAAACTTTTAGTTGTGGAAAAATACACTCAACATCAAATCAACCATCTTAACCATTTTTAAGTATGCAGGCTCAGTGGTTTAGGTACATTCACATTGTTGTGCAGTGGGCACCACCACACATCTATAGAACTCTTTTATCTTGCAAAACTCCGTTTTTGCAACTCTCCTCTCTCCAGCCCCCTCTCCACCCCCAGCCCGCTGGCATCCTCCATTCTACTTTTCTTTCTCTATAAGTTTAATACTCTAGGGAACTCACATAAGCAGAATCATACTGCCTTTGTCTTTTTGTCACTGGCTTATTTCACTTAGCATAATGTCTTTGTTGTTCTTTTGTCTGGTGGCATGTGTGAAAATTGCCTTCCTTTTTAAAGCTGAATAATATTCCATTTTGAAGATACCACACTTCTTTATCTACTCATCTGTTGATGGTCGCTTGGGTTGTTTCAGTCTTTGAGCTATTTGTGAACAATGCTGCTGTGAACATGGGTTTACAAATATCTCTTTGAGTCTGTTTTTCCTTCTTTTGATTATATATACCCAGAAGTGGAATTGCTGGACCATTGGATAATTTGAGGAACGACAATGACATTTCCATAGCAGCTACCTCATTTTACGTTCCCATTAATCATGCACCCAATTTCTCCATGCCCCTATGTTACTTGATATTTTCTCTCTTTTTCTTTCTTTCTTTCTTTCTTTCTTTCTTTCTTTCTTTCTTTCTTTCTTTCTTTCTTTCTTTCTTCTTCTTCTTCTTCTTCTTTCTTTCTTTCTTTCTTTCTTTCTTTCTTTCTTTCTTTCTGTATTTGAGAGAGAGCAAGAGAGCGAGAGCATGAGAGCATGTGTGTGGGAGCAGGGGGAAAAGCAGAGGGGGAGGAAGGGGAGAGGGAGAATCTTAAGCAGACTCCCCGTCAAGCACAGAGCCTGAGAGCCTGATGCGGGGCTCTATTCCACAACCTCAAGATCATGACCTGAGCTGAAACCAAGAGTCAGAGGCTCAACCGACTGAGCCATCTAGGTATAATAGTTGTAATCCCAAGTTCTTCTCCTGTTGTCATCTTGGTAGGCATCTTCACCTGCTGCTTTCCCCTTTGGTTCACGCTTTCTGTTTGCTCTTTCTCTGCCATTTGGCACATCATTTTCCTGTCTCTTTCTACTTCATCAACTATCTCATTCCATTAGAGTACATGTTTGGATTCTCTTTCCTCTGGCCCATACTTGTTATGCTTCTCTCCAGTGTATCACTTAACTCCAGGAAAGTATTATTTGTGGGATGGGAACTTCCAGAGAATAACTGTGGGGAGTAAAGCCCTTTACCAACCAATGCATGCCAGAGGATATTGCACTCCACCTGAACACTCCAGTTTTTGTTAATTTACCAAATGGACTCCATATCAATCTCTTCCTGATTTGTGGTAAAGATTCAGATTTTAGCTCCACTGTTCCTTTCAGCATAGGAGCAGAATTTGGAAAGTAGTTGGAGTTGACCTCTTGCTGAGATTTATGTCCATGAAGTCTAGCAGATTCCAGCTGTCTTAGGTCACTCAGACTGGTTTTCAATCTGTGACAACTCCCTCCCTTTGGATGGAAATGGATAAGCCAGATGTATCAGTAGAGATACCTCCTGAACAAGGATTTCTATCTTTGAGAAGGATGGATAAGGCCAATACTCAACATTTAATTGGTACTTATTGTGTGCTGGGCACTGTGCTAAGCAATTTTCACTAATTAAATAATCTTCTTAATTAATCTTCAATGGTTGAGAAAAGTTTCAATTTTATGAAGAAAAAAAATGAGCCTTAAGGAGTTGGAGAACTTAGCCAGGGTTACATAGCCAGCTTCAGTGATGAAATTGGAGTGTAGTTAGTGGTGGAAGCTCCAGAGAAGAAGACTTTGGTCTAAAGGAAGGAAACGCTTTATAGAATTCAGAGCTGTATAAGAGTGGAAAAGCCTGGTGAGAATGGTCTAGAAACACTCTTGATGGGATCATTAGAGAGGGAATTTGTTCTCTGGGAAGTGGGGGGCACTGTTAGCTCCCAAAGTGGCATTTAACTTTGAGATTGTACAAGTCACATTCATATGTGTGACAGGTTTGATGTAATATCAGTCCTTAATCCTCATGACTGAGAGGCAGCATTATGAAGCAGATATGGCCTTGGACTAGAAGTGTGGTCACTCCTGTTAGGTTATATGGATATTGTAATCTTTTTATCTGTTTGGTTTTGCCTTACATCTCCACACAGATTGTTATTCTTGGATGTCAGACATCATATGTCACTTATGTCTATAAAATTTTTTAGTTTTTTGATGGTGCTAATAATACTACCTTTCTCAAGATATGGCCTTGGACTAGGATCAGAATGCCTGCTTCTGGCCCTGGATCATTCAGTAACTAGCTGTCTCATGTAACAGAGGTTAAGAGCTGCCTTTCTGGGCCTCAGTTTCCCTATTTGTAAAAGGAAGTGCATTGGATTAATGGATGACCTTTACATTACCTTCCAGCTCTGAATTCTCTGATTCTAGCTGAGGACCCAGGTTTGGGCATCGGGCATGCTAATTCATCAGCCTTGCTCATCAATAATTTACGGGAGCTATTAATATGTGCCTTCCATGCCCAGATTCCCCATCTCTAGTGTAGGGGAGCCCAGTGCTGTGAAGAGCCTACAAAAGCCTGGCCCCGGGCTATTTTTTTTTTTTTTTTAGTGAAAATTCCATTCTCTTAGAGAGGGTGCAGATTTTCTCACCAAGAAAACACGGATTATCTGCCCAAAGTGAATGCATCATTCTTTCATGTTCCTTGTCCTTTGTTGTGGAGTAAAACCTTTGCTAGTTTCTTGGCTATTTTATGGAGACATAGATAGGAGAAGGGTCTCCTCTACTTGCTGGTGTAGGAAAAACATCCCTTTGGGTTGAAACACTTCACTGGATGATAGCCTGGACCAAGTGGTAAATAAGAAGTGAAATTTCCTTTGAGAAAATCTCTTTCCTCCTGCTGATTAAAGAGATGGTACAGAAGAGTTATGATGTTTACTTCTGTAATTGGGTTAATGTCTAAGAGTTGTACTTATTCTACTCGACAGACCAGTCTTCCTAGACTGGCTGAATTTTAAGATTTGATCAGTCATTTGTACATCAGTTCACTCCATCATTCATTCATTTGGGATATTTTTCAATTGTTCAGCTCTTAAGCAAATATTTGTGAACTCCAGGCTCTAAGAGACTGTCAGGAAATAAAGATAGGTTTTGTTTTGTTTTTTAAAGATTATTTATTTATTTATTTATCTATTTATTTATTTATTCATGAGAGACACACACAAAGAGAGAGAGAGAGAGAGAGAGAGAGAGAGGCAGAAACATAGGCAAAGAGAGAAGCAGGCTCCCTTCAGGGAGCCTAATGTGGGACTCGATCCCAGGACTCCAGGATCACACCCTGAGCCAAAGGCAGATGCTCAACACTGAGCCACCCAGGGGTCCCAAGGATAGGTTTTAATTTTCTGGTCTCATCATTTCTTTCCCCATGAATCAAAATGGAATCAAAACGTCTGTTTCATCAAGCAGACCTTGAATATGTCCTCCCCTCTCCTTTTGCACATACCAGTGCTACTGAGAGTACCTACCCCAAGCTCTGCCAGTATAAATCCTATCCGTTTTTCAAGACCCATTTCAGATCCTGCCTCTTCAAATATACCAATTCTTATAGCCCAAGTCTTTTTCACTTGACATTTGTCACCTGTGGTCACTCCTGTTAGGTTATATGGATATTGTAATCTTTTTATCTGTTTGGTTTTGCCTTACATCTCCACACAGATTGTTATTCTTGGATGTCAGACATCATATGTCACTTATGTCTATAAAATTTTTTAGTTTTGTGATGGTGCTAATAATACTACCTTTCTCAATGAGTTCTGGTTTTAAAAACATTAGTATGTGTAGGGTGACCACCACATTGCATGACAGAAGGGATGCTTTTAAAAAGTCATAGAAATTATTACCTTGGATCCCCCACAGTGTCTATCCAGTGGCTTTGATACTATGGTCACTCAGTAAATATTAGTTGGCAGATTAATCTGTGACTGCCAGGCCTTGAAGAGTTTGGATAAGTGAGTCCTTTGCCAATTCATATAGGACTTTTCTTGTAACTATTTATACTTTACTGCTGCTTAGCAGTCTTACCCCCAGTGGCAGACAGATCCAAAACAATGCCAAGAACAGGTATCTAGGGTTGTGAGGCAGAATGAATCACTCAGTAAATGTTTATCAAGGTTCTCTTATATTATGGATTTTGCAAGGTGCCCTTAGGAATAATAAAATTGAATGGACACGAGGCTTTCCCATCAAGAGCTTATAGTTCAGATGGAGAAACAAAGGATGTGCAGAAGAAACTAATTCAATGTAAAATGCAAAAAATGCCATAGGAGAGGCGGAGATTAAAGCTCTGATGAACCATAGTGGGGAGATGATTTTCATCTAGGTAGAGATATGGGGGATGACAACTGTGACTTAGACATTCATGGTTGAGGTCAAAGGGCATTCTAAGAGGAAAGTGTGTATGAGAAGACATATGGAAAGGAAAGAATTTCCTACATCTCATAGTTTTAAGAGTGCAGGGGATATGCGTGAAGGGGACAGTAGGAGAAGAAGTTAGAAAGATTGTTTGAGTCCAGATTTTGTAACACTTAATTAATATGCCTGTACGAAAGCATTTTGATATGTTTTGTTGTTGGTGGAAAGACATCAGAAGATTTTGAGTAGTGCAGTCTTGTGGCCAGGTCAATATTTTGGAGAGATAACTTTGAGTATGAATTGGAAAATGGGGAACTGAACTAGGCAAACTTATTAGGAAGGCATTACCAATAGTTCACAAATGCTTTTCTTTTTGTGCCTTTTTGGGGAATTTATCAGTTTATCCGCCAAAGCTTAGGCATTACTTCCATCACCCTGTACCACCAGGAATTGGGAAGATGGGCACAGTCTTCAAATTTTGTGACTTCTGATAAAAATATCCCAGTTTCTGATTTAGCTTCTTTCATCTTCTGGATGTGTTCCCTCTACCACCAGCAGTGGTTGGGAGTTGGGTTTTCCCTGCCAGATACCAGTCACTGGAGGTAAAAAGCCCATTTTCTCACCTTTCCACATTTCACTTCCCCTCCCCCAATACACCCACCACTCCAAAGCTTTTGCTGATGTTGCCACTTGTCCCCATGAGTACGCGTCCTTTGTTCACTGGAAAGCTCAGATCCTTTGCACAGAACTGCTGTTGTACCATCTGGCAATCTGTGAATTTTTTAGTAGCCTGGATGTTTGTGAGAAAGCAGGAACTCAGAGGCCAGAATCCAAGCCATTTACAAGTAATTCTTGAGAAAAGAGGTGAAAAAACCCAAACCAGTTCATGTTTACTAGCATTCTTTCATTCAAAGTGCCTGCAGAGGTCGCCTGGATCAATTCCTGGTGAAAATTGGAGGACCAAGTGTTTGTATGCAGTTATGCAGAACAAATAATGGTATGCTTCAACTCCCAGCTTTTCCTCATAAAATTGTGTGATGGGATTAAATAGTAGATTTTTCAGGAAGTGGATGAGTCAAGAGTAGAAGAACAGTACTCTGCAGTTGTTCTGTGATGGAAATAAGAATAGATGTTTGTTTCTAGGAAAGATATTTCTTTCCAGGGTTGTTTAGCTGGCTTCCAAGGGAATAGAGAGACTTGGAACTTGGGAAATATTGATAAGACTACACGTTCATCCAGAGAGAACCTTCTAGAACTCCCTGTTCTTTATTTGTCTTTCTATTTGAGTAGATTGGTCTGGTAAGTTCTTCTGGGTCTATCTTTGACCAGCCAAGAGGCTAATAGGCCAAATGGTTGGGCAATATGATGTATTCCAAAGAGATAGGAAGGAAGTTATTCACAGGTGATTTGCAGACTTAGGGTTCTACCCATTAGGACTTGATTAGATGATACGTTGATTGAAATCTTATAACAATTGTTCTCTGTTGCTTTGTTCTTCACATTGACCTAGAGTTGCAGTTGGAGTGGGCATTTGCTAGAAAGGAAAGTGGTTGGGTGACAAGAGGCTCAAAGCATGTCAGACAGATTAGACCCATGTCTATAAGGAGTCAGTCAGCATTTCATCAGTCTGCACTGGGTAATTAATTAAATGATTGTCCTCCAGGAAGGTTTTGTTCTAAACTCAAACTCTCCCAGCCCCCTCAAGACCACCACGGAGCCAGAACTGGTGAGAAATGCTGCAGCTGCTCACATATAACAGGAGCTTTTGAAAAGGAAATAGGGAGAAATCCCTAATCCCACAGATACCATGGCAGGAATGGAAGAATTTGCAGGGATGGGACCAGTTGGGTTCAGGCCAGCCCTTTGGGGTTAACACCTGCATTTTTAAGGCACATAGGATGCCAGGACTTTTTATAAAAGAGAACTCACAAAATGGTCATGTGTTCTGGGTCATTGTACCTTTGAATGCTGTTATTCACACATAGACCCTCCAATAAAGCCCTGAGGTGGGTCTCTGTAGAGACAAAGGAGGAGCTTTTGGTTTGTTTGTTTTGGGCCCAGATTTGCACAATTGGGCAGGACATTTTCCTGATCAGTTTAAAGCTATGCCCATGACTCATCTTAGCTCTATACTGGGACTGTCACCTCACACTTGAGATGAAGAAATGCAGTTGAAGAGCAACCCCTTCAGTGGCTGTGTAGCAAGCAGGTCAAAGATTCAACTGGGATTAGAGGCAAGATCTCTTGCTCCCAGATCAAAACCGTGATGGTCTACACAAGGAGAGGACCGGGGAAACAATAACATTTGTGACAAATACGGTGCCACTGAATTGCAAAGCTTCTAACTGGAAGCTAGAAGAGCTTGGGGAGCTTTGAAGGGTTCATCACCTTTCAGGCACATTGCCATGGGTCAGACTGATGACTCTTGACTTCACTATAATCCGTAATTTTGTATGTAGCCAGTTTGGTCCATGTGAAAGGCTTTTTCCTACCTACTTAGAAGAAATAAGTTTGTACACACAACACAGATTTATGACATGCGGCTTGTACTCTTGCAAAAAGTGGCTATTATTCCTGCCGTGTGATAAAAAGTGTAGCAAAATCTGCCTTCAGATCTGAGTTTGATCACTCGTCTATGCCCTTCGTGAATTTACCCATTCATTCATTTCCTGCCTCTCACTGAATCTGGACTTGCCAGATTTAGCAAATAAAAATATGGGATGCCCAGTTAAATTTAAATACCACATAAAGATGAATTTTTTTTTCGGTGTAAGTACATCCTAGTTAAATTTGTATTTCAGATAAAAGACAGATACATTTTCAGTGTAAACTTTTCCCATGCCATATTTAGGATATACTTACACTGAAAAAAACCCATTCATTATTGTTGAAATTCAGAATTAACTGGACGTCCTGTATTTTATCTGGCAACCCTACCCAAATCCCAGTTTCTCATCTGAAGAATAGGGGAGTAAGAGCTGCCCCACAGGACTGGGATGGGGAGAGAGGAAGCGAGGGAGAGCCCTGGGCCATGACTGGCCCTTGGGCTAATCAGCATATGCCTCGTTCCTTCCTTTTCGTGCTTTTTTTTTTTTTTCCTACCTTTAGATAGGGGTCATCATCATCATCATCTTCTTGTCTATGTGGAAGTTGATTCACACTCAGGAGATACATTTAGGAGGCTGATAGGTAAGCAGAAAGCACTACTAAGAGCCAGCAGCATTCTCTACCCGCCCCCTGGCCCCCACCCCCAGGCTTTTGCCAGTTTCTCTACCCAGACCTCCTCCTCAGACTTCTGTCTCTTGTCTCTTTTTGTCACCTCTCGGTGCCTTGCTCTCATGCTCTGTCTAGACCCTGTTTTATGGACTTGTCGCCTCCCGTGCATTGCTTTTGCTTAGTGTCCACTGTCCATCTCCTGTTCACTTTCATTCTGACTTCCCCGAAAGCCTTTGTTCGGCGTTCCCTAAGTCTCCTTCAGCGCTTCAAACATGTGGGATTGTTTAGGCTCGAGTGATAAATTGCACAGAGTTAAAGGTAAAGGGGAAGCTCCTCTCTCCCCACTTGGTCTTGGCTGACGTTTGAACAAGAGCCAGACTCTACTTCGATTTAATGCTAACAGTCCACTTGATGCTTGCCCAAGTAAATGTAGAGTGGCTAATGCATTTTATCATCCAGATGTTGAGTCACAAGATGAAGGATAACCACCATTTAGACATATATCTGGGTAATTTAGTGAACTGGAAAAAAAAATTTGACTTTGAAAATTTGGTGTCATTTTTGAATCAACCTATGTTGAAAAGCCGATGGCAGGTTTTAAAATTCCGCTTTTGCTTCCCTCACTTCCCTTGCCCCCCCCCCCCACGGTCCCCATTTCCCTCTTTTTTCCTTTGTTGACTTTTCTTTTTACTTCCTGCCTTTGATTTTAGGGTCTCCCTTGCTTCCCGCCACCCTCCTCACCTTGCCTTGCATTTTCAGTGAGGTGTCTAACCTTGATTCCGACACAGACTGTCAGAAACATTTCCGTGAGCAACTTGTACCCTAACGCCTTTCTCCTGAATCCCCTCTTTCTTCTTTTCATTCCCTGATGAAGAATGAAATGCTGGCTTCACTGTAGGTGTTCTGTTTATAACTCCGGCTTGGCGGTTTTCACTTCGAGTGGAGTCCATTGAGCTTGTAAATTGTATTGGATCAGTGAGCCCATAATGAGACCTCCAAACCCAAACAGTAGAAGTCTGCTGGGATTTTATTGTTCATAAAGCTTCTTCCCTGGGGAGGGATAGAGTCATTAGGTGTGCACTGTGTTTAATATTTGGTCATGACAGGAAGCAATAATTTTCTATTTTTATGGTGGCTTCTGAGTTTTTAAAGCAATTGTCTAATTCCCATCACTGAGACTGGAAGCAAATTAACCAGGCAGTGAGGTAAGCCTGGATGTGGTTTTGATCGGGGCATATCTGGTTTAGCATCTTTTTCAATCCTGTGCCTGACCTCTGCAACTCTGGTGGCTGGCACCTGCCGACTCATGGATGTGACTTCTCCTCTGGAGTCCCCTGAACTCTTCTTGCCAGGTAGAAATGTTCTTTTTCCGACGAGGAGGTGGAGCTGTGGGCTCTTCTCGCCTGTCCTTTCAGACCGTCCCCTCCTTAGGTGAGGGAAGTGTGTAAAGTTTTTCAAAATTGGCACCACCTGGAAAAAGGGCTGCCTCCCCGCTTCTTAACCTCTGGT
This sequence comes from Vulpes lagopus, assembly GCF_018345385.1. Classification (NCBI taxonomy): domain Eukaryota; kingdom Metazoa; phylum Chordata; class Mammalia; order Carnivora; family Canidae; genus Vulpes; species Vulpes lagopus. Next base: position 19,952,069 of record NC_054831.1, on the reverse strand, counting down.
CGGGCAGCTGGATTTGAGCATGACACCATTCTAAAGGTTTGCAATCTAGTCTAGCATCAAGAAGCCCCCAGCCAGGGTGTTAGGTCTCCTCGCTTCACAAACAGGGGGGATGCTTTGGCTTAGAAATCTCTGAAACAGAGCCCAAACCTAAGTATCTGCAGACCAGGGCAGAAAGATCAATTTGGTGAGGTGGCATGATTTCTATCAGTTGGGCCAGCCTGACCTGGGATGCTGGAACAGTAAGTGGGAATTTCCAAGGGTAGATTACTAGTAGATTACTCCATGGGTCACGGGGTCAATGGTCCACTGACTGCTGGTTGCTAGTCTACCTTGACAGCCGACCTGAAATTCTGTGGAAATAGAATTTTGTCATGTAATTCTGAGCACAAGGAAGGTTGGACAGAAGGCCAATTGTTTTGAGACCCATTCTATCTGTAGATCTTGGTCTCTTCCACATTTTTTCCCCCTGGTAGGAAACTAAAAATGAGGCGTTGGTGACATGCTTCTTTGCGAAGTCACAGCCTACCTTTTTTTTTTTTTTTTTTTTTTTTTAGTTTTACAGAGCTTAGCAGGAACCAGCTGGGCAAAATTGTGTCCGAAAAAATCGTCATGCTTGACCTGGCCTGCAAAGCTGTGGAACCAACTCTTAGCTGTTAATCAGTTGTGATGACCTTGAGAAGAACTTCCCGAAAGCTCCCTGGCCTGGGAAGCCTAGACTTGTTGCACCTAAGTGGGTTCCAGGGAAGGTTAGGGAACCAAGGCCTAAGGGCAGAAACCAGAGCCAGGGAGAAAATGAAAAGATTTTTTTGCCCAACCCAAATCATGCATACCTGTCCTCTGACATATTATGCCTGCAGAGGGAGAGGATGGCTGATACCTTACCAAGGTGTCAGTGTTCACATCCCTCCCTACCCCACCCCCCTTTTTTTTTGGTACCATGGATGCTACCAATGGTCCAGGGAAGCCTATGGATCTATAATCCCACTGTGGCTTGTTGTCTACATTCCAAATAGAAGGGGATGTTAAATTTCAGTTACGAGTCAGTGGAAATAAAGATCTAATGTTTACATGGACCTCTTCAATCTCCAAATACACCACAACTCCACCAACCACGCACTGTGCCCTTTCTTTTCTCTTATCCCATCATCACCCCTTTGTTCTCTTTCTTGCCTCTTTGCTCCTATTTTGCTCTTGTTCTTGCCTCCTTTTCTCTTTTTCATCTCCTCTCACTCTGTGCCTTTTTTTCCCCCTGGCCCTCCTTCCCCTTGCCGTCTGCCTTCCCCTCCCTAAGTTATCGTGGACTTGTGCAGGAGCCGACAGCCAGCGTGTTTGTCGGGAACTTGGTCTCAGCCGTTCTGTTGCTCTCAATGGCCCATTTGTTTGCTCCTGTGAAGGAAAAAAAAAAAAAGAAACTTTTCCAACCTACGAGTTCCGTTGTCTCCCTAGGGATCCTTGTTTGAATCTTTGCTGTAAGATTTTTTTTTCCCCTATGAAGTACCAAAGAAATAATTGCCTTATCGTTAACAAACAGAACCTGGCTCTTATCACCCCATACCCCAGAGCCTTGGTGCAAAAGTTGGGCCGTGCCAAGTGCATGCATTAACCTGATACGCGAAACCCCTTTTGAAAGCCGGTCCTTGGAGGACGCTCATTGAGGGCGTTTTTGTCGAGAGGTGGCACAGTGAAAGCACTTCTTACAGCACTGGGTGCCAAAAGAGATTGGCTGGCGTTTACACCCCTGTTACAACAAAAAAGAGTGTATTTTTCTGGGAGGAACATTTTCAGATTGTTCTAATTGTCACTGGCAACGAGCAGTACTTGGAACTTGAGTCTTGCGGTGGCCTCACTGGAGTTTTAAAGCATCCCTTGGCACAGGAGACTTTTTGGTTCCGTGGGTGAGCTGTGGCCTGAAAAAGCAAGCAGATCATAAAAAGCACCAGGCCTGACTGCCCACTGTTGCCCTGCGAAAGGATGTGACATAACTTGGAACCTGGACTGTGCTGTCAGTGGATTCTGAGTTTGTTTTTGGAGCCGTAGAGGTCTCCCGTGAGAGCTCATTTGCATCTCGGAATGGTCTCTTGGCCTCCACCTGTTCATGCTCTATTTTATAAAAAGCAGAGATCTTCCTCTGGAACCTGCCTAGATTGTGGTGTCTTCTCCTCACTTAAGTCGATGGTATCATTTTCAGAAAAGCTGACTGTGAGGTTGGCCTCTTTCTATTCCAATCTACTATTGGAGCGACATCACTTCTGCTGTCTTTTGGATCTTTAGACAAGGCGGATGCATGAGGGATCTGGGGAAATGCTTGCTTTGGGGTCAACTTGAATTGACATCCTTTTAAAAAAGTTTTCCCTATTGTGTCTTCTTTGTTAAAATAAAATAAATAAATAAGAAAACCCCACAGCAAAACACAAAAAAGATATATGATGTTGTAGCGACATCAGATACTGACAGCGCATCTCAAAAGATCCTTGGGGAAGCTTTTGTTTGGGGTGGGAGAAATCTTTCTCTTAAGCATTTCCCAGCATTCCTTCAAGACATCTGGTTCTCTCATTTTCTCTCTGACTTCTGTGCTTTTTTTTTTTTTTTTTAAATAACTCCACTACTGTCATTATTTTTATTATTTTTAACCATTTAACTAAATGTGCTGAATGGTGATCCCACATGGCATCTTGTCTAAAACTCGTTTGACCTTCGGAAGTGATGACCTTAACCAATTTTTACTGGCAAGTGTCTTGACTTTATTACTCAGGAGACAGTTTATTTTTTTTCCTTAAAGAGAGAGTGAACAAGAGAGAGTGGGCTTTTCTTAAGATCAAAGAAAAGGAAAGAGCAAGGAGGTTATACCCACCCATCTCTATACCAGAGCAAAAATTTTCTCTTTCCCATCCTGTTTTATTATTACTCTCAGTGTCCTTATAAAAGCATAAATAAACAAGATGAAATCTCACCCATGCCTCCTGTAGACACATTCCCCTCTTAAAGCATTTGGGAGCTCCTCTGTTTGCACTTTGAGATTGGGTTGCTGAGTTGAGGCATTGTCTAATGTAACCATCATATTATTTTCTTTTGCCAGTATAAGTGGAGGCCAAATCAATTAAATACAAAGAAAAAAAAAATAAAAGGAAGCAAACTGGGTTGATCAGCTTTGTGGTCTAACTTTAGTAGACCTAGGTCTGAGTTAGAAGGATTAACCTTGCTGCTTTGTGAACCCTGCTATCCCTAGGCTGTATCACCAAAACCAAATATATGGTATGCAGTTGGCAGACTCTGGGTAGAGAGGCCCCCAAGTGGAGTGAGCACAGTAAATGAATTGGTGTTCTACCCCCGGGGGAGGGGCGGAGTGAGAAATATCAGTACACTAGGGCGGGACTGTGCTGCCTCACCCTCCCTGCACTGAAGAGCTGGTTTAGGTCTCTGGCATCATAAATCTCAAGGCCCTGTAAACTATACGGAGAAAAGAACATTTTGACTGCAGCCTCCTTCCTGGAAATGGAATAATTTCCTTCTGGGTTATTTGTGGTTGTATGTTGGGGAGGATATTAGGACCTTGACATAGAGCATTTCTTTTGGTGTGAGGGCCTAGTAGGGCCAAAGCAAAAGACTTCTTTATGATGTGAAAGCATGGAGGGTGTCATGGTGTTGGAAAGGGGTCCTGTCAAGTTGGAGCTTGGGAGCTGTAACTACTGTCTCCCAGCACTCACCTACAGCTAGCTGCTGCTGTCAGGGTGTCCTCCTTCCATGGGCTCAGCATACAGGTGCTATTGGTCTAGGCATTGCCAAACGTCAGGAAATTAACAATGATTGGCTGAGAGCTTGACCAAAGCAGCAGGAGTTTACGAAGAAACATTCTCCATTGGTACACCAGGCTCAGGAGAAAATTGCAGTTTACAGTTTGGGTCACTAGAGCAAAACAGTAAATGCTTTTTGCAATAAGAATGACCGGTTTGTAGCAGGTGGATCCTCTGATGTATTCATTGTCATGTCATCCTGCTCTAAAGCCATAGCGCTCATAAGCTTTCTTACCTTATTGATGGCAAGCAGGGCTATTGATTCAGTTAATTAATCAAGTACTTGGTCACCGCCCAAGTGTGAGTACCCAGTAGCACTTAGCACTATGGTAGTGCTGTGGGCATGTGTGTGTGTGTGTGTGGGGGGGGGGTGGGGGGTTGGGGGGGGTTGCAGAAGGACTTCTGATTTAAGGTGGAAGGGAAAAGGTGAGCGTGTATGCACTGAGTCTATCGAGGCTTATTTCTGTATCTGAGAACTCTTAAAACACATTGCAAGTCTCTGGGGCTCAAACCAAGCAGTCAGTTCTAGAAGTCATGTTGATATTGTTGCTAGGTTGTTTTTTCTTCTGTGGTCACTCTTATTTTCTTGGTCCACCCATCACAAAACAGAGGTCACAGCACCATGACCTTTTCCTGGTGGAATGGACTGCTGAAGAAGTCACATGGCCAAGTTTGTATCAGGAGTCCACATTTGTTTCCTCCACTCTTTTAATCAGAATGCTCATTTAATTCTATTCCAGCACCTGTTCAGCAATTAACACCCTACGATTTGCATCTTACCCTGACATTTGCTATCTTTCCAATTAGTTTTTATATCAGTATAATTAGGTAGGGTTATTACAGTGCATCAAGCAGGGTCATGGTTATTCCCAAGCCTTTAAGCGCTTTCCCAGATTTGTTTAGGGAAGCCACTAAGGGCAAATGGTTGATTAGGATCACTGTTTTTCTTCTTCATTCAGATCAGGAGAAAACTGTTTCCCCATGTGGCTCATGAAAGATCAGGGAAATATGTCAACCTCTAAGAATTAGTATTATGTAGTTCATGACTTTTGGGTGAATTTACAGAGGATTATAAATAAGGTACATAAGGTGGATGTACTGTGGGTGTTTTCAGTACAAGGGCCAAGGCAAGATCCTCACTTCACTTGCTTTGGGTTATCAGTGGCAGGGACAAAGGGAAACATTAAGGGAAATTGAAACCTTCAAAGTCAACTTGTGTGTGTGTATGTGTATGTATGTGTGTGTGTGTGTGTATGTGTGTGGGGTGAAGGAGGGGGGATCAGGGGGAGTGTTTTTATCCTAATGGCATAAGGGGATAAAGAAAAGGTGATTTGAAAATTCGGATGATATCTGTACTTAAGGTTGGTTTTGTGATTCTCACCCACATCGGGAGTGTCTGATGAGACAAAACCCAAAATTCCCTACTTACTGAAAAAAAAGTAAATTCAGAAGGCAGATGCTTTGTTGGGTCCATTAGCGTATCTATCTATTATATCCTGGAGACTTGGAGCATTGCCTAGATACTATCTATAGGTGATCCATGATATGGGCTGGAGGGAATCAGTGCCTGTCGTTAAATGAAATGTCTAGAACTAATCTTTGATAAGTTAAG